>NC_034592.1:28643533-28668400 GCF_900095145.1 Mus pahari
AGAGAGAGAGAGAGAGAGAGAGAGAGAGAGAGAGAGAGAGAGAGAGAAAGAAGGAAGGAAGGAAGGAAGGAAGGAAGGAAGGAAGGAAGGAAGGAAGGAAGGAAGAAACAAAAGGAAAGAAAACAAATGGTGTCTTAGTTAGGGTTTCTATTGCTGCAATGAAACTCCATGTCTAAAAATCAAGTTGATGAAAATAAGGGGATTATTTGGCATGCACTTCCATATTTTTGTGCATTATTGAAGGAAGTCAAGACAGGAACTTTAAGAGGGAAGAATACTGGAGCAGGATTTGGTGTAAACACGATGGAGGGTTGCAGCTTACTGGCTTGCTTCAGGATCATCAGTCCAGAGGTGATACTACCCACCATGAGCAGAGTCCTCCCAAGTTGATCACTACTTGTGAAAATACCTTACAGGTAGGTCTCATGAAGGCATTTCTTCAACTGAGTCTCCTTCATCTCTGATGACTTTAGCTATGTTAAGTTGATACCAAAAACAAAAACAAAAAGACCAAAAAAAAAAAAAAACCCAAAAAACCTAATAAATAAAAACAAAACAAAACAAACAAGAAATAACAACAACAAAACCAAACACCACCAACAACAAAACAACCAGTCTGCACACATACGTTGTCTGTAGTATTAGAGAGGAAATAATTTCCTTACTTTCCATTGGACTTTACCTGTAATCTTTATATGATTTATGAAGTAGTATATATAAGGCCCCTAGTAATATTTGTTTGCAGTTTTCTTAGTTAAGGTTCCTATTGCTGTGAATGGACATCACAATCGTGGAAACTGTTACAGAGAAAAACTTTTAATTGGGTGTGGCTTACAGTTGAGAGCTTTAGACCATTATCATGGTAGGAAGCATGAAGGAATGCAGGCAAACACGGTGCTGGTGAGGTAGCTGAATGTTGCCATAGGCAGCAGGAACACACAATGCCACCCTGGTCTTGGTTTGAGCATGTGAGGCTTCAAAGTCCACTCCTAGTGACACACTTCTTTCAACAAAGCCACATCTACTCCAATAAGGCCACACCTCCTAATAGTGCCACTCTCTATGGACATATAAACATATCTGTTTATGGAGGCCATTTTTATTGAAATCACCACAGCAATGTTTGTTTATTTCTCTACTCTCTCTATTAAGCAGTTTTTTAGTTTTATTTATATGTATATTTGTGTATCTGTATGTGTATTTGGGCACCTGAGCACAATTTCCATAAAGGTCAGTGTGGTATTGAGTAACTTTGAGCTGGTTTTAAAGGTGATTGTAAGCTATTCAACCTGGGTTTTAGGACCCAAACTTGGTTTTTTTTGCCAGAGTTTTTATAAACTCTTAATTGGTGAGCTGTTTTTCTAGTTTCTATCTACATATTCATATATGCAAATTTCACAATCTCATCACTCACTAGGTAATGTTCTTTTTGTTTGTTTGTTTGTTTTGTTTTGTTTTGTTTTGAGACAGGGTTCTCTGTTTAGCCTTGGCTGTCCTGGAACTCACTTTGTAGACCAGGCTGGCCTCGAACCCAGAAATCCACCTGCCTCTGCCTCCTGAGTGCTGGGATTAAAGGCGTGCGCCACCACACCCGGCTTGGTAATGTTCTTTTTATTCATTCACTTTTCCTTCAGGTTTTTATTTTCTAAATCTTTTAACTTCTTATAAATAAGACCAAGAGGATAATCTAACTACTACACAATTCTCTTACAAGTTTTCTCAACATATTCTCTTCTTTACACTCCCTTAGTACTACAGCTGCATTGCATTCCAAATTCCATCTATGAAATTGCAGAATGTCCTGAAGTATGGGCTTATCAATTTCCCAATTGTTTTTTTTTTTTTTTTCAGAAAAGATGACAAGATGTTAAAAAAAAAAAATGAAAAGAAAAGAAATACCTATACCGCTAGCATCAGACATCAGTTACTACCCTTTCAGTATTTGTAATGAAAAAGAAATTTACAAAACAATGGAAACAGAGTAAATGTAGTAGAAGAAAATAATGATCACGGAATGATGGATGGTATTTCTCACAGGGGTGCCTTCTCTGTCCAGAATATTAATGAATAGCACTCTAGCACTCTGTTAAATATAATGACTTATATAACACACACACATACAGAGAGAGAGAAATAGTCATCTTGCATCTTGAAGGCATAATAATTATCAAATCTTAACCAAATTGCAGAACTGAAGTTGGTTATTGTCATCAGATTGATAGTTTTTTATCTACTATTTTATCTAATCTTGAAACTTATAATTCAAGAAGTTGGTGAAATACTTTGCTTACTGTTGATGAGATAAACCACTCTGACTAAAACAACTTGGGGAGAAAGGAGTCGATTTGCCTTACACTTCTATGTCATCTTTAAGGGAAAAGAGGACAAGGACTTTAAAAAGGTACTGAAGCAGAAACTGTGATGCAACTATGTTCACCGGCTTGTTATCAGCACTTACACAACTTGCATTCTTATGCAAGCCAGAAGCACAAGACCAGGTGTAGTCACTACACACAGCACATTAAGTCCAACCATATCAATCATTAATCAAGAAAAAGCCACATAGTCGTGAGTGTTCCTGTATAAATGTGACTGTAGTTTGTGTTAAATTGACAAAATGCCATGAGTAAAGCTGAAGAGATCTTCCAGAAATCAGAATGCTTTCTCTGAAAATCCAGTCATGGTGGTACATGCTGATGTTTGTAGTACTTGTGAGGCAAAGACAGGTGAAGTTTAAGGTTTTCTGACCAACCAACCAAACCTAATGTGTAAACTTCACGTTCAGTTAGAGATCCTATCTCAAAATCAATCTTTAATTAATAAGCTATTGAAGATCTCTGTTCCCATGTTGGAACACACTCTCAAATCCTGTTGAAGTTTTTCTAAGACTATCTATCATAATCTATCTATACCATAACTTTCTCTGTTGTGCCTATTCTGACTACTTTTAGTTTAGTTAATCCTCAATATTTGTCCTTGCTCATAATCTATTTTATCATGAAAAGATGTAGTTTTGGAATTTACATTTATAAACATTACTAAATTTTATCCTACCTTTAAAAAGCTTCACAACTTAATATTACAAGACAAAGTTTCCCTTAAATTTTATATTTTTGTGTTCTTTAGATTTGGGATAAGAAATAATTTAGGAAGTAAAAGTCTGATTTTTTCATTAACTGAAAGGGAAATATTCCAGTTCCATCTCTGAGTGCTTCTAGGAGGTATAATTAATGTCTGGTATGTGTATTGAATGGATGCACCTAATTATTAAACTGCTTTAAAGATTACCTTAATCCTTTGCATACCATTTCTTCTTGTTTCTATTAATATTAATACATTTTTAGGAGAGGTTTCTGTCTCAACTTTATTTCAAGTTTATTACACTATTGAAATTCCAAGCTGTGGTTTCTGTTGTTCTGGGAGGTTTCTGTCATCAGCATTCTAACCTGGGATTACTCTACTTCTGAATGCAGATGGACCCCTTTTGGAATCTTCAATGCTAAACCCAAATTTTGTTAAGAATAGTTTTGCAGAAATTTCATGGATATGGAATGCAAATTGTTGTCTTGCTTGCTTACCTTTACATCACTTCATCAACTCATTTGATGACCAACAAGTCCTTTCAACAAGGATACAGATACTAAAGTACTGTGCGTTTTCACATGGACATCATACTCACTGTCTTTGTTGATTTGTACTGGATAAATATTTTATAAACCAAAAATATGCATTTTCATGGTAAATAGGTATCATATTTTAAAATAGTTTTTAACCACATTATCTTTCACCATCTCTTTGAAAAATAGGATTCTATTTTTTTATAATATAATATATAAAACGTTTCTTGTTGTAGTGTGAGAACTCTTAATTCTAATCTTACTTGTTCTGTTAAAGTGATACCAAATAAGCTAATGGAAAGCAAATGACACATATGTGCATTATCCAAATGCCTTAACTGTATAAACTCTGAGTGTTGGAAAGCATCACCAGTGGTTATCATTTATTAAGAAGAATGAAGCTGGGTTTTCATACAATGGTAAGGTGAAAGAGATGAAAACCATTTAAACATATCTCAACCTTGCTTTTCAAATTCCCATCTGTGTTCGAGAATTTGAAGAATGAGCATTCAAAGCTCATTCACACACAAGATGCTGAAGCTACAGAGAACAGTGAATCACATAAAGAGGGGAATACCCGTACTTTGCAAGAGCACAACATTCCTTGATTTTGAATAAAGAAGGAACCACAGTACAATGGGAAGGGCCCCAGGTTTTTGATAGGAACAGCAAGGCCCATGAAATGTGTTCTCTGGCAGACTTTTAAAAAGGGAAAATAGGAAAGAATTGTTGAAAGTAAGTGTAGTTTGATGCTTGAGTTTAGTGTCTCTAAGAACCCCAGGCACAAAAAAATTCCTTCAACTGAGTTCACAGACAAAGACTAAAAGCAGAACAGGAAACCTTTGAGGGCACCCTGAGTGTCTTAAAGACAAGAAACTCAGTCCGTCCCTCAGACTCATTCAACTCATATAGAAAAGAAAACAGCTGAAGCACTAGGGAAAGGTGAGAAGACCCTTCTACTCACTATGACAGGACAAAGAACAACCCTTTGTGAGGGACACAGGAATAAAGTTATCTGCAGTTGGCAAAGGAATCGGAAACCTCCCAGAAGCAAGAAGATAAAAGGCTTAAAGGTAAGCCTCTGTGAAGGAGGGTGGAAGTCACATCCTGTGTTCCACAGGGAAGATGGATGCTCCACTGCCCTGCCAAAGCTCCCCACTAGTAGCAGGACAACACTAGCTGAATGTTTGGAAAGGAACAAGAAATACCAGGAAAGAAAAAAATGATGGACATTCATGGATGAGGAGTTACAAGCATGGAGTGTCACCTGCTTTGGTCAAAGGAAGCAGAAGTATAGAAATCTAGCTGTAAAGCCTCTGAAAGATTCTAAACATATACATAATTGACAGATATCATTCAAAAGGACCAGATGAGGTTAGGCTAACTCCATGACAGGCTTTAAATTGGCAGTTTAGGAGACTAGGCCTAAGAACTGGACAAGTTTGGGGAAATCCAGGCAAGTCCACGCAGGTCAATTACTAATAGAAAAACAAACAAAACAAAAACAAAAACAAAAAAAAAACAAAAAACAAAAATCCCCAGGATCTAGCCTCTACACCTTGGTAATGGTTCCTGAATGCCTAGAGATAGAATAAGACAAAGCTAATCTACCCCAGAACTCCAATGTGCTTCAAATCTAGCCTATGAGCTCACTTGATTGTCTCTCTATCTTGGTAATGGGAGGCTCCAGCATGCTGGACTTCTGCAGAATAAAACATTCTTTGCATTTACATAGTATTTGAGTCTGGGGTATCACTCTTCAGTGAATCATGGACCCTTATACAGATTTGTCTTATTTTTATATTTTCTCATAATTTTACATTTTAAAGACAGTGACTTTGGTTCCAGGCTGGCCCTAAAGTACGTCAGCTAAGATTACAAGCTTGGGCTATAATATTCGGCAAAGTTTTGATATAATTAATTTTAAAGCTACCCTAGACTCATAAATGGGTCTGTTTACGATGTGATGAGTTCATAGAAAGCCTTTTCTTTTTTTATGATTTTTTTATTATATATTTTCTTTATTTACATTTCAAATGCTATCCTGAAAGTTCCCTGTACCCTCCCCTCACCCCTGCTCCCCCTACCCACCGACTCCCAATTCTTGACCCTGGCATTCTCCTGTACTGGGGTATATAAAGTTTGCAAGACCAATGGGCCTCTCTTCCCAATGATGGCCGAATAGGCCATCTTCTGCTACATATGCAGCTAGAGACACGAGCTCTGCGGTTACTGGTTAGTTCCTATTGTTGTTCCACCTATAGGGTTGCAGACCCCTTCAGCTCCTTGGGTACTTTCTCTAGCTCCTCCACTGGGGACCCTGTGTTCCATNCAATAGCTGACTGTAAGCATCCACTTCTGTGTTTGCCAGGCACTGGCATAGCCTCACAAGAGACTTCTATATCAGGGTCACTTCATCAAAATCTTGCTGGCATGTGCAATAGGATCTGGGTTTGGTGGCTGATGATGGGAAACCAAGAAGAAGGAAGACCAATATATGGATACTTCATTCCTCCTTAGGATAGGGTTCAAAATACCCATGAAAGGAGTTACAGAGACAAAGTTTGGAGGTAAGATGAAAGGATGGACTATCCAGAGAAAGCCTTTTCTATTTCCTTACTACTGCCTACCAATGTTGAGAAAGGAAGAGATACAGAAAGTAGACATCAAGTTAAAAGACTACAGTGCCAATGATGGAAGCAAATGAGAGTCAGAGCACTAGATATTGAGCTTCGGTCTGTTGCTATATATTATAAAGCTATGTACAGCCCCCCCAAGGTCTGATTGCCCTGGACATGAGAGAGTCTACACTTTGACCAAAGTGATGCTATGTGACCTTGGTCCCCAAGTTATTTCTAATTGATGAATAATGATGCCTATAGCCTAGAGCTGGGCAGAAATAAGATAGGCAGGTTTTGGGGTTCCCAGGCTTGAAGTTGGAGGAGACCATGAGAGGAGAGAGAAGAAGACAGAGAGAGGAGAAAGATGCCATGTGTTAGCAGTCAAGAAAGCATGGGCATGAAGGATGGGTAATTGGAGTAAAGAACATACCAGATGAAACACAGTAAGTAATTACTTGGAGTTATTATAGGGACGTAGGTTCCAATATCATAAGGGGTAATATCTGCTCAACTCTGGTGCTAATCAAGGCTTATTGTAAATAATAAAAGTTATATGTCTTTTATCCAGGAGCTGAACTATCAAAGGTAGGGTAGAATCCTGAGATTGAAAATTTACTACAAAAAATGAAAGGAATTAAATCTGTTAGCAATGCTGTCTCCTTAGTAAGTCACACAGATGGAGCATAGAGCAACCTTGTTAATGCATTAGACATGGATTTTTATACTTGTATATACCATGTATTCTAGACACCAAACCAAGGTAGCATTGTGGCTTAACATGATTGCAAAGTCTGTTTTTGTTATTTGGTTTGTTGGTTTTGTCTAGTTGTAAGTAAAAGAAACAACTGGAGATGATTAAATTTTTGCCTGGGCAGAAGAGGTTATTGATCTTAATGATTATGCTTGGAGATAAAAATGCTTTCTGTTTAGTTATGTCAGAGTCAAGATGTTCAGCATACACACGCATGACTAATAAGCATTCCCTGAAATTCTTTTCTAATGATTACCTTCATGGTAACTTTTCTCTTTTATTATGGATATTAGCCACCCACACATTGTAAGCTTTTAAGACTGATTGATGAGACTATTATTTTAACTGAACATTTTCTATTAACTAACCTATAGTACAGTTATTAACTTTATAACCATACTCCCATAGGCATGATAACCCCAAGTAAAGTTTCAAATAGGAACCATATAATATACAAACAATTAAGCAATTGGTTTTTCCTGTTTAGTTTATACTGAAAACTTAAAATTTTGTTTATCTCTGAGTCTGCTACTAAAATCATATTTCCTGGCTTCTCAAAAGGCTGAGGCAGAGGTTGACAAGTTAAAGATCTGTGTTACCAAGCAAGTTCAAGGACAGCTTAGTTATCACAATAAAACTCTGTCAGAATGGCTAGGATCAAAAATTCAGGTGACAGTAGAGGCTGGCGAGGATGTGGAGAAAGAGGAACACTCCTCCATTGCTGGTGGGATTGCAAGCTTGTACAACCACTCTGGAAATCAGTCTGGCGGTTCCTCATAAAACTGGACACAGTACTACCAGTAGATACAGCATTACCTCTCTTAGGCATATACCCAGATGATGTTCCAACTGGTAATAAGGACACATGTTCCACTATGTTCATAGCAGCCCTATTTATAATAGCCAGAAGCTGGAAAGAACCCAGATGTCCCTCAACAGAGGAATGGATACAGAAACTGTGGTACATTTACACAGTGGAATACTACTCAGCTATTAAAAACAATGAATTTTTGAAATTCTTGGGCAAATGGATGTATCTGGAGGATATCATCCTTAGTGAGGTAACCCAATCACAAAAGAAGTCACTTGATATGCACTCACTGATAAGTGGATATTAGCCCAGAAACTGAGAATAGCCAAGATACAATGTTCAAAACACAAGAAAATCAAGAAGGAAGACCAACGTGTGAATACTTCATTTCTCCCAGAATAGGGAATAAAATAACCATGGAAGGAGTTACAGAGACAAAGTTTGGAGCTAAGACAAAAGGATGGACCACCCAGAGACTACCCCACCCGGGGATCCATCCCCATAATCAGCCACCAAACGCAAACACTATTGCATATGCCAGTAAGATTTTGCTGAAAGGACCCTGATATAGCTGGCTCAGTACAGGGGAACGCCAGCCCAAGAAGTGGGAGTGAGTGGGTAGGGGAGCAGGGTGGGGAGAGGGTACAGGGGACTTTTGGGACAGCATTTGATATGTAATGAAGAAAATATCTAATAAAAAAGTTAAAAAAAAAAAAAACTCTGCCAAAAATATTTAAAAAGGGAGGGCAGGTGATAAACATACACAGTCTTGCAAATACACACACAAATGCACACATATCTACATGTAACACATAAACACACTCGTTAGCATTTGCCAAGTATTTTATTATTCTTTTGACCAAACCAGAAATTTAATATTTAGAAATAAATAAACATTCTTCCTGTTTTCAATTTTTAATTTTAGTACAAAGTCTTATTATACAGCTTTTACTGAAATCAAACTTGTGACTTCTGCCTCAGCCTCCTTAGAGCTGGGATCACAGTTGGAGATAAGAGATTTGTTTATAGAAGCCTCCAGAGCTCTTTTGAGCTGAAACTGTAAGAGGTTGACAAGCACCATATTTTGGTGGCTCAGTATTCTCAGGATGAGAACAGAAGCGTTTGCTAAATCTGAGCTCTCAGATCATCTAGATCTGCTAGCTTGCCTGCAGGAACCCAGAAGTCCCACCTAGTCTCCCCAGCTCATTGGCTGCCAGCATCTTTATTGATGGATCAACAACCAATTAGGGAATAGTACCTTAGCATTAGAACCACCCCCTACAGTGCAAGTCAAAAGTTTGTTGTTGTTGTTGTTGTTGTTGTTGTTGTTGTTGTTGTTTTTCTTCAGAGTTTAGTATAGTTACTACCTTGGAATGTCCGTAGAAGGTCCTGTTACTGGTTCAGTGACACAGGGCAAAAAGGAGGATTTTCACCATTCTTTGGAGAATAGGTAACCAGCCATAAGAAATCTCAGGCAGAGTGACCATAGGCCATTTCCCCGTGCCAGACTTTAAAAACACAACTAAAGGTGAGGGCAGGTTTTGGGTTGCTGAACAAGGAGAAGGTAAATGAGCAAGTAAAATTGAGGGAATATTTAGGATGCTGAGCTAAGAGTATTGAGAAGGTTGTGGTAGCCATGGGAGATTAGAAGCACCCAGCAATTGCACAAAAAGGCAGGTTGAAAATTAAGTGTGTGTGTGTGTGTGTGTGTGTGTGTGTGTGTGTGTGTGTGTATGTATGTATGTGTGTGTGTGTGTGTGTGTGTGTTTTTGTGTATGTGTGTGCGCCCAAGCTCAGGTGTGTTTCATCTGTGGATGCAAAGGAACCTGTGTGGGGCTGGTATTGTGGTGGGCCTGGAGCTTAAAGTTGGGTAGTAAAAACTACATGCAATATTACACGCCCTCTCAGTTGCTAAAGCATTAGTACATAGTGATTTATTGTTCCTCCATTCACTAAATAAATCATGTTTAAAAATGATAATTGTATTTAAGCACTAGTCTGTTTTTATATATCTATTCCTGGATAGTGATTATTATTACAGTAGACAAAGGAAGATAGAATATAATGCCCTGAACAACAGTCTTACAAGGAAAATTGGCACCTTATTTCTACTACAACATATACTACTACAATTCAATAACAACAATAACAGTAATAACTGTGTGTTCGTGTGTGTTTTTGTGTGTATGTGTGTGTTTTTAGGACAACAAGATGTTTAGGTAAGTTTGAAAGAATCAAGTATGCAAAGTACAGGGATAAGAGAAGCAGAATTGCATACAATGGTATACAAAATAATTCAAAAATACTAGCAGAAAAAATTCCAATCTAGTGAAAGAAAAATCATTTAAAAATCAAGAGGGATATAGAAAGAAAGACCAGAAAGGAAAATGACCATGTTATATCACAGCTAAATCACTAAGTATCCAAACTAAGAAAGTATGTTAGACGCTTCAAGAGAAAGCATCAAATCACTGCTGAAAGGCATTGGGTCCAAACAATATATGATTCTTCCACAGAAACATTAAAAGCCTGTGGGACATGAAAACATGTAACCCAAGTTCTCAACTTGACCACAACTGCCAACCAGGCTACAACACTCAGAAACAATTTGATTTCCAATGTAAGTTTACATCCTCTCATATCAATATTACTTTATAACAATTTTTTTAAAGAAAATATACAACCTTGACTGAAACCCAAACCAAGCTGTTTGTCTATTATAAGAATATGATTGTTAAGTATTTTTCAGTGTAAGTGTTGCAGCAAGGTTTCATAGCTGTAAACTATGAAGCAAGAACTGAAGAGAGAATTCAGATAGTCCAGGGCCAGTGGTTTCCCTTCTCTATTGTTATGTGAAGAAGCACTAATCTCACTGATAAGATAATGTTATCAAAAGTAAGATTATCAAAGAGAACTGAAACTTTTCTAAAGGAAACCAAGATCCCCTCTGTTATATTTTCATGACTCATAAAAGAATCTTTTGAAAGCAGAATAGGCTAAACAATTTGCTTAGCAAGAATGTCCAAATTCATTGTCCCAAATTCTGGGATTCTACTTCAGAGACGAGTAGCAAGATAGTTTCCTCCAGAGTCACTGACAGCAAAATGTTTAATTAGAGCCTCCATGAATACAGAATCTTGGTGACGTATTTTTTTAATCAGTAAGCTATTTTTAAAATGTCAGAAACTGGCACATATTTCATTTGAAAATTTCATTTGCATCTCTCAGAGTGTGAGTGTTCCATCACTAATAGTTTCATTTGAAATATAGCTGAGTTGAGTGAATCATCTTCCCATGAACCTCATGTTTCATTTCACAGTTCCATGTGAAAGCTTTGGGCTCTCTTTTAAGTCTGTATGTTCTCTGGCTCCTTGATGGGTCTCCCTAAATAGGAATTTATTTACATTTTATCTTCTATGGGAAATACTTCTGATTTATATTATTGAGAATTAGGATTTTTTTTATCCTACTGAGTTCTAAATTGCAAAAATTTTTGTCACTATAATCTGCAAATTAAACTTCCAAAATAGTGATCCTTTGAGGGTATACATTCTATTTCTCTTTCTCCATTGACTTCTCTGGCAGCATAAACGTTTCTTCTCTGCCTTTAGCATCTCCCCATTAAGAAGTAGCTCACAGATGACATAGTAACTAAAGAGTCTCCAATGATGTTCATGTAAAGGTGTCTGCCACTCCCTGTACACTAAGATTGATCCTATTGCCTAGACAGTTCTCATGTTTCTTGGGGGTAATTTGTATATTGTTAATCAAATATTTCAGTACTTTAAATTTCCATGTGTTTATCATATGGTCCATAAAGGTAGTTAAAATTCCTTTTAACTCATAGGATAGGCTAGCAATCTGTCTTTCATAATATTCAGCAAATGGCTCTTGATTCAAACATTTCTAAACTATTAAAGAAGCAAAAAGTCTTTACATATGAGGAAAATGAGATCCATGATTATGGTAGGATGTTGCTCCATCATCTGTTGGTTTATTATGATGATAATTTTTCTACTTTTGATAATGCTATTTTATTATTTTATTGACTGTTCCAAAGATAATTTTATACTGGCTTAAGCAAAACACATGCACGTGAAGCTTACAACATATTACATTTACAACATTTTTCTTGAAAATTGAAGTAAGTTTAAGAGTTTAAATTTCTTTAAAGATATTTACTCCTTCAAGAGCAAGGCTATGCAATTCCATTTTAGTTGATAGAATAAGAAACAGTGTGCTAGAATTTGATAGCCATAGGTACACTGATACTTTTATTGAGATAAGCAGTTTTCTAATGAGGAGCTAATACTACAGAATTCTTTGATATCCTTGTATTCTAACATCAAGTCGATAAAGGCATCCTTGTAGTTCTGCATTGTACCAAAAGGAGAATAATATAACTATTTACTTCCTGAAGTGCTACAAATGCAGTGGACAGTTCAAGCTCAGCTTTCAGTGAACTATTAGCATCCAGGAATGAGAAACCTGTGGAAATTAATGTCACTGAGCTGAAAAAAATTATAAAATATTATTTAAACAAAGAAGGAGAATAGGGAATCTGCTTGACATAATGAAACACAATGGCTGTAGCCTTTTAAAAGCCTTCATCTCTGAGTGCTTTGATGCTAGTGGCACACCGTGTCACTTACCGTCTTTCAGGATGGTTTCTCTCTCTGTGCCATCTATCTTCTGCCGGCCAATTAAGAAACTGGTCGTGTCAGCAAAGTAGATATAATTAGCTTCCGCGTGAAAATCTAAAGCACGAGGGTTTACCAGATTTTCTATGGGGATCATGCATTCATCAGCTATTTTGGTATTCAAGTCCATTCCTCTAACAATTCCTGGGCGTCCTTTCCCATAAAAGAGGAACAATTCATTCTTTGGCCCTGCAGAAGAAAGATTACAAACATAAACAACCCATGAGGACTAATCTTCTTTACACTGCAGAATGCCACTGTTTAATTAAGTGGCACAATTAGGCTTTCTTAAAATTCAATACTAGAAATTAAACTCCAAAATATGCCAAACGGATCTTGATGCAAGAAGGCCAGCTAATTGCATTACTTTAATTAAAATAGGAATTACTTCACTGAATGGGTTATATTTAGTTAATTATTCTTCTGCCTGTATAGCAAAAACATGACAGATCATTGAATAACTTGTAACTTGTGAAATGGAAATTTATTAAAATATCCGGTACATTTAATTGTATAATTCATTACAATTGAGGTAATGCTCTCTGAAGATACTATCTATTGCCCTCATTACATGTGACACTGCTGCAAACTTCAGGCCAATTAAAACACTGCAGTTTGGAGTTGCCATATACAGACTGTGCCCATCAAAAGATTCACGGGGTATCAGGGACATGATCGCTACTGTGTTCTGCTGTCCAAACAGGTTACTACTTCTTATGAGAAATGAATTAGTGCCAGCTGATAGCATCAGTTTGCTTCACAGCTTAATTGTAATGTCAGAGGCTGACACTGTCCGCCAGTAAATCTGATGTATAACACAGACAGCATTTAAAGCAAACAATTAAAAAAAAAGAAAAACTCTAAGCAAACAAAAGCAGCCTCCATAGTTACTATGATACAAAATCAGGATGGTCTTTCTTTTTCTTTCTCACTCCTTTTATGTTTTCTTTTCTCCTTTTCTTTTCTTTTCTTTTTTTTCTTTTTTCAAAAAGCATGGGTAATTTAAGACGGCATCATCCAAAAAGAAGCATTTCAGCCCCTCTTCTTTCTCCTTTTCTTGTATTGGTAACATCTCTCCAAGGCTGTAGCTCTGGAGTTCACCTTTTGACCTGCAATGCTGTAAACTCCTGTAGGTGTTCACGCTATTATAGGTCAGGAGGAACATTGCAAATCTTCCTAACTTTTTTGACCTATCTGGGCTGAGAAAATTTCACCAGTGTTCAAGTCCAGTAGGCAATGCTTCAATACCACGGCAGTAGATGCATAGCACCTGCTGCATACACACAACTTCCACTTTCTATACTATGTTAAGCCTTACATTATCTCCATTACATTGTAAAACCATTAAAAAGAAAATCTTCTCTCAGTGTTATGATAAAAAAATCATTTTACAATGTAATGGGAATAATGTAAGTTTTACCATAGTGAATCAACACAGAAAATAAACAATATATATTGTCTTTATGGTTTTATCTTAACCCTGAGAGAAGATTTTCGATCCCTCTGCTATTGCACACATTTCATTAGATATAATTATGGTAATTATAAGATAAAATATGTTTAAAACCATATGTCTGCTCTCACACCTATTCATGCCTATCTTATTTCAAAAGTACATTATTTAGAAATTATATTTTATGTGGTTTAAAAGTAGTAGCACTTTATTTGGGAACATTTCTTGAAATTTTAAAAGGATTTTAGAGAAATATTGTGCGCATATGTTTGCTTATTTTTCAACATTTAGCAAAATCAAATTTAGTTATGTTTGGTCATGTCATTAAAATATCTTCAAAAACATTCTTTTTAATGCTAGTATAATACCCTATTGTAGTGAAAAAAAGTGTAAGGTATCTATCATGGCATATTTTAATTTATATTTTTAATGAATTTTCAGTTATCAGTAGTAGGTAAACCTGGATTATTACTGTTAGCAGATGCCTGTTTGTGATCTTTAAAATTGTAAGAATGGTATTTATTTTTTGTTCAATCTTATTTTGATATTTCTTTATTCTTATCTTATTTTTTGTGCACGTGTGTGTGTCTGTGTGTGTGTCTCTCTGTGTGTGTATTGTATATGTAATAACGACTGAATTGTAAATTTCACATCAGACAATAACATAGCCTGAGTTGTAGTACAAATTTCCTAAGTCCATTCTAATTTTAAAAAATTGGGAAAAAGGTATGTTTGTAATTTCTATGGATAAACATCTAATAGTATAGTAGCCTCCAGGCCATGTACCCTTAGAAATAACAATGGTAAAAGACAGGACAGTTCCATGTGAAGTGGATTGTGTCCTACAGGAGGTCATTATGGAACTTGTAACACCCTGACCTTGACTAAAATGCTGTGTTTTCACATTTAACATTTCCCTCTGTGGACTGCTGTTGCCCTGGCTTTTGACAACACCAGGTGCTTGGTTCTGCTAAAGAAAACTTATAGAATTTACAATAAGAAGAATCAATTGATGTTGAATCTATTTTTACTTTATTATTAAATAGTATATACTAAAGGACAGAGTCAATTAAAATTCAATCAAATATAACTATGAACTCAGGATTTTCTCCAAAAGTGTTTTTGTACTTTGCATGTATACCTTCATGTGACTGCACTTTGCCATGATGTGCTATCATTTCTCAAGGGTAACAGCCCATTTAGTTATGCTACACAAACATGCAGACACATTCAGCTTCTCTAGTTGGGTGGTCTCAGATCCAGGACCTCAATTATCCAGACAGGCTCAGGAACCTGAAACCTCATTCCTTTATATTCCTAGCATTTAACACAAAACTAGAAACACAAATGACAAGTATATGTCATTTATTTATTTTCTTTTTTAAAAAGTCTTGTATGCTTTGTTTGAAAGTAATTATTGAAGTACTGTGCCAAATCCCAAAAGTTAAATAAATGCATTTCTAATAGCATATAACCTTTGGAGATTTTTTTTTTGATAAATTGTTGAAAGGATTCATACTTGATTAACTCTGCTAATGAAGCATGAAATAATGAAGTAAATTCAGTCCCGCTGTTGCTGCTTAAAAGTGTGCATATCCAGTGGTACTACATTGCTGTGTGTGAATGTGTCAACCAAACAATACACCTATTTTGAGGTGCATTTTTCTTCACTTAAGAAGATTTTTCTAACCAATACTGTATATACCTTATATCTTGAACCTCACTCAGGATATTAAAAAACTAAAAAACATTTTCCTTAAAATTTTCCTTGAAGACTCTTGTAAGGTCAGCAAGTTTGGTAGCTCTTTAGCCCATGGAGCTCCTAATTCTCATTGTTTCAAAGAAAGGTAAATCCCGACTTTGAGAAGGGAAAATGTCTAGAAAGCAAGCGTAGGCACTCTCTTGTTCTGATTTAGGTTGATGCTGCTAATTAATTAAAAAAAAATAACTATTTGAAATGTTGCCTGCTGGCAAAATGTTTGCTTTAACAACATACTTTTGCATGACCTGCCATCGCTCCCCATGTTGAAGCCAATCCTGCAGCGACAGGTCCGTGTCTTATAACTGCTACTGAGAAGACAGATGTGTGAACATCCCCCTGGCATTCCATATGCATCCACTTCGCAGGCATGGCTTCTCACTACAACAGACAGGAAACAAGACAAGGTAATTATGTACAAACTTCCCAGTGTAAGGACATGGAATCTTAGCAGAATTTATATACCCCACTATTGAATACTATAATAACATGGAAAATATTAAACCCAATAGAAGATGATGGGGATTGACAGAATCTTCCTTAGATATATTTTAAACCTAAGAAACATTAATTTAATGTGTTTGGATATATATAAATAAAATTAATCTGTTTTGTCTCTTCGGAAGCAAGCTTTGAGTACTTAGGTAAATGATATTAAAAATGAAAGCCAAAAATAAAAAGAACGTGAAAGGTTACAGAAAAATAATTCCAGTGTAGGGATGTGAGCAAAGATTTTTTTCTCTGCCACCAGCAGCTAATGAGCTCCGCTCTAGGAGAGACAGGGTTTAGCTAAATATCTGAACTGATGATATGTGCTAAGCTGCAACATGTGTTTTTAATATTTGAGTTCATTGTTACTGTGAGAACCCTGCTAATAGGCAGAGTGTGTGTGTGCTGCTGTAGCGGTAGAAAGAGGCTGAATTTAAACAAGAACATTATGGCGTGGGGTGATGCTTTATGAATGCTAAGGACTAGAGAAAAGCAAAATTGAAATGGGACCATGGTAATGAGAAAGAACGTGCTCAAAAGAAGAAAAGTTGAAACTGGGTCAGTGAAAGTCTGTATGTTCTTAGGATTATTCATTTAATCACCTCTTAGTTGAAAGTTAGAAAATTATAACAAACTAATTTTAGAGCCACACTACTTTACTTAGGCTTTCTTCAGTCTGTATCAATCATTTTTTCGGAGGGGGGGGGGGAAACGTGTGGACTGCTCTTTTGGTGAATGCTGCTGCCGCTGCTGAGTTAATGTCTTCAGGTTTCTGAGGGAGCTTGAGTAGATAAAGCATCCTGTCATCACTAGCACGTCCCCTTTCCTTCTCATTATCACTTTTCTTTCTTTATTGCCTCTGTGTGTGTGTGTGTGTGTGTGTGTGTGTGAGAGAGAGAGAGAGAGAGAGAGAGAGAGAGAGAGAGAGAGAACTTATACATCCTGGAAAAAGAAACAGCTTCTCTTTGCATGGATTCACCTAAGGTGCACAATTCTCTACGGTCATAGCTCATTTTCTCCTTCCCCTTTCCTTCCATCTACTTCAAGCCCACTCCAATCACATATTTACATCACCATCAAAATGTCCCTATCAGAGACCAATAAGCTTCACACATCAAGTCCAAAGGCCAGTGGGGTTTTGTGAACTCTTTTTTGGTGTCATCATTTGACTACTCTGCTCTTCCTGATTTACTGGTGGTGTGTTCCAATGCCATTATTTGAAAGTCTACTCCACATAAATTTACTTCCTTGGTATCCCCAGGTTTAGCTATGGTGAGAAAAATTGCCAATGTGTCAATCACAATAAAACTGCTAGTTCCATCCTGGATTCTCCCATTGAACTTAAATACATAGTCTTGTATATCCATAAATCTACATTTGGATTGATAATGGACTTTGAAAATAAACTAAAAGACTGAATTTTGTCTTTACCTCTAATTTGTTTTCTGTTTCATCTTTTCCAAACTATGCTGTTTCAATTTCTTTTAACAAAACAGTTACCATTATTCTTGACTCCTTACTTTTTAAATCCCATCCAGGAAATCTTATTGGCTATATGTTCATAAAGATTCTAAATTTGACTTCTACTTCTTTGTCAGGTCTAGCATGGCCTTGGGGGAGGGGGAACAGACTGACATGGTTTTTACCCCTGGGACAGGACCAGTGGGTGTGGGTCTTCATGAGTATCAATGGCTGCTGTGACCATAAGGCTTGTTTGTATAACATACTTATTTTACATTCCTCCTACAAGGAATATCCTCCATGTTAATGTTAATGACTCCATGATAAACAGAGATAGCAGGAGTCTGGGAGGTGAAGGTGTGGCTAATGTCTCAACAAAATGGTGTAAACAGGACCTTCAGGCAAGCCATTAAGGCTGTGGGAAAGAACTCTAAAAATGTAAATTTGAAATTATATAATTTCTTAACTATGGAAAAAATAAGGATGCAATATGAATTATATGTGGAGCTTCACAAATCTAAAGGAACAAACGTAGCTACATTAATGAACTGGCTTCTCAGAAAGATAAAAGGCAAGTCGATTCCTGAATTCAGCAGCAACCTGAGACACAGGAAACCCAGGGCTAGGTGTGGTAGAAATGGTAAATTTCAGGATGGGTCCCAGTCAGCTATCTTATTGTCTTTATTTAACAGAGGAAGGCAGATCTCTAAATTCTTTTGCCATGGTAAAAGAAAATGTGTGCTTGCTTTCTCCTAACAATTAAGAGGCTGGAGTCATATCAAGGGATATTGATTCTTAGGTTAATCAAAGGCACCTGGAATGAATGAATGAAGAGAGAGAGAGGGGAGAGAGAGAGAGAGAGAGAGAGAGAGAGAGAGAGAGAGAGAGAGAGAGAGAGAACATAACAAAGAGAAAACAGGCTGGAAAGCTATCTCCAGCAGGACATAGGCTGCCAGCTTGAACCACTATTTGACTTTGAGTCCTTTGTTTCTGCTGCTCCCAAACACCACGTCTCTCAGGAACCTCTGTCCAAGCTGACACTGGTCCTTGGCACTTTTCTTTAGTTTTGTTACTACTATCCTGGAACAGTCCATCATCTTCTCTAACCAGCTCCCATTCCCTACCAGAGTCTATTGTCAGTTGGATTGTTCATAAATGCTGTACAACCCATGACACTCTGCTGAACGAGCTTATGATTTCTACTTTGTGGGGGGGCAAAAAAGGAACTTTATAATAACCTACAGGGTCCTACTTGCCATATTTTCTATGATTTCTCTTTGTTTCCCTTTTCCTTTCCTTAGTCGTTTTGCTTCAACTGTACAAGCTTTCTGGATGTTCCATAGCAGTCTAGAAATGTTCTTCACTCATGACTTGGAGGTTACACATCTCTCTGAAACCTTCTCAATCCACAGATAACTGTGCTTCTCCTACTCATTCTCAATGGTTTTAGTTAGAGAACATTCTTTTGTCTATTCAAGAAAAACATTGCTCCTCCATTGGAGGCCCTGTGTTCCATCCAATAGGGCCCCCAATGGAGGAGCTAGAGAAAGTACTCAAGGAGCTGAAGGGGTCTGCAACCCTATAGGTGGAACAACATTATGAACTAACGAGTACCCCCAGAGCTCTTGTCTCTAGCTGCATATGTAGCAGAAGATGACCTAGTCAGCCATCATTGGGAAGAGAGGCTCCTTGGTCTTAAAAACTTTATATGTCCCAGTACAGGGTAACACCAGGGCCAAGAAGTGGGAGTGAGTGGGTAGGAGAGCAGGGTCGGGGGTGTGTATAGGGGACTTTCGGGATAGCATTTGAAATGTAAATGAAGAAAGTATCTAATAAAAATTGACAAAAAAAAAAAGAAAAAAGAAAAAAGAAAAGCATTTCAAACACTACATCTGAGATACTTCAGCTCCTTCTCATCACTGCTCCCTTCTAAAGTAGTTATTATCTAATGAAATAAATAATTTACATACACTTTTTGTATTATATTGCCTTCACCAGGACTTACATTTCATAATGGTTACCAGTATAGTCCCAGTATGTAGAATAAATCCTGTTGCATGGTAATTGCTCATGAAAAATTAGTAAATTCAAAAAGCCTAATATCAAAATTGAATACATTTTTCTGAAAAGTTAAAAATTGAATTTGCGACAAACCTGTAGTGTCTTAGATGAATACACACTGATATTTAAATAATTCTAGGTCACTTTTGATTTCAAACATAATTATAGAAAAATGACAGAAATTTGAGGTATTGAAATTTTGCTTTAATAATGTTATATTACTAGAATTACATTGGACTGCTAAATAACATTATTAAACTACTATAAAATATAATTATTTTGTGCTCTTAAGCAACAAAACTACTGCAGTCAGTTTTATTTTTCAAAGGAACATGTTTGCAAAAATATAAAGCAATTGGGATATTAAATCAATAGACCTCAAATTATGACCAGTGAATATCAGGCAAGTGTCACATCAAATAGCCCAGTTTAAAATTTGCCCGCAGAAAATGATAATAAAATTCAAAAGTAAACTGTAGTGCCTGAGCTCTCTGTGTACATACATCACGATGGAAAGGTGCTTCCTGAGACAAAATCTAGCCATCATTTCAATCCCATGGTTGTAGAAATGATTTGATAGGAGCCGAGCAGTTTATCATTTAGACTTGAGAAGTGAGCTCTATTCTATTCTATCAAGCAGACATGCACATTTCTGCTGTCAAATAGAGAATTTATGATACCCTCCTTAACACCACACAGAAGCACAAGGACTATGTTCCCATTTAAGCTGCTGTTATGAAGGCTTTTAAAGAGCCCCTGTGGCTTACCTGTCGGCTGTGTTCTCTTCTGATAGGTTCGGATTCCTCGAGCACTTTCCATTTTAATTATTGAGTGAATATCAGTGCCATTAAATCTGTTTATTTGTATGATATTAAAGTTATCAGAACTGGTTGCATATAAATAATCTTCAAATACAGTTATGCCATAGAGATGTTTAACCTGAAAAGAGGATAAAATATAGTTTTTACTTTTAATTATCCTGTTTCTAATATGAAAGAAAAACTACTATTGCAAGTGTGGAGTCTGTCTAGAGTCAGAATATTATCATTTATTTTCTCAAAGAAACAGTCTAATAATTTCTGCTCTTTTAACTGAAGAATAAGATATTATACAGTAGAAGATAAGATAGTTTTATGTGCATGGGGAATGATTATATTCACCTTTCATAAGGAATATATGCTTTATAGTTTCTATTCAGGGAAAGCAAGAACCAGATCTTGAAATGTATTCACCAATATGCTATATCAGAATTAATATAATTTGAGATATTTTATGGACTGTTTGCCCATATAATCATAGATATATAATCACTGCAAAATATGAGTTGTTCCCATTAATGGTCTAAGAAGAAAACATCTTTAAATATTTGTTTCATAAATTGAAAGTCACATTTTCATCTTACAATTATGATTAGATTAATGTTTTATATAGTGTAAGAAATGGAGAGATGGGGTCGTCTTCTGACAGACAAAAATTCTGACCCATAATTGTTCCTGTCTGAAAGAACTGCAGGGACAGAACTGGAGAAGAGCCTGAGGAAAAGGAGGTTCAGTGACAGGACCAAAGTGGGATACACCTCAAGCGGAGGCCCCAAGGCCTGAAACTATTACTTTTTTTTTCCAATTTTTATTAGGCATTTACTTCATTTACATTTCAAATGCTATCCCCAAAGTCCCCTATACCCTCTTGCCCTGCTCCCCCAGGAAATATTTTTTCCAATTTTTATTAGGTATTTACTTCATTTACATTTTAAATGCTATTTCCAAAGTCCCCTATACTCTCACCCCAACTCACCTACCCACCCACTCCCCCTTCTTGGCCCTGGTGTTCACCTGTACTGGGGCATATAAAGTTTGCAAGACCAAGGGGCATCTCTTCCCAATGATGGCTGACTAGGCCATCTTCTGCTACATATGCAGCTAGAGACACAAGCTCAGGGGTTACTGGTTAGTTCATATTGTTGTTCCATCTACAGGGTTGCAGCCCCCTTCAGCTTCTTGGGTACTTTCTCTAGCTCCTCCATTGGGGGCCCTGTGATCCATCCAATAACTGACTGTGAGCATCCACTTCTGTGTTTGCCAGACACTGGCATAGCCTCACAAGAGACAGATATATCAGGGTCCTTTCAGCAAAATCTTGCTGGTGTATGCAATAGTGTCTGTGTTTAGTGGCTGATTATGGGATGGAACCCTGTGTGGGGCAGATTCTGGATTGTCCATCCTTTTGTCTCAGCTCCAAACTTTGTCTCTGTAACTCCTTCTATGGGTGTTTTGTTCCCAATTCTAAGAAGGGGCNAAGTGTCCACATTTTGGTCTTCCTTCTTCTTGAGTTTCATGTGTTTTNNAAATTGTATCNTGGGTATTNTANGTTTCTGGGCTAATATCCACTTATCAGTGAGTGCATATCATGTGAGTTCTTTTGTGATTGGGTTACCTCACTCAGGATAATACCCTCCAGATCCATCCATTTGCCTAACACTTTCATAAATTCATTGTTTTAAATAGCTGAGTAATATTCCATTGTGTAAATGTACCACATTTTCTGTATCCATTCCTGGGTTGAGGGACATCTGGGGCTGACACTATTTCTAAGGCTATGGAATGCTCACAAAAAGGGGCCTATTATAACTGCCCTCCGAAAGACCCAACAAGCAGCTAAAAGAGTCAGATGTAGATATTTACACCCAACCAATGGACAGAAGCCCTTGACCCCTGTGGGTGAATTTGGGAAAAGCTGGAAGAAGCTGAGAAGGACAACCCTATAGGAGTCTTAATTAACCAAGCAGTCTTAATTAACCAAGAACCCTGAGATCTCTCAGACACTGGACCACATAACCAGGCAACATACCCTAGCACATATGAGGCCCTCAATATATCATATACAGCAGAAATCTGTCGGATTTGGGTTCAGTCTGAGAAAATACACCTAACCCTCAAGAGACTGCAGGCCCCAGGTTGTGAGGAGATCTGTGGGGTGGGAGTGGGGGGCTGAGGGTTTGGAGTGGGGACATGCTTGTGGAGTCAGGGGCAAGAAGGAGATATGGGATGTGGAACAGTCAGAGGGTGGACTGGAAGGGGAATAAAATAAGGAGTGTAAAAAAAAGAAGACTAAATAAAATAAAAAAAAATGATAGAGATAGAAATCACAGGTGTGCAATACTGATAAAGAAAATTTCAGCATTTCACTCAGAAATGTGATGATTTCTAAGGCTTATTCATACTGGCAAATAGAATGCAATAATGATGCTTATTCTTTTGCATACAATTAAATTAGTAAGTTGAGTTTGTTTTGGCACACGTTTTGTGTTTTGTAGTGAGGATTGAACATTTGATGTTCATAGAAGCTTCTACTGGTCGAAGGCCGACTGATCCACTTGTTTCCTGAAAACCTGCTAGGAGTAGAGGCTAATGGTTTTCTTAAATTATACTTAATTTGAAATGGATCTGGTCTGGATATGTGGAGTTATTACTGAGTATTACAAGAGATTTTTATGAGAACCACTCGTTGCTTTTTTAGAGACAGCATGTTGGTTCTGTTAAAACATATAGATCCGCAGTGGAGAATGGGAGAACATGTGGTTTGTTTGTGAATCCACTCATACAAATTGGTAAAAATTTTCTTAACAAAACCATCTTGCCAACATCTAGGTCTAGCATCGATGGAGCATCGTGGTTCTCTGGTCCTGTTTACAGGTGAGAGTCAAAGAAACCTGGTTTTGAGTTTGTTTCAGGATCATCTCTTTCTTCTTGTCTAGTCTAGAAATGAACGGCAAGAAAGAATGTGAAGAATGCCATGTAATCTCCATGTTAAAGCCTCCAAATTACTTTCTAAGTATGGTACATCATGGTAAGTGTGAGTATACATGGATGCTGTGAGAGAAGGGGCGTGTGCATTTAGAGGATCACTTTTCACACCCACCAAGTACACCAATGGCCTAAGATTGATTCGGTCCATGATTTATCTCACATTAGAAGGTGTAAACAAGCTGCACTCCTTCCTTTGTGAAAGCCATGTCTGTCATCATGACATGCTACTATTGTTTTAAACAATGTCAGTCCACATCCCAAAAGGTAAACCATTGCTACTTAACAGACAACTGGCCAGGGCGGAAAATCTGTTCCTATGTCAAAATCTACACTCCATTCAACAGATCCTCACACTTTCAGTTTCCATATAAATCTGTTTCCATATTTTAAAACTTGTAAAGGCTATATCTACATTGGATTACTTGGTGGCAGACTTAGCATATGTTTAGGGAGCCAGCCAAACACAAGAAACTGAAATAAGGAAAAGGAAAACTAAACACTCAGTGGTTGGGAGTCTAGCTCAATCGGTAAACCTCTGGCCTCCATTAAATTGTACCCACAACTCCCAGACCTCCCCAGAGTATAAATTCCACAGCAGTTAAAAGGCCCTGCTGCATAATCATAAGGACCTGACTTTAAACCTCAACACTATACAAATAAACCAGAAGTTGTGAAAGCACCTGTAACTTGAACTCTGAGCCATCTGTCTTCTGTTCTCAGAGTGTACATATGCAAACATATGTGCATAAAGTATAAAGGCATAGATGAGTGAAACAATAATAATAAAAATAAGGGGAGAAAGCAGAGACTAGACATTCAAAATGATTTTAAAGATCTAATTTTTATTATTTTTAAAAATGTGTAAAATGTATGTTTCTATGGGTTGATTTGTGAATGTGAGTACAGTGTCTATTGAGGCCAGAAGACACTGTCAGATTCCTGAACTTACAGGTCTTGAGCACTCTGATGTGCTGAGAACTCTGTAAGAGTCCTCTCTAAGAGCATTATATGCCCCTAACCACTAAGCCATTTGTACAAATGGTTAAAATATTTTAATGTGGTTAGTTATGAGGCAAATCATTTAAATTCTCCATTCCATGTTTAATTTTTAATTGTAACAAAGAAAATAAAGTCTGTCACCATCATATTACAAACTGTTTGCACAGAAGAACATAAGCAATGCCTTCTAAAAACACTGAACTCTTTAGGCTACTTGAGAGTATGAGGAAAACAATTGTTCCAATATTGGACTCTCTCTCTCTCTCTGTGTCTCTCTGTCTCTGTCTCTGTCTCTCTCTGTCTCTCTGTCTCTCTGTCTCTCTGTCTCTCTGTCTCTCT
>NC_034592.1:28668485-28669685 GCF_900095145.1 Mus pahari
TCTCTGTCTCTCTGTCTCTCTCTCTCTCTCTCTCTCTCTCTCTCTCTCTCTCTGTGTGTGTGTGTGTGTGTGTGTGTGTGTTTGTCTGTCTGTGTCCCAGGTATCAAGGAAAGTGAACTGCATAATATTGGTAAGGAAAGAAGAAGTCACTATAAGGGTATCACATAATGTGTCTACCTCACAGTATAAAAGAAATAAAAGGAATTTATTTTGAAATCTACTAATTCACTCAAAACCTCACAAGAGATTTGTGGAACATATGAAAAAAGAGCTAAATGTGGGGGGAAATACCACTGAAAAGGCATATATCAACTCAGCTTATTAAGGTATTTATGGAGCGTTGTTTAAAAATAAACTAAAAACTAATGCACAGGCAAGCTTATTGATCTTGGAAATTTCACAAAATTCTCATTTAGGAAGTACACAAATGAATCAGTTGGCAAAATTAAGTCTAACACTATTGAAATAATTAGGACATTTTTGTGAGCACGCATTTGCTTTTGTTAGCAAACTATTTTTAATGTCCCCTGGGACAGATGGTGATGCAGCTCCATATGAATAAACACTTTAAATTAGTTTTCAGAAAGTAGGTCATGACATCTGTCCTGTTCCAGGGAGTCTCTCTCTCTCCTGCAAATACTGCACTTTTGCTTCTATGCTCTTGTTTATGTTTTGTTTGCTTTCTTCAGAGTGGAAAAGAAGCAAGGGGAATCTCCAGTGTCATGGCTGTGATGCCTAATCTTGGCTGTCAACTTGCTGGGTACACCCGTGAAGGGTATCTGTGATTGTGTCACTTGAGATCAGAATATCCACCTGAACCTGCCCACCTGCAGTGGGAACCACCCTAAAATGCTTTCCGTCAGGAGCCCACAGAAAGAACACAGAAGGAAGACACTTGCTTTTCTCCTGTTTGCCCTGACTATAGCTGGCAAGTTCACCGATCATCTTCCTGGGGCTTTCCCTTATTGATGCTAGAACATATTTCTTTGGAATTCCAACTTAGAGTAAAGACAAGCAGCTCCCCAGGAATGCTTCAGAGCATCCAGTCTCCTGGACTGAGCATTCATTGTTTTTCCATTAGGAAACAACTATTGTTATACTAATGGGACCACAGACTATAAGCCAATCTAATAAATTCTCATCTCTCTGTCTCTCTGTGTGTGTCTCTGTCTCTGTCTCTTTCTGTCTCTCTCTGTCTCT
>NC_034592.1:28669775-28679615 GCF_900095145.1 Mus pahari
CACACACACACACACACACACACACACACACAAAATCACACAATACATCGTGTTCTCCTACAGGACCCTGACAATTCAACAGGCATATCTTAGTATCACTGTGACTAGAACTCCCAAATTAAAAAGAAAAAAATGCATCTTAAATTTGTAACAGATAGCATTTTGTCTTTAAGGTATCGTAAATGCTGCAGATTGTAATCTTTAGGAGAGTGCCATGTTTTTGGTTGATTACATTAGCTGCAATTTCTAACAAAGTTGTACTTACCTGTCTGCCTTGAACAAGTGTATGCCTGTTTTTGCCTTGGTAGTCCACTACTCCCACGTAGTCCAAGTAGAGATCTACCCAGTAAACCAATCTGTTGACGAGGTCCAAAGCCAGGGCTGATGGCTGCTCCGCCTTTGAATAAATTATCCTTGTTCTATTCATCCCATCTAAGTCACATCTCTCTATTTTGGGAGCATTCCCATAGTCAGTAAAGAAAAGTTTTCTGTTGAAAGAAAAGTAAATGTTAATATGAAGAGAGAGAAGGCATATTTGATAGAGCCATCTGTAAAAATGCAAAACTTTCTTTCTAATTTATTTCAGTAGTTACATCTGCTAGCTTCCCATAACCATTTCCATATAATATCAGTCATAAACGGAGAAATCTGCTAATGAATATTGCAGGGCATAAGGGAGCAGGTTAAGCAACAACTGTAAAATTTCCTTAAAACCAATGACTGTGGTGGGTTTATTTTTGTATCAGCGGAGTTTCTCTAAGCCTCATAGACTCAGTGCATCCATCCTATTCAGTACAAGCTACTGAAGCAATCCAAATCACCAGGCCAGGGCATGTGAGCCACCAGACGCTATCTTCAACCTGCTTTCCAAATTGCTAGTAATATTTGGGTCCTATAAAACCTATTCTGTATCGTTCTGTAATGTTGTGAGGGGCAGTGAGCAGCAAACCTGGAATAGAATGAAGCATCGAAAAAAAACAGATTTGCTGTTTGCAGCACTGGGGATAAGACATAAATACTGTGATTCCCAGACCTACTCCAAACACTTCCCAACTAATAGAATTGTACAAAGGAAATGAAGGACACTTCTCTATTTCTCTTAATGCACTTTGAAGAAAATGCTGAAACAAAATGCTGACTTCTGAGACAAGGAATCTTTTAAAGCAATTCTGAGACTGCCAAAGGTTTAAATGC
Source organism: Mus pahari (assembly GCF_900095145.1). Lineage (NCBI taxonomy): Eukaryota > Metazoa > Chordata > Mammalia > Rodentia > Muridae > Mus > Mus pahari. The sequence continues at coordinate 28,670,970 of NC_034592.1, forward strand.
ACCTGGAACACTTGAGTGTTTAATATTTGATTAGTATTCACAATGTTTAGTAAACACAAATCAATTTCAATTATCTTGACAATAGTTAACAAGATTTCCACTCATGAGACTTAATTGCATTTGTAAAGGGAAGACCATTTTGCCTTGACTTAAATATAATCTCAAGAATAATCTAATTTACAGTGACTGAGCAATATGAAGATTTTACAAACTTGGAGAAAAAATTTTAGTTACTTTTCTCAAAATTCTTGAGTTATCTAAAACAATAGGTTACCTTTCAAACTAAACAGTGTTATTTAAGGTGTAATTTTACCTCAGTTCTGTCTGTATGGGCAGTTTTAAACATAAATGCATAGTGTTCTGTACATCCAGAGTTTGTTATGTGTTCTTGAAAGATTATAGAATCAGTATTAAGATAAGTTAAACAAATGACAGTCTCTTTAGACAGACAGCTCTCTATTTTGGTAAAGAACAAATAAAACTGCATAAACATATTCCAGCACACACCTTCTCTGTCCTCTTGTATCTCTTTTTCCCCTTCAAGCTTCTGATACCTCCACATTCCTCATCTTTAGCCAATTTGATTATAGCTCACCCAAGATAAATTTTCATAAGGAGTGCATTTCTTCTTTTATAGAAACTACATTAATGAAATACATGAGGAATACGACTCTCAGATATGGTCTATGCGGAAGAGCACTGCTATTTTTATAGAAGGTCTACTTCATGGCATAAAGCTTCTTATTTGTGAATTACCCATTTCTGAGTAGTTCATTTTACAGAGGTCAAGGGAATTAGTTATTGTGCAGACACTGAGGATGGCAGAAGCAGTCATACCATGGACTGTGGGATATGCAGAGACTGTAACAGATAAGAAGTGAATTAACATCCATTTGCCTGCAAAACTTGTGATGTACTCATTCTTAATAGTGGAGTAGTATTCCATTGTGAAAATGAACTACATTTTCTAAATCCATTCTTCTGTTGTGGTTAGTCTGGTTAGTTTACAGCTTCTGACTATCACAAATAAGGCCACTGTGAACATAGAGGAACACGTGCCCCTGTGGCATGGTGGAACACCTTTGGGTAACTGCCCAAGAGTGGTATAACTGAGTCTTCAGGTAGATTGATTTCCAATTTCCTGAGGATCCTCCAGAACTCAGACCAAAAAAAGATGTGCATGCTATGTATTCACTGATAAGTATATATTAGCCAAAAAGTGCAGAATACCCAGGACACAATTCACAGAACTCAAGATGCCTCAATCCCACGTGGGAGAAGAAAGAAATCATGGGGACAGAGAGATGGAAGCATCTGGGTGGGAGAGGGGACAAAGAGGGGAAGGGGGAAATATGGTCAGATATTGGGGGGGGGCCAACAGGACTGAGCACTGAGGGCCAGTAAAAGAATGGAAATAGGTAATATCAGGAGGTAGGAGGTGGGGGAATACTTTAGAATATACCAGAGATCTAAGAGGTGAGAGACTCTCAGGACTCAAAGGGAGGAACCTTGGATGAAGTGCTTTGTAGTGGGGAGGGGAAACTTGTAGTGTCCACCTCCAATAGGGGGACAGGACATCAAGTGGAGTGATGGGGTTGCCATACCATAGTCAAAAGCTCTGACCCAGAATTGTTCTTGTCTAAAGGAACCGCAGGGACAAAAATGGATAAGGTCCTGAGAGAAAGGAGGTCCAGTGACAGCCCCAAATTGAGATCCAGCTTAAGGGGAGGCCTTGAGGCCCTGACACTGTTACTGATGCTGTGGTGTGCTTGTAGACGGGAACCTAGCATGGCTGCCCTCTGAGAGGCCCCAAAAAACAGTCAAAAGTCTCAGACGCAGATACTAGCAACCAACCAATGGATGAAAGCCTGGGACCTCTGTGGTTGAGTTGGGGAAAAGCTGTAAGAAGCTGAGGAAGAGGGCAGCCCCATAGGAAGACCAGCAGTCTCAGCAGACTTGGACCCCTTGGATCTCTCAGACACTGAGTTAGCAGTATGTACCCGTTAATATGAGCTTCCCACCACACCACACACATATACAGCAGTGGACTGCCTGGTCTGCCTTCAATGAGATAAGTACCTAACCCTAGAGAGACTTGAGGTCCCAGGGAGTGGGGAGGTCTAGGGGGTGAGGGACAGATGGGGACATCCTTTGAGAGACAGGGGGATAGGGAGGGGAGGTATGGGATGGAGAGTGGATGGAGAACAGACCTGAAGGGGGGACAAAGACTGGACTGTAAAAAGAAAAAAAAAAAAACAGATTAAAGAATTAAAAAAGAAAAAAAGAATTGGAGTAAGATTGCCCAGCAGTTCCTTCAGGGGACCTGGGTTCAGTTCTCGGCACTCACAGTACAGTTTCCTACTCCAGTTCCTGGGTATCTGATGGCCTCTTCTGACCTCCTCCGGTACCAGTCACAGACATACAAGTAGGCAAAACACTTACCCACATAAAATGAAGTAAACAAATCTAAAACAAAAGTAAAAAGAAACAAACAAGCAAAAGAAAAAAAAAAAGAAAGAAAGAAAGAAAAGAGAAAGGAACAAACAAAAATGTGCAAAGACCTGTCTGGAAATCAAGGCTTATCCGAAACCAGGAACTGGACTTACTGGGTTAAATCCAGGAGAAACAAAGAGAGTAGAGTGAGGACCCTGGAAGCCTACTGTTACGGAAACAGACAAAAAGAGAAAAGAGGGCAGAGGAGCTCAGACGCCAGGTGAGGTTAGAGGTCAGGGGTACTAGAAAGATGGATGGATCAAACTTCACAAACAAACATGGGGAAGCCATTGGATTTGATATTTATTAAAGTTTAAGTAAGCTTGATAATCTGATGAAGATAATTTATAGTTATGAATTAGCTTATAAAGAACAGTACAAAAGTAATTATTTCTACTAGATTTTTAGTAATATTTACTACAACTTCAAGATTAAGACAAATGATTTACAAATATATTCAACATTATAATAAGCCTGGTTATAATAATGAGAATAAATATCAGCCACACCTATTGAAAAATATGTATACATATATATGTGTGTGTATAATGTATATATATATATATATATATGTATATATACACATATATATGTGTGTGTACATGATATATATACATATATATGCCTACACACACTCACACACATATATATATGTATGTGTATGTATATATATATATATATATATATATATATATATATATATATGATTTTCTATGTGTGTGAGAGTTACTAATAATTTTACTGTTTCAGTGTAATAATAATTTAAAAAAAACATTAAGATAAACAGGAAGAGTTTGGATATGTGAAACCCCTGAACCAAAAGAGCAAAGAATCAATTCCTTTCTCCCTTAAAACACACTGTAGAATACCTAGTATCCAAGAAACCCGGAAAATTATTCTTAACACTAAATTTAACCTCCCAGAATATGATGTGCCATGGTCATATTTAACTTTAATCTAAGAAATCGAGGTATAATTTGAATGAGAATTATTTCCCCCAGGTTCAAATACTTGATCCATTGGTCCCATGTGAGTGGCACTGTTTAGGTAGGTTCTGGGACCCTTAGGAGGTATTGCCTTGTTGGAGAAAGTATGTCACTGTGACTTTGAGAGCTTTCAGCCTCACCCCGCTTCCAATTTTCTCTCTCCACTGTGTGTAATTAAAAATGTGATTCTTCAGCTTTCTGCTCTGGGTATCTGCTCTTGTGACTCTCTGCTCCTTCTAGAGAGGCCTTCTGGAAGTATGTGCCAAAAATAAACCATTTGTTCTATAAATTGCCTTTTCTCATTATGTTTATAAATAACAGAAATAACTAATACAAAGGGAATTTCCAAAGATGACTCCCTGGCCATAGTATTTGGTACACATCTGTATCATTAGAGCAAGCATGCTCTTGTGTTGCCAATTTTCAATTTTGCTTAATTTTACCTTAACACTTCCTATTAAAGAGAAAAGCTAAGGCCAGGCACAGTAGCCTGGATTGGAATCTGTAATCCTAGAAATTGGAAATAAGGACCAAAATTTCCAGGTTATCCTCTGCTACACAGCAAGTTTGAGGTCAACAAGAGTTATGGATGAAACTATTTTAACTGAGATGTAACTCTACTATAACTGAAAAACAAAAGATAAATTGTACTCTAGACTGAAAAGGTGCCTATCCTTCTTGTATTTCCTGAACCTTAGCTCCACTAAATGCACCATCCCAATTGTTCTTCAGATATTACTACGAAGTTGTAACATTCATTTAGAGATGTTCAATCTGCATATATTCCCATGGCCAGTATAACACATGGACCTTATTCCATTTTTTGGTTTCCTTATTTTGTGAGAATTTCAAACATAAACCAAGGTTTTATATATAGTAGAACGGATAGCTAGCTGTGGTCTACGTTTGGATTCACCAGTCCTTCAAAATTTATTCTCAGTTGTTTGTCATGGACCCTGTATCATGTGAGGCTATCATGTGAGGCTACAGCAAACATCATAACCCTTTCTGGCTAATACTGTAAGCTTCTTGAGAATGAGAACTTCATCTCATAACTACAATGTGCCTGTCATAATCAACATTTTAACAAACATACGTAACACAACAATTGTTTAAATTTTTACTGTTAAGCAATAGTGCTTAGTTTGGTTTGCAAGACAGAGTCTCATTCTGTAGCTGAAACTGATGTTGAACTCAGGTTTTGTGAGTTTTGGAGCTACAACAGTCTGCCACCTTGCATGGATCACTAACATTCTTCCTAATAATGTCTGCTGCTGAGAATGCAAGCCAGAATTGTTGGTCCTTACTCACACTTGCTTTGAAACAGGTTATTCATTGGACCTTTCTTTGTTGTTTGCTTTCACATTCTAAGCAGCAGAGTTTCTATGGATATTTAAAATTGGAGTTGCCTCATTTTTCTACTAATTAAATTAAGCTGTGTCATTTGATCTGAAATATGATAGTTGCACCCTCTGTTGTTATTGCCTTTTGAATTTAGAATCAAGAGGAATGCCTATAACCTACTCCAGGAGTTGTATCAAAAATTCATCAAGAAATGGCATTTGCAATCCAATTACACCCATGTTTTTTTCCTCAATGTTTTCTGAACACCTAAGTCCTTTATTAAAAGATTGTGCATTTCTTTTAGTCATGTGTGTGCAGGGGAGGTTAGAATGGGTACAGTAACTCTAAAAGCCAGATGGCATTGCTGAGTTCCCCCAAAGCTGGAATAACAGGTGTTTGTGAGACAGTGGGAACTAAACTCTGGTCCTCTGTAAGAGCATGAACTGCTCTTAATTGCTGATTTATTTCTCCAGCTCTAAATAGACCACAACATGAGGTTGCAGCATCACGAAGATTGAGAATAACTGGTGTACACTGTTACTGGAGATCAGCCCTGTCCTGTTCTATACCCTAGTCCTTTACAACTTCAGTTTTGCCTTTGTTCTCTTAGTCGCCATATCTGTATCAGCAATCTTTTTTATTTGATTATAAACCCAAAAAAGATAATTATATGCAGAATATTCTCATGATGCTATGAATATCCTCCTAGTTTTCTCTTTTTCCTATCATCAACTTTCAAACTAAAATAAAACCATATTCCAAGTGTTATCTTTAATTCCAAGAAGGTTTACTAAGAACACACCAAGGCAGGAATGCTTTGGGGGCTTTTTACTACTCATCTAGTTCATAGTTCTTTTCTCTGCCCTTATCTAGGAAAAAAGAGGTTCTCATTTCAGATCCATTATCACATCACAGATGCTGAGCAGATTTAACCCTGACATCTTATTAACTGTAGGTGCAGTCTTCCCTTGCTGCCAATGTGTACACGTTACATGGTAGAAGGTAGCTGGAAACTGAGAATAATTAGTAAACTTTCCTGTAAATCACATGTCCCTAAGTAAGTTGTGCAGACAATGATAGTGTATTGTGCCTACAGGCAAGGAGCCAACGGCTCTAAATTTTAAAGCAAAGCAATTATTACACATACTAATACCTTAAAACAAGCTTTCTTTTGTTTACAACAGTGGTTGTTTATTTTTTTCTTTGTTTTTAATCTTTTATTTTCTTCATTGTTTATTGTTTGGTGATAAATCTAAGAATTACTTTGGCCACGGGTACCTGCTTTCACTGCATTGGCGATGTTGTTCACAAGGACACATGATTTTTTTTTTTCCTAGAATTGTTCTTAGTCTTTTTTAAAAAATTTTATTTGTAATTCATTTTTAACAGTCCATATTCCATTCCCTACCCCTCCCCACCTACCCTCCAACTGTTCCACATCCCTCACTTCCTTCCCACCCTACTCCATTTCCACATGGATACACCTGACCTCTAAACTCCCTGGGGCCTCCAGTGTCTTGAGAGTTAGGTGCATCATCTCTGAATGAACAAGGACCTTAAGTCCTCTGCTGTATATGTGTTGGGAGCCTCATAGCAGCTGATGTATACTGTCTGTTTGGTGGTCCAGTGTTTGAAAGATATCAGGGGTCCAGATTAATTAAGACTGCTAGTCCTATAGAATCGCCCTTCTCCTCTGCTTCTTTCAGCCTTCCCTAATTCAACAACAGAGGTCAGCTGCTTTTGTCCACTGGTTGGGAACAAATATCTGCATCTGACTCTTTCAGCTGCTTGTTGGGTCTTTCGGAGGGCAGTCATGATAGATGCCTTTTTGTGAGTGTTCCATAGCCACAGTAATAGAGGACATATGCTCTTTAGGCATACTTCCATTCAGGGTTTTGTGTCTTTCACTCTTAACTTTTGGTAGAATATAGTGACAGACATTAGAGGATGATGAGAGATTTCCAAATAGTTTTCAGAATTACAAAAAGTTATTTATTTTAACACTAAAATGTAGATGAAGAAAATATCTAATAAAAAATTGGAAAAATGTAAAAAAAAATATGATGTTCTAGTGCAAGATATTTCACATAACAGTATTCATAGTAGGGACACCTGAGGGGGTGGATGCAAAGCTAGAAAGTGTAAATGCAAAACTTGAGAATATCTATAGTGATCTGATCATGGCCCAACAAGAACACTCAATGTCTATGAATCATGTCTTAATGATGGTAAGTAAATAGTTTCTATTGCAGAAAGATGATGTATCATTTCTTTGAACATATTATACTGAGAACTTAATTCTGTACTCTTTTTTTGTAATTTAGTGCTATCCAATGCATATTAATTGTAATACAATTTTATATTATTTGTCCATTATATAAACAAATTTGAACAAGAAAGCAATTTTCCACAGTATATAGAGTAATTAAAGTGTACTCAGAATTAAAGTAACAATATTAAATATTTAATACTGCAATTGTTGAGTGCAATAAAGAATCTGAAAGGGTAATGAATCTCCCTTATAAGAGGTAAAAATTTAAATTCCATTAGCTCTTGCCATTTAACTTTGTAGAAGATAAACAATTAGACAGTTTTCCCTGTCTAGTTAAGCCTGTAAGACAGTTAGTTATTGATTTTTCTTGTTTGGTGTTTTCACTTTTGTTGTTGGTGAAACCTCTGTTGTCCTTGGTTTTCAGTCTATATACAAACACAGAGAAATTAAACTGGACGTGCAGGCTTCTACTCCCAGGCGGCATCCTTGGATTGTGAAAACATTTCTCTAATGATTCTCCCCAAAGTGTCTGTGCACTGGATGTGATGGACAGTGTGGCTGGCCTGTTCTGCATGTTTCTCTGAAAAATGTTGTTCCTTTAAGCTAATGTTCTTGAGAGGCCCAGAGTTACAGGAAAACTTTAATAGTAGACTATCCTTCAAAGATAAATAGGTCAGACTGAACACATGATGATAGGCTAGGCTTTGCAGAGGCACTAGATCTTCTCTCTCAATAGTTTAAACAGGTATAGTGTCCACCCAGTGGCCACATGTGTTGAAATAGGTCAAGTATATAGGTAGGATAGACAGGAAGGAAAAAATAACTCTGGATCTTGTGCATATAGCATGAGGAAGAGAGGAGAAGTCACAGAACAAGATCTTCCATGTCTTCAGGCTGTAGGGGGGCATCTTAGTCCCTGGCCTTTGGCCTGGAGATACATTGCATTATCTAAGTCTACATGAAAATTTCTTTGAGTTGGTTTACATTGACATCTGTAGCAAAACCCAGTATATCCTAGCTAATCCATTATAATGCTGTGGGCCCACAGATGCAGAGGAGTCTTTGTAAACTGTTGAAAGAGAAAGCATCAGACGTTTTGGGAAAGTGTTTGAAAGGCAAACAGAAGAGCGTGAATCACTCCAAAAGAGTTAAAAATTAGCATTATATAATTCCATTTGACATTCTGACTCTAAAGAAAAATAACTTTAGAAACAGAGATTATCTGCAATCTTTCCTGGTTTTCATGAAAATATAAGACAGAATTTAATAATAAACAATAATTTCTTTAAAAGTAAAATCTTGTGTGTGTGTTTGTGTTGTGTGTATGTGACAGCCATTTAATCTTAGTTATTCAGGAACCTGTGGTAAGAGGACACAAAGTCAGAGGTCTTTATGTGCTCAGATTCAAATCAAAAACAAAGTCAGCAATTTAGTGACACCTTGTTTCAAAAAGTAGCATAAATCGTGTGCTTAAAGATCAATGGTAGCCCGATCGTCCTGCGCCTCTCCTGCCCAGGAGGGGTGTTCGCCTGGCGGCTGTCCGCAGGCTGA
>NC_034592.1:28683448-28690060 GCF_900095145.1 Mus pahari
TTGTTCCTCCTGTGATTCTGTTAGCCTCTGTCAGCAGTCCTGAGAGTCCAGCTCTCTCCTGAGTCTCAGTGGTCAGATTACTCTCTGCAGGGAAGCTCTCTTCTAGCAGGGAAGGTGCACAGAGGCCTGGCATTCAGATCTGCCTCTTGGCTGAAGATGTAGGCCCAAAAAGGGCCTGTCCCAGAAGATATGTTGCCTCTGCAGATTATTCACTCACCTGCACAGACTAGCCACCGAGGGACCCTGGACACAATATGACTCTATCACCTGCTCTGGCAGACAGAGCCCTCACAGGTGGCCACCTTTCCTCTGGCGAGGAAGGTGCCCAAATTNCTGGAGCCTGAAACAGGGTCTGTCCCAGAAGTTAGGTTGCTTCTGTCTGTCCCAAAGCCCTGTAGCTCCTGTGGTCCACACCCTTGCCAGTGCAGACTGGAGCTTAGGTGAACTGGAGCAAAGATGGCTCTCCTGCTAGCTCAGGCCCTGAGACTCCTCCTGGGCAGACACCCCTCCTTGGGCAGGAAAGCTGCTGAATGACTGGAGCCAGAAATGGGATCTTTCCTAGAAGCTGTGTTGCTTCTGCAGGCAGCCCTCTCCGTGGCAGTGCACTGGAACAAAGGTGGGTCTCCTACCGGCTCAGGCCTTGAGACCCCTCCCAGGTGGACAACCCTCCTTGGGCAGGAAAGGAGCTGTTTGACTGGAGCCAGACATGGAGTCCATCCCGGCAGCTGTGTCGCCTCTGCAGGCCGCCCTCTCCCTGGTCAAGCACTGGAGCAAAGATGGTTCTCCTATCAGCTCTCCTCTGGTGGGAAAGGTGCTGGATATCTGGGGCTAGAAATGGAGTTTGTCCCAGCAGCCACGCCACTTCTGCAGGCCGCCCTCTCCCCAGCTGTGCACGGGAGCAAAGATCAGATGTTATTTTTTAAACTAATGACTCTAAAGTTCAGCAAAGTTAGTAATCAAGTGTCCCTTTAAAACAATTTCCAAGTCCAAATGTCACTGAAATTGGGACTTTGATAATATCTAAAATAATTAAATATGCATTTGCTCTTTGACCTATAATTATTGTTTCAGAAATTTATTTTAAATATGTATATCTAAAGAAATAATCAATACCCTAAACTATTCATTGTGCTGTTGCTGATAATAGCAAAAGTATAGATGATTCATCTATTATGTCTCTGTTGCTTTAACAGTGATAACTTGTCTCCATTTTTGTAATTTATTACATGTAGATATGTAACATTTTCCTCAGAATTGACGTAGTCCATCCTAGAAAGAGGATCCTTAAGACATGGAGAGTAAACAACTCACAAGTCTCAGGAAGTTACTGAAAATTGCATGGATTACAAGCCTCCTTCCTAAGATTATATATGAAGTTAGATACTTCTTTAAGATAGACTTTCTAACAGGCTAGGTGTATTGTCTAATGCCTTCTAGCCAGTCAACTTCCTATAAGACATGCAGAGTGCCCCAAGGATGCAGCTTTCCTGAGTTGTCATCCAAGTTGGGTTATGCTTTTTTATTGATGAAGCTATGTTTGAACCAGGAATGCTTCTGTAAATAATGAATGTAAACTCATTACTTTGCCATGTTTGGTTGAACTTTAGTGGGATTATTACTTAATTTGTTATTGTGTCATTTTCTAGGTCAAGTAGACATTTGTTCATACATATTCAGAAAAAGTCACAGAAGAGTAGGTTATTTAGATTTCAAAGACAATGAAATACTTTGAGTTATACTATCCTCATAATTCTTCTGTTAAAAATATTTCATTTAATATTTACTTCCTTGCCTCTTCCCTGTAAGATGAGGCACTATGATATTCATCTTTGTACATTAGGTTCCTTCTAATATATTGGAAGTATTTTTGTATGTGTAATTAACATCTATAGACAGCTAACATTGAAGTAAAAATTATCTTTCATAGCTGTGTTGGCTGATCTATCCAGTTTAAATTTTTCAAAAGTGGACTAAAGGGTACATAAAAATAGATAAGTTCTACTTTGTGAATTTTATATTTACCATTTGCATAAAATTTTCCCATGTCTTTCTGGTTGTGTGTACTACTGATTCCATTCTTAGTAGGCAGAACCCAAACCCATGACTGCAAAAGCCAATTCATTATATGAAGTCAACAAGAGTGTCTACACTGTTCCTTTCTATTGATTATGGTAAATGAAGTCTTAACTAGCATGATTAGACAATAACAGAAAACAAAAGGGATAGAAGAAAAGAATCAGTAAAACTGACTCTACTTTTGGATGATATAATTCTATACATAAAAGAACATAAATACCCCTCCAGAAATTCCTACACCTGATGAAATCTAATGCAATATTGTCAAACTGCAAATTTAATATGCCCAAATCAGTTACCTACATAAAACCATTCTATATTCCAATGATAATCATATTGAGATAGAAATGAGGAAAACATTCCCATCTACTGTGGCCTCAACAAAGTGCCTTGAGTATACAGTGACATAATTAAACAGTTGAAAAATAAAGAAGAAATTAAAAGGTGGAAAAGCTTCTTGTGCTCATGAGTTGATGGGACCAATATTGTGAAAATGATCATCTTACCAAATGAAATCTATAGGTTCAAATACATCACCATCAAAATCCCAACACAACTTCAGAATACTAGTATAAAAAGAAATGTTACATTCCTTTGTGACAGCTATTCTTGGTTGTCAACTTGCTTGTATCTAGAATAAATTAGTAATCAAGTATCTGGATACACCTGTAATAGTAGTGTGAAAGTAGGAAGACTCAACTTTAACTCAGATCATTTGAAACGGGAATGTTCACCTTTAATTTGCACCGTGTCCTCTGACAACAGCTTATATAAATGATATTGGAAGGAGTAAGGTTTTCCTTTGTGCCTGCTTGACTCCTTCTCACTGGAAAGTTCATGTTTTTCACTGTCATGAATGCATGCTTCTTTGAGGCATCCAGCCACATAGACTGCACTACTACTGAATTCTTGTACTTATACTAGCTGGACCACAATCTGTACACCACTCTAATAAATTCCATATGTAAGTGTATATGTGTGTGTGTGTGTGTGTAGTGCATGTGTATGTATGTGTGTATATATGTATATATTCATTCTATCACTTCTGTTTCTCTAGAGAATTCCCACTAATACAACAAGGAGAGAGTAGTCTCTAGATAACCGAAGAAATCCTTAACAATAGAAATACTACTGGTAGTGTCACCATATCTGATTATAGAGCCATAATGATACAAATTATATGATACTGGCATACACACACACACACACACACACACACACACACCCCAAAATACAAAACAAAAAACCGAAAAAGCAAACAAACAAACAAACAGAAACAATAAATGGAACAGAATAGACAACCCCAAATTACATTCAAAGCAACTATTTTTGGCTGAATTTTGACAAAGAAGCAAAATATACATTTTGGTGAAAATATTCTCTTCAACAAATGATACTGGGGAAACTAGATATCTTTACATAAGAGACTAAAACTTAGTCCTTTAAATTCATTTTTTAAAAAATCAATTTCAAATGGATCAAAGACCACAATGTTAAATTTGAAATTGTGAATGTTCTAGAGTAAAATAATCCTGAATAGAATTATTTGCCTACTAAAACAAGCTGAGATGTTTATCAATGTCAGCGGGGAAAATGGCAATTTGAGCACATGACCTGAATAGGTCATTTGAAAATTCATATTTTGTATATTGGCTAAGAGGACAGATAGAACTATAATGACAGAGCTTGACAACTACATATACTGACATACATATAATGATAGATAATTACAATGTAAATTTTCTTAATGAAAACTGAGTTTAATAAGCAGGCAGAAAAAAGTGATGTGTGGTAGAATTTTGTATATTCCATGTGGTATTGAGATATCCATTTGCTACAAAAATAAAATATTCTTTATATATAATGGGGAAAAAAGAGCTATTTGCCTAAAAATGCATGATAATTCATTAACTGTGCCACTAAACAAAGTAAAATCTGACTTGTAAATATTTATATCTAAACCTATCAACCCTTGTTACTGTCAGTGTTCATCAGAGAGGCTTTTTCATATAGTCACTAAAAACAGTCAATGAAGAGATTCTAAAAGTCTAAAACAGCATGGATAACTGCTGGTGTAGTTTTCTTCTTAAAGAGAACATCAGTAGTGCTCCTTCTAAGACTCAAGGAACATCACTGAAGAGGAGGCAGAAAGAATGTAAGATCTGAAGTACAAGAGTGTAAGATGTGAAAAAGATAGCATTAAGGCTAATGAGTGTGACCACATGAATTAAAAAGGTTCTGTACTGCAAAGGACATGGTTATTCCTTACTCAGGTGAAGAAGTTCTTTATAGAATGTGAGAAAATGAGTTTGCTAGCTACCCATCTGAAAGAGGATTAATAATTATGTCATACACAAAAACTAAAACACCAAATCTAAATACCAAAAAAAGAAACAAAGAAAGAGAGAGAGAGAGAGAGAGAGAGAGAGAGAGAGAGAGAGAGAGAGAGGAAGGAAAGAAAGAAAAGAAAGAAGAAAAAAGAAAAAGAAAAATTGCTCTGAAAGCAAATACAGATTTCTCAAAGAAGAAATATTGATGTCTAATAAATAATTTTATAACAGATCAATATCTTTTGTCATCAGATAAATAATTGAAATTATGTTGAGATTCTGTTTTATCCAAATAACAATGGCTTTTATATAGGAAGTAGGACAAATGTTGCCAAGGTTGAGGGGACTAGGGAACAATGTTTAGCTATTGGTAGAACTGTTAGCTCCTGAAATCACTGGACACCCTGGGATTCTTTGTAGTTAACTACTGGAGAAGAGGTGTTTCCTTAATGCCAGTAAATAATTTACCATGCATTCTTAGGCAAGCACCCGTAATTAAATTCAGCTAGAGACACACAGTGACACTTAAAGGCAGGAGAATTTATTGGGAAGAAGTATTTTTGCAGGAGATCAAGGGAAAGGAGAGAGGAATGGAGGTGAAAACAATTAAAAGTCATTATATATGTGTGTGAAACTGTCAATGGATAAAAACAGGCCTGTACCTATTGAACAAATGACAACAGCAATTGGTCTGCAACTGATGAGTCACTACTGGAGTATTTGGATGATAGAAATAGCTATGGGTAGAAATGTAATGCCCTAAAGTACTGTGGAAGGTTAATCCATGTGTACTGGCTAATTTTGTGTCAACTTGACACAGCTGGAGTTATCACAGAGAAAGGAGCTTCATTTGGGGAAATGCCATGAGATCCATGAGATCCAGCTGTAAGGCATTTTCTCAATTAGTGATCAAGTGAAGTTCCCCTTGTGGGTGGTGCCATCTCAGGGCTGGTAGTGTTGGGTTCTATAAGAGAGCAGGCTGAGCAAATCAGTGGAAGCAAGCCAGTAAAGAACATCCCTCCATGGCCTCTGCATCAGCTCCTGCTCCCTGGCCTGCTTGAGTTCCAGTCCTGCATCCTTTGGTGATCAGATGAGCAGTATGGAAATGTAAGCCGAATAAACCCTTTCCTCCCCAACTTGCTTCTTGGTCATGTTTGTGCAGGAATACAAACCCTGACTAAGACACCATGCATGATCATTCTTAGAGTTCCAACATATGAAACTGAGATGAGCACTTACATTTGAAGTGCGTTAAAATTATTAAATAAAATTGAACATAGCTGATTCACAAGCTTTTAATATTTAAACACAGAATGACAACCCCATAAATAATGATGCTCTAAATCCATTTAACCTGAGATTCTTCTTGCCTACCTTCTTTCTTTCCCTATACAAAAGTTTTTAAACATCCAGATTTAAAACACAAATACATATACACAAATATCTACATAAAGATGGAGAAGTTAAAGAGATAGATGCTCAGTGAAGACTATTATTAATAATCAGCACCTAAAAGCAGAGCACTAATTCAGATTAGTTATTTTTATTAAGCCTATATAAAACTCTTTGTGAAAAAATAATTTCATTTTTCATGTATAGATTAGGTAAAATTATTTTGAACTCAATTATAATGGCAGTAATTTGAACATAGGAACTATAATTTTAATTGAATAATTTTAAATTTTCTATCTATGAAACACTGTTACTTTTCTAAGAGTATACCTTGAATTATTTTGGAATTTCTAATCTAATATACCCAACCACACTTTCTTTAGAATATAAAATAATTATGTTAACAAAAGAAAAGACTTTTGGTCTAGTCAAATTTTTGTTGAAAAGTTTGGTATAATCATAAGCAAATATAAATAGTGTTGCATACATATCAATTCATGGATGTAAATTTGCTGAAGAAGCACAGGTTTGTCAAAAAAACCATTTCTGTATGTGGAAGGAAGAAAGATAACATTTCTCAGAGAGCTTTACTTTCTACTATGAAAACTAGAAAGTCCATGTTAATACACACTTTTAGGTCACAAAAGAAAACACAAAATTTGCAAAGATGCACAGTACAACCTCAGTGGTACTGAGCTCTGGGAAGAGCTAAGACAGTCTAAAAGTCTTAGAAAGATTGGGAATTCAAGGCCCATACCTAAACATGATAAAAGCAATCTACAGCAAACCAGTAGCCAACATCAAAGTAAATGGA
>NC_034592.1:28690071-28696416 GCF_900095145.1 Mus pahari
TTTGGGGGACTAATTTTATTTCTTTTCCTGTACTTGTAATGTTATTTCTTATAAGGTATTGGAAAACACATCATTTTCATAGCCATTCACCACAATAAAACTGAAACATGAAAAAAAAAAAAAAAAGAAGTTTTGGCATAAGGGTACATGGAGTAGAAAAAATAAAGATATCCTTGAATTCTCAAAAAAAAAAAAAAAAAAAAAAAGAAAGAAAGAAAGGAATAGGGAAGTGCCAAGTCAATGTGTCTAAGCTGGAGAAAAACTTCAAGAGGGTTAGCTTGGCAGAAAGAAATGACATATGAAGTCCCAATAAGCAACTTCAAGATAAAGTAATTGAGAAAAATTTTAAATTATTTGGATAGAAAACCTGGTCATACTCTTATTACTTACTTAATTGACTCACACAGGTGGTTTCATCTTAGTTAATATCTTTATTCTAATTGTTTTATTGATAGTATAATCAGAACAAATTATTCTCTGAGGATATCAATCTAATTTGCTATAGTGGCCAAGAAACAAATTAGAAAAAAATGGACATATTCTTTAATCTGTGTAATTGTTGTCATGGAGATTATTCAGTGGACTACTTGAGTTAGTTTCAGAGATTGTGAATCTACTATAAGCTTCATTAAAACCTTTGATATAACCCAAGATCGGATGGTAAGGATAGATGAAGAAAAGTGAGCATTCTTTATAGATATGAAATAATATGTTTCTTTTATTTATGTGGGAAATAAATTGAGCCAAATCTACAAAATTATTGAAAGAAGATGTACTCTATTAGGCACAACACTTAGTGAATATTGTCTACAAATTCCTTTCATAAAAATGGGCAAAGAACCAAAGTTGATGCTGGTGCAATATGATCTCACACTAATTTTCTCAAACTTCTTCAGGCTTCAGTCAAGACTGAACCCTGAACAAAGAGTGAAAATAGCATATGTTCTGCTTAAACTCATGACTCAGTTGAATGGAATTATTTCTCCTGAGATGTTCAACTAGAGCTGTCGTTGCCACTTGGGTATGAAGGTAGAAGGAGTGTCTGCTAAGAGTATTTTCATAGCTCTGATGGCTGTTCTGGAATTCACTAATTACCCAAACTCCTAGGAGAAGCTGCCAGGGAAGCTTAGTTAATTGTATCATTTGAGGTAGTGAAATTCACTCCAAATTCAGATCATTTGACATGGGAAGACCCACCTTAAATATGGGCCTGTACTGGAGATTCATCCTAAATCAGGTCCACATGTTCTGCTGGCAACCTATATAAAGGACAAGGATCAATGATGCTTTGTGCATTGTCTTCTTGCCCTCACTCTCAAAGAAGAGCACATTGTTACACTGTCATGGGAGCCTAATTTTCCAGGATTCTGATGTATACCAAAGATCATCAGTCTGATGGACTGAAGAACAATTGGATTTTTAGATTTTCTGTCTGGAAAAAGCCTTTGTTGAAGAATCAGATGATGGACAGTAAGCTATTGTAATTAATCATGAATATGATATATTTGCATATATATGCATATATAATCAGTTCTGTTTCACTAGAGAACACTGTTTAATTCAATAGCAAAAACAAAACAAAACAAAACAAAAACTATTACCAGTTTCAGTCTCTAAGAATCCTTGATCATATTAAACAGTTGATGTGGGGTTTCATATATCTTATTGAGTTACTATTTCTGAGAAGATTTATGTTTTAGCAACTAAATAATAATGAATGAAAGTGCATATCATTTATGAAAATTCATATGTGAAGTATTCAAATGGTGGTAAAAGTAAAAGCAAGTTAAATAAAAATGAGTCAAAGAAGAGACAAAATAAATTCTAAAAGTTCACTCATGGAATGGAATAAGACTAAATGAAGATAATGTTCCTAGTTTTCCAGAAGAGACCTTCTCTCTTATTACTTTATGTATTGTATTTCAGGAGATTATAAGAAGAAAGCCTGAGATAAAATCCTGCTTCATTTACTTACTTATTTAAAATTTTACTTCACATTTTTATAACTTCCAGAAACCTTCCAAATAGAGAAAATATTTTATTTTGTTGTAAGAATTAAGATAGCAATACTGAGTGCTTGGTTTTCAAATAAGTTATATTTAAAATATTATCAAGTGATGAATATTAAAGTGAATATGTTTATGTTTACTTAAATATTGATTAACAAAAAGAAAATTTGAATGTAACCCAAAAATATGTTTTTATGGAAAATATGTATACCTCTTAACAAAGTGATACTTTGTCTCATGTTTAAAAGTTTCCTTAGCAATGCACATTCTTCTATATATGAGGTGTCTGGATATGACATATTTTTACATAAAGCAAACTGTTATGTTCTTTACATAGAGATGCTTTCAGTGGACTGATAATGTACATTGATGATTGAAAATTATGAACCATAAATAAATCACCACTCGCTACCACCCTATCATCTTGTGTGGTGGGGCTACTGCGTGTTATTTATCCATTTTCACTTTGCTCTGACACAGATTCAGGAGGTTAATAATTAAAATGGTTTCTCTCTGCAACTTTTACCTATCTTCATTTGATCATTTACTGTCTTGTATAATTTTCATTTGGATACTTAATGAGTATATTATAAACTTCTTATGGAATTGGATCATATGTTGTATTCCTTGTTTCCCTTCATCTATTGTACTGACACACCTCAATTCTCAACTAACAGAATGCTTTCCATATAGATTGGTCAGTTGCTAAAATGTCAGGTCAAGAGAGGTAGAGACAAGAGAAGAAGTTATAGGACTGGAGCAAAAGAAACGTGATTTGTCTTTGTTGTACATAGTCACATAGTTATATGGTCTTTTCCCCCATTGACCTTTTTTGAAATTAATGCAGTTATTTATGAAAACATAAATACAGTTCTCAGATACTGTACCATGCAAGAAACAGCAAATTCATGAATATAAAACCTACATGTGCTTAACTGTCTTCTTTCATTCCCATGTTAAAGTTCTAATATCTAGGAACTTGTGAAGTGATTGCATTTGAAGATAAAGAGATGAACAGATTACACTATTAGCATGAGGCTTAAACTGATATGCATATAAGAATATGAAATTAATACATATATGCACACAAGAGAACAGACAGATTCTGTAAGGAAAATATAATTTGGACCAAATGTTAGCTAAAGATAAAAAGTCTTAGAGGATACAAAGTATACAGGGACTATTCTTAAGACTTCTAGACTCCAAAAGTGTTGCCTAGGAAAACCAGCCCATTGGTTATTCATCAAGGCAAATGAATACATAATTAAATATAGCTTATAAGGAGCAATACATTTAGCACGAGTAAAACAGTATTACTAATATATCCTATGTGTTCAGATTTGTGTGTTAATTTTTACAGTTCGTTTATGTTGCAGACCAAACACAAGTGAGCCAATCTCTCTATAAGGAACTATATCTTCGTCTGTCAAGGTTGTCTTTATTGTTTGTTTAATATTTTTTATGAAGAATCATTTATTGCTGTTGATTTTCTTTATTCTCACTTTCTTCAATGCAAATTGGTTCACTGCTAGCCACATCTGTCATGACACAGACATTTAAAGAATACAGGCTGTATTTGCCTTTTTATTTCCTGATCACATTAAATTCTTGTGATTTCTAGAAATCTTAGTTATACCTCAAGCATGTTGTCTCCTAGGTGATGATATGCAGTTCAAGACATGGTTAACCCACTGTGTTCCAAGTCTCTCCATGAAAGGAAATCTCTCCCCAGTAGTTCATTTTGAGCCCAGGGCCTGAGTTTTTAAATATCTTGATTATTTTGCTCCTCAGCACCGTTTCACCACTGTTTTTAGCAATTATAGCACAGATTCTTCATTGTATCGAATGTTATTCTAGCCACTGGAAATGATGATTTCTTCTACAATTTTTTTTGGAAATTATTGAAAGCCTGTCTCATACAAAAGAGCTTTTCCCCTCAATGTGCCTATGTGCTCATTTATATTACTTTCATTTCCACTCCATTATTTTTTACTAATTAATGTGTCATAATCTATTAAAATCATTATTCATTTTGAAGTTTATCATGTTTAAATTTTAATTAGTCAGTGCTCTTGGATTCCCCCTTAATGTTTTCTTTTTCTATTTTAGCTTTAGGTACCATACCTAATGTAACTTTGATTGCAAAGTATATGTTTTAAAAGTAGCACATTTTTAAAAAAGGTACATTGACCTGAACTCCGGGAGGTGATGTTATTTATCTAAGGGTATCTGTAAGCTGATAGAATAATAAATTATATAATGTAATGTCACATATTATGCAAAATACTACTTTCAGTAGTTAAAAATAGCAATAAGAAAAAGGCTGTACAAATCATCCGATGAGGATGACTCAGTGCTCAGTGATCCTAGCAAAAACCTAGCATGGGGTGGCAACGAGGAGTCATCTTTGTCTTAGTGAACAGATGCCCTCAGCAGAAAGTCAATGGAAGCTCCTTTAGTAAACAGTAGCGTGGCACCAAACCTGTCAATCACGGCAATATTGCTTATTGCTCTATACTCCAGTGGCTTCATTGCTGCCAGTGACACATAGTGCTGTGGAGATGAGATGAAACTCCATGGCAGGTCTTGAAATGGTGCATCAAAACTGGTGTGTACAGAAAGTATGTATGTATGTAAGTATTGCTAATGGCAAACACAGGAGTTTTGTGATAGAGATGCAAATTCATCAACTTATACTCCAAAGAGGGAGGAGTGAAGTAAAGCTAAATAGCCTAACTATTCTCTCCAGACATTCCATCAGTACATACAGCCAAAGAAAGTATAGCCACTTAAAAATATGTCAAAACACTTAGCTTGTCATATATCATTATTACTACTTTGTGTGTGTGTGTGTGTGTGTGTGTGTGTGTGTGTGTGTGTGTGTGTGATTTTTCTGGTTGTGTTTAAATTCAAGAGGTTCTCTTAATTTCTAAGACACCTGTTTCTGCAGCTATTATCTGTTACATAATAAATCTACTAGTATGATTGGAGAGTAGGTGAATTCCTGAGTGAATGGGTTTTGACGTCATAGGCATAGATATGTCAAGGATCTTAATACCACAAACTCATGGGACTAGCAAAATCTTCCCCATATCAGGCTCAAGAAATTAGCAAAACTTTCTGCTAGTTTGCATGCAGATGTTGACTGTCTGTGCAAACACTGGCAATTGAAGCTTCATCCTGAGTCTGTTTGCCTTCAAAGACTTCTCACCAAGAATACCTAACTCTTCCCTCTGTGCCATACATAAAAAACATAGTCTTTCCCCAGGTTTCATAGAAGACATTCTGTGTTAGAGGAGCACACTTCACCCAAGCCTTGCTTTACTCTGTATGTGTATTGTGCCTTCATTCTTCTGTTGCTCCTCCCAGATTTCCAGGACCAAGCCATGAATGACATGACAGATTCCCAGGGCATACAGTGAATCCTAGCATATCTACTGCTTCTAGTTATTCAGTCCAGGACTCTTTCTTTCCATCCTTATTTTAGCTTTCCAGACATGAGAAAAGCAAGCAGGGGACCAACAATCTGATATCTTGCTAAAACATTTGTGAGCATTTTGGTACAGATTGATGCATATTTGCCTGCTCAGTGTTAACTCGATCACCAAATATTTATAGTACCTACTAGGGGGCAGCAACATACTATGAACAAAAACTGGATAGGTGAATCAAGAGGGAGGAAATGAAAGAGGAACAGGGACTGATCATATAGACAGCTCACACTTAGAAGCAGCACAGTTCCAAAGTGGAAGTGACCATCTGCCAGGTGAATCATGAGAAAATATTTGAGAATGCAACTTGAGCAGAGATTTAAAGGAAAAGTCTGGAAGATCAGGTCCATTCGGCACAAGCTAGGTGTTTGATAAGCCCAGAGGAATAAAGTGCATTCTAATTCAGTACATTACACACACTAAAAAGGTCCTCACATGTTGGGAACAAAATAAAATAAAGGGGGGCCAGGGGGCCCGAGGAAAGTGGGGGAATTGGAAAAATATGCCCACACCCACCAGAGTTTCTCTACTCTCTGGTCAGTCAGGCTTGGGGAGACTGCCAGGCGCTTTCCACTCGGCCCAGGGTGGGCATTGCCCAGGGGGTGGGGGTGGAGAAGGGGCAGCCCCGACCTGGGACCCTCCTGGAGCTACCTTGCTATCACTCCAGGGTTGCAGGAGAGAGGAAATAGGGAAGAAGTTTCCAACAATGAGCAGAGTGTGCAGCGGGCCTTGATGGAGCAGAGCGGAGACTCTATGGTTTAAGAGCTTTATTATAGAAATGCAGGGAGGAAGAGAGAGATAGAGAGAGAGAGAGAGAGAGAGAGAGAGAGAGAGAGAGAGAGAGA
>NC_034592.1:28696453-28763291 GCF_900095145.1 Mus pahari
AGAAGAGAAGAGAAGAGAAGAGAAGAGAAGAGAAGAGAAGAGAAGAGAAGAGAAGAGAAGAGAAGAGAAGAGAAGAGAAGAGAAGAGAAGAGAAGAGGAGAGGAGAAGATGAAAGGAGAGAGGAGAGAAGTAAAGAGAAAGGGAAGGGAGAGAGAAGAGAGAAGTGAGAGGAACATAGGAGTGAGAGTAAGAGAATAAGAGTAAGAGAGCTTGGTGGGTCTGAACAGCCCCTTTTTATGGTCTTCACTGTTGCTAGGTAACTGGGGAGGAGTTTAGTCTGAAGGTCAGAACCTTGGGCCATTGCTTACATGACCACTGACCATGCTTCTCTTGTGGGGGCTGTAGGAGGAGGTACCTTAGGCAGGGGCAGGAGTTCCAGGAGCATGAAGGAACGCCTACCATGTCATGAGGTGAATTATGACCATCAGGGTTCAGACCTCAGCTCGACTGGAGACCAGCCTGCAATTCCCCACACTCACATTAGCCTCCCTTCTCACCCTTGTGATTATCTTGTCACCAAAGATGCTATCATTCTTAAGATGACTAAAATTCAAACCAGTTGACAAATTCATTTAAAATGAAATAGTGTGGATTTCAGTTAGGCTTCAAATCATTATTTTCAGAAAAGTCTAAAATTCAAATGTCTCTGTACTCTAAGAAACTAGCTCCTGCTAGGAAGTTGAGCAAGATTACTAAAAAGGCATCCATTGTCATGTTGTGCTTCCTGTTCATTAAGGGAAACTTGACCTTATGTTGGGTGCCAGCATTTTACTAGTTGTGTGCATGCAGAGATCTCCAGAATCGACAACAAAGCAAAGAGGACTCTTTTGTTCCGTAGTCAATGCAAAGGAATTTTCGATTGTGCCAAACCCTAGTGAGCAAAAATAACACTTAAGGAGAGTTCTTTTTTTTTTTTTTTTTTTTTTTTTTTTTTAATTCAAGCCCACTTTTAAAGATCATCTTGTAATGTGCTGTAGATTGTTAAACATATTTAAAACATGGATAAGAAAACTTCCTTATGAACAGCTACAGGTAGGTCTCTCATACATGGAATGGAAGGATCTTGCATTTCTTTTCTGAGATCCTAAGCATAGAATGACAAACTACTTCTTGCATTTTCAGCTGACATTTCTAATTACCTAGTCCTTAGTGAGCTCTATAGTGTGTGCTATTAGAAATGGTAAGATAAACAGAAAACACGATCTTCAACTTTGTCTCAAATACTGTCTGCATTAGAAAATAAAAAGCATTAGTACAGCACTCAGAAAAGAAAGAGAAAATGAGCCGTCCTTTAAATTAAATGGTAAAATGGTTCTGGATGCTGTGCTTTGCCTTTGTAACTTATGCTAGAAGAGATCACCCAAGGGCGACTGTGAACTTGATGTATAGCCCTTGGAGACAATGTTAAAAGGCTTTGTCTGGACCTTAACAACTAAAAACAAACAGAAAGTCATGCATGCTATATCTGTATCAGACTTATAAAGCCTTTTTATGGCTTTTATAGACAGTCTCAGAGAAAATGGAGTAACATAAATGAGTTCTAACACGTTAAGTGACTATCAGGCAATATTCTTGCAACATCTGTGTATCCTCAAATGTTTTAACCACTTGTAGCTTAAAGCTAGTTGGAGTTTGAAAGAACAACTAACAGATGCAACTATACCCACAGCCTCCCTTAAGAGTCTGTGGGCTAAAGAGCTGGGGTTTTTCTGATTTAAATCCCTCTAAGTCTGTTATGTATGTGAGACCTCCCTCATGTTATTACCAAATTGAATTCCTATTTTTCCTGACAAAAAATTAATTTAATAATTAAGACAAAATTTGAATATACAAATCCTACTATTGAGTATACATATTCTTCTGAAATCTGGTTCTGTTTCTGAGATTAATTGCCTAATTAACAATCAAAATACATTCTTTTTCATATTATTTATGAGGATGTAACATTTATCTATGTGCAAAATAATTTCATATCAAGAAAAGCCAAGTGAAAGCATCCAACAGACAAAATATAGCCTTTTTCACTTCTAAATAATAACTGCTGTTGTTCCTGTACAAAGAGACTGAGAAAAATGTAGAAATTGAAGCATAAAATAAAATATCAGTGGAAGAGTGGGGAAGCAAGAAAAATAGCAAGGAAAATGCCACATAGGTCTGTTTCTGGACCACCCACAGTTGTTGAAAAGTGGAATTAATCCCATTGGATAAAAACTGTAGACAACAGGCATTCAACACACTTCAGAACTATCTCCGTTAAATGAGAACAGATACAGAATTGTGTACACTGTTTCCCATTCACCATGAGAAAGGAGGAAATTTAGGATTAATTTCCTGTTACACCTTGCCAATCACTGGGCATCAAAGGACCTATACCCATGGACAAAAGTCTAATGGGAAAGAAACGTGGTTTCTGAAAGTTGGATATTTGACCAGTATCCAACAACTTGGTAGAGTATCTGTTCAAAAATAACAGTGAAAATGGGTTAAATTTATTTTCTTATGCTGGATATTAGTTATTTAATATTTACTACATACATGTCAAATCTTTATGTAGTATTTTAGATATTCTATATTTTGTATAGATTTTATTATTTTATGATTTATTTAAAAACTCTGCTTCTCTTTTAAGAACCACATGAATTTTTCACTTAAATCTCAATGAAATATATGATTTAACTTAATTTAAAAACTTCATAATTCATTAAAAGATTAAATGTAATTCTTAATCATTTTTCTAATCATTTGCTTGAAAGATAACTCAGTTTATATTAGTTTTTTAACATGGTGGAAGGGATATTTTGTTATTCATTCATGCCATCCTCATATGTACTTTAGTCACTGGACATGGGTGGTCACAAATGTTAGTGACAAAAAATTAAGAAGAGGGTATTCTTTACTATTTCCCTATACTTTACTTCTACTTTTAAAACTGTAGATTCTTGGAGGGGGCAAATTAAAGGAAGAAAGATAACGTTTTTCCCCAAAGGGCTGTAAGTCATAATAGGAAATACTGAGTTTTTAATATCTTGGTGTTACGCTGGCAAAATTTGTTGACCTATTTAATGTATGGAAAAAGAATAAAGTATGCTGGCTTGGCTATCATGATGAATTGAAAAAGGACGAGTTGCAGTATGGCTTTTTAGCTACTAGAGACCATGGAAAGGGTGTTGTCCAGATTCATGGATATAAAATTCAAATATATTCAAATATAATTTGAGAGTCATCTATACAGTTTACTTAAAGCCTCAAAGGTATCTACCATATCAAAAGTTAAAAGCAGAAAAAGGAGCTTGAAGGAGAAATTAATCTACCTCCTTCTTAGGTTTTCAGGTCAAAAATTTGAGAGAATATCCAAGAATGTGTGTAGTTCCAGGCAAAGAAGACGATAGAACCAGGGATGAGTGGAGTTCCTGAAACTAAAAGAAGAAAATACTTCAAGAAGTAGTAGGACTGTTAATGAAAATGTATATGGTTTCTAGGAGGTAGTGGTGGAAAAATGGCTTATTATGTTTGCAAACATTAAGCTCATTTTCACCTTGATGAACAAGGTTTAGTGGAAGAAGCATCATGATTATTGTGGTTTGTCAGAGAATTGAGTGAGAATTGTGTGGAGTGTAAACAAGTCGTGTGGGTTTTTCTGTAAAGGGAGATGAGGAAAGTAGATGCTGAGGGAAGTGGACTTGAATTACACCGTTTTTTTTGGAGGGTGGTGGTGGTAGGAGAAAGTGAAGCATGCTCGTCACCAATAGATATGATAGCCAGAGATAGAAATGATTGTATCACAGACCCCTCCCCCCTAGTTGCCTTTCTCCCTCTCCCCGAAAGGAGACCAAGCCTCTCTACTACATACTTCCTCTCTCCTTCCCTCCATCATCCCTTTCTATCTGAAATGTTGAGAGCATGCTATGGTGCTGCCTCAGAGTTCCTCTGTGTTGCATGCTGAAAGATTAGTTTATGGTCTTGCTTATTGACTGGCTCTGTGTCCCTTGACAATAGATCAAAGTCAGGCCAGACAATATGTACGGACTTTGCCCAACTGCCCCTTCCAACCCACATGAAAAAAATAAATAAAATAAAAACTGAGTCAGAAATCTGTTTTTTTCTTCCATATTTTGAAGAGAAGGGTCTCTCTATTCCATCCTTTCCATTTTCTGAGTATATTGTGTTGTTGGCAGACAGTTAAGTAGAAAAATATATCTAAGTAGGGAGCTGGAGTGATATCTTAAAGATTAAAGGTGCATATTTGACTTGCTTGTACAAGTATAAAATTTGTTCATAGCAACCACTTCAGTTCATACTAGTCACTAACACCTAACTTCAGTACTAGGGAGT
Source organism: Mus pahari (assembly GCF_900095145.1). Lineage (NCBI taxonomy): Eukaryota > Metazoa > Chordata > Mammalia > Rodentia > Muridae > Mus > Mus pahari. The sequence continues at coordinate 28,700,786 of NC_034592.1, forward strand.
CAGACAATGTCTATATTCATAGGTATACACACACACACACACACACACACACACACACACACACACACACACAAAATACACACACAGGAATAATAAATAAGTAAATAAATATTTTATATAAAGTAAAAATGGAACTCTGTTCATAACTGTACTGCTTAGTTTGTATTGTCAACTTGACACAGTCTAGAGTCATTCGTAGAGAGCCTCAATGGAGAAAATACCCCAGTGGGAGCAAGCCAGTAAGCAGCACTATTCCATGGGTTCTTTGTCAGTTTCTGCAGACAATTTTCTGCCCAGTATGAGTTCCTGTCTTACTTGCCCTTAGGAATAGATTATTACCTGTAATTATAAGATGAAATAAATGTTTCTTCCCATGTTACTTATGGTTACGGAGTTTTATTACAGCAACATTAGCTCTTAGACAATAACCTTCATATAATATGCCTATACCTCACAGATACCTTTTAATAATGTTCCTATGTTACACATATGAAAAAGACCACTGTGTTTCATACAAGTCTTCATAAGAAAACTTGATTCACTTAGGCTGTGGTTAGTGAGCTAGTTTGACAGGCTATCATGAACTATTGTTCTGATACCTACTTTGCCTGGCAGCATAAAATAATTGTGATACATTTAGGACCTGTGCAGTTAAAGATCCAGCACACAGGAAGGACAGAAAGAACTAGTTAAAGTTGGTTGACAATGACCACTTTTCAATGAAAGGACTCGGCTCCTAAAATATATCATCTTCACTTATCAAGCTATATTTCACTAGTTATTTTATAAAATCAAGAAATGTGCACATTATCAAAACCCTGAAATTGCTAGTATTACAACTAATATACAATGGGACATCAATGAGATAACTAAAAGATGCCATTTTAATTCATATCTCTTGACTTTTTGCTCTTATACTGAATTCTGCTCAGAGTTAATCTTTTAACAGAGCAAAACATTGTCTATAATATTTTTCAATTAGATAATTTTGCTTTCATGAAAATTTAAAGACAAATTTAAAAACCCTGATAAAAATTAACAATTAAAATAATTTTCAATTTTCAAATTAAAACCTGGAGGTTTGCTACTCGGTCAGAGGCCTATCACTTCCTTTACTAGCTATTAAGACGACTTGAACAAATATCTGAGAAATGGTTTTTTTCAAAGAAGGAAATCAAAAGAAGTGGAACAAGAAAAGAGAGACAGGGTGTTACCTGAACTCTCATTAAGCACAGACAGGAAACTTGAGAATTGTTAGGTAGCAGTGTTTCATTCATACTGTCCACTTCCTGCACACAAGTTCAAATCAATACAGCTTACAACTGACAATGAGAATTTTCCATCAGTGTCCCAGAGGTGTTTCAGTAATAGGTAAAGGAGACTTCTGACAAGTTTGGTTCCCTAGAATCTACATGACAGAAAAAAAAAAAACAGCTCCAAATAAAACTATAAACTTGTCCTGTGAATTCTGTGTTACATGAATATGTAAACACACACAACTAAACACATATTAAACATAATGGAAAATTAAAAGAATTCTTTCATAAGAGTATGGATTGTAAACTGCTTTTCATCTAAAAAACTATGGATGATAGAATGGATACTTATTTCCTCATGATTAATTATTTCATGTAACAAGCTATTGATGCTGTGAAACTTTTTAATTTATTAAATTAAAGAAGAGAAATCTATTTTGTGAAGAACGTTAGGATTGCCAGTAAGTTAACAAATTCAATGAACTGCAAGCATCTTGTATGGGAAAGTCCTTGCCATTAATCCTCTTAATGCCAAATAGGTAAATATGAAAGCCTTTGATAATGATAAATACTCAATATATAGCAAATGGTCAATAAGTTATATGTGTCTAGGTTTATCATTCTTATGAAGCAGTATTTTTAAAATATTTCTGCGATCAGTGTTTTATTATATTTGACTGATTTCCGCAATTGGGAGTTTGAAGCAGAATTAGATATTTGAGGTAACTCTGGAGTATACAATGAAAACTCGTATCCCTAAGCTAATCATGTTTTTAACTGTTTCTTCCAGCCCTCTTTGTTTTATTTTAGTTTTTAAAATCTATTTCGAACATTAAATAGAAAAGAAGTAGAAAAAAGTCTCTTATGAATTCCTCTATGAAAGGAAATTGTGACAAATTCTTGATTAGTCAGAAACCATTTCTTCTCCAAGGGAGAATACACATTGTACTGTGGCTTCATAGAATGAATTGGGTAGTGTTAATTCTATTTCTATTTTATAGATTAGTTTGAAGAATATTGGTATTATGTCTTCTTTGAAGCTCTGAGAGAATTCTGCACTAAACCCATCGAGTCCTGAACTTTTTTTTGGGGGGAGGGGGACTCTTAATGACTTCTATTTCTTTAGGGGTTGTGGGATGCTTAGATGGTTTATCTGATACTGATTTAACTTTGGTATTTGGTATCTGTCTAGAAAATTGTCCATTTCATCCAGATTTTCCAGTTTTGTTGAGTATAGGCTTTTGTAGTAGGATCTGATGAATTTTTGAATTTACTCAGTTTCTGTTATATCTCTCTTTTCATTTCTGATTTTGCTAATTTGGATACTATCTCTGTACCCTTTGGTTAGTCTGGTTAAGGGTTTATCTATCTTGTTGATTTTCTCAAAGAACCAGCTCCTAGTTTTGCTGATTCTTTGTATAATTCTACTGTTTCTTTGGTTGATTTCAGCCCTGAGTTTGATTATTCCCTGACATCTACTCCTCTTGGGTGAATTTACTTCTTTTTGTCCTAGAGCTTTCAGGTGTGCTGTAAAGCTGCTAGTGTATGCTTTCTCCAGTTTCGTTTCGGAGGCACTCGGAGCTGAAGTGTTCTCTTAGCACTGCTTTCATTGTGTCCCACGAGATTGGATATGTTGTGCCTTCATTTTCACTAAATTCTAAAAAGTCTTAAATTTCTTTCTTTATTTCTTCCTTGACCAAGTTATCAAGTAGGATATTGTTCAGTTTCCAAGTGTATGGTCAATTTTGGAGAAGGTATCATGAGGTGCTGAGAAGAAGGTGAATTCTTTTAGGATGAAATAATCTATAGATATCCATTAAATCCATTTGGTCCAATACTTCTGTTAGTTTTCAATGTGTCTCTGTTTAGTTTGTGTTTGCATGATCTGTCCATTGATGAGAGTAGGGTGTTGAAGTCGCCCACTATTAATGTGTGAGGTGCGATGAGTGCTTTGAGCTGTAGTAGACTTTCTTATGTGAATGTCGCTGCCCTTGATTTTGGAGCATTGATGTTCAGAATTGAGAGTCCTTCTTGGTAGATATTTTCTTTGATGAGTATGAAGTGTCCTTTCTTATCCTTTTTGATAACCTTTGGTTGAAAGTTGATTTTATTCGATATTAGAATGGCTACTCCAGTTTATTTCTTGGGACCATTTGCTTGGAAAATTGTTTTCCAGTTCTTTACTCTGAGATAGTGTCTGTCTTTGACACTGAAGTGTGTTTCCTGTATGCAGCCAAATGCTGGGTCCTGTTTATGTATCCAGTCTGTTATTTTATGTCTTTTTACTGAGGAATTGAGTCCATTAATGTTAAGAGAGATTAAGGAATAGTGATTGTTGCTTCCTATTATTTTTGATGTTGTTTTCATGTTTCTGTGGCTATCTTCTTTTGGATTTGTTGAAAAAAGATTACTTTCTTGCTTTTTCTAGGGTGTAATTTCCCTCTTTGTGCTGGCATTTTCCATCTATTATTCTTTATAGGGCAGGATTTGTGGAAAGATAATGTGTAAATTTGCTTTTTCGCAGAATGTCTTTGTTTTTCCATCTATAGTAATTGAGAGTTTTGTTGGGTATAGTAGCCTGGGCTAGCATTTTTGTTCTCTTAGGGTCTGTATATCATCTGCCCAGAATCTTCTAGCTTCATAGTCTCCGGTGAGAAGTCTGGTGGAGGTAATTCTGATGGGTCTGCTTTTATATGTTACTTGACCTTTTTCCCTTATGGCTTTTAATATTCTTTCTTTGTTTTATGCATTTGGTGTTTTGACTACTATGTGATGGGAGGAATTTTTTTCTGGTCCAATCTATCTGGAATTCTGTAGGCCTCTTGTATGTTTATGTGCATCTCTCTCTTTATGTTAGGGAAGTTTTTTTCTATATTTTTGTTGAAGACATTTACTTGCCCTTTAAGCTGGGAATCTTCAGTCTCTTCTCTAGCTGTTATCCTTAGGTTTGATTTTCTCATTCTGCTCTCAGTTTCCTGGGTGTTTTGTTTTAGGAGCTTTTTCCACTTTGCATTTTCTTTGACTGTTGTGTCAATGTTTTCTTTGGTATCTTCTGCACCTGAGATTCTCTCTTCTGTCTCTTGTATTCTATTGGTGATGCTTACATTGATGACTCCTGAACCCTTTCCTACATGTTCTATCTCCAGGGTTGTCTCCCTTTTTAATTTCTTTATTGCTTTTATTTTCATTTTTAGATCCTGGATAGTTTTGTTCAATTCCTTCACCTGTTTGGTTGTATATTCCTTTAATTCTTTAAGGTAAATTTTTCTTTCCTCTTTAAGGGCTTCTACCTGTTTACCAGTGTTCTCCAGGATTTCTTTAAGGGAGTTATTTGTGTCCTTCTAAAAGTCCTCTTTCATCATCATGAAATGTGATCTTAAATCAGAGTCTTGCTTTTCTGGTGTCCTGGAGTATCCAGGACTCATTGTGGTGGGAAAACTTGGTTCTATTGAACGAAGTAGCCTTGATTTCTGTTGCTTATGTTCTTGACCTTGCCTCTTGCCATTTGTTTATCTCTGGTGTTAGCTGTCTTGCTGTCTCTGACTGTGGCTTTTACCTCCTGGAAGCCTGTATGTCAGTACTCCTGGAAGACCAGTTCTCTCTAACTGTGGCACAGTGTCAACTCCAGGGTGCACACAGAACCCAGAAGGATCGTTTCCCTGGCTTTTCCTTGGTTCCTGTGTCCTGATGGCTCTGCCCGGGTCCCTCTTGGGCCAGGAATTTGAGCTGAAACGGGGGTTTTACCTGTGCTTACAGGTATGTTGGCACTCCTGGGAGACCAGCTCTCTCCCAAAGGTATTTAGGTATGGAGCACTGTGGCACAGAATCAACTCTGGGTGGCCTGTCAAAGATACAACTCTGGGTGCAGACAGAAATTGGAAAGGTCCTGTCCCCAACTGTTCCTTGGTTCCTATGTCCTGATGGCTCTGGGAAGGTCCCTCAGAGCATAAGTGGTGGTCTTACCTGTGCTCACAGGCTTGTCAGTACTCCTGGGAGACCTGCTCTCTCTAGGAGGTATTTGCATATGAAGTGCTGTGGAACAGGATCATCTCAGGGCACAGATGGAAACCAGGGGGGGATCAAAAGATTTTTTTTTTTAATTAAAAAAATAAAAGCCAGAACAAGATTCTAGAAGACAGTGACCAGTTTTTTCCAGGCAGAGGGAGCAAAGCATGTCTGAAATGAGCACAAGGGTAGTCTTGGTGGGCAGGGCTCCCCTAAGCTAATCTTAATAATGAAATATATAAAATTGCAGAAAAAATTCAAAAACAGCAAAAAGAAAAATGATTATAGGATTATATACAGAATATGTGATTATACTTAGAAACATCCTTTAAGAACAAATTTGCATCTTTGAAAACATCTAATAGCTCTTAGGACAAAGCTTAACCCATTTTATATTGGTTGGACATTAAAGTGTTAGTTCCCAATGGGCAGAATGAACATGTTAAATCCATCTCAGTCCTTCCAGTTTTTGATTTCCTTGTGTCCTTGTTACAATTGCAGTGAGCACCTGGTTTCTCTAACAACAGGGGCTGTACCTAGTGACCCCACAGTAGCCATGAAGCACTAGGATGGTTAAGCTTTTCATAAGCACTGAGACAGGTGAAAAGGTCTAGCAAAGAAGTTCTTTCCACTTCCAGGAGTAGATCCACTGCTTTTATCCATGAAATACTCAAACTGTTCAAATTGAAAAAAAAAAATTGTCTTATGACCCAAGCAGTTCAAATGTAAGCTACTTTCTACTGGGTACTAAGAAAACTAAATAGGGAACTAAATTCCATTCATATTTATCCAACTTACAGTAAAGTCATTCCTAAGACTGTTTGTAAAATGATAGTTGTTTCAGCAACTGTCATAATTTCATACTTTACAACTGAATAAAATCCATACCTGGGTTTGTTTTTTGTTTGTTTAGTTTTTTTTTTGAATAAACATGGTATGCACACCTTCCTGTAGCATTTGACTTAAAATCCTTTGGAACTGATTTATCTGGGTTCTAATTTTTCTTTTTTGAAGAAAGGCCATATTGATTTGCTCAGTGGTGCTAAAGCTCCATCTCTTCTCACATTCTCCTCAAAACTTGCTCTCCTTGTCACTTCCATCCTAGCCATTCTGATGAAGATAAGGTGGGATTTCAAAACCCTTTTAATTTCGGCACCTACAGCTTGGAATGTTAAACACTTTTTCAAATATTTACTGTGAATTTCTATTTCGTTTGAGACTAGTCTATTCAATTTGTTGGTCTATTTATTGACTGTGTTATTTGTCTTTTTACTATCTAATCTCAGAGCTCCTTTTAGAGTCCTAGATATTAACCTCTCTTGATGTGAGTTGGCAAAGATTTCTCTCATGGAGAGCTGTCTCTTCACTCTGGTCATTATTTCCTGTGCTATGCAGAAGCTTTTTAACTCAATGCAATTACATGTTTAAGTCCTTGGTGTTATTTAAGTGAAATAAATCAGTCTCAGAAATAAAAAAAAAAATGCCCATCCTCTTTGATATGCAGAATCTATTGCTTATTACATAGATGCATAGATTCATAGAGATAGATAGATGCATGCATGCATACATACATACATGCATACATACATACATTTTACATGAACATGATTTTGTGTGTGTGTGTGTATGTGTGTGTGTGTGTGTTATGTGTGAACACTAAAATGAAAAGAAATATGGCACAGAAAGAAAATGGAATAAAAAAACAGAATATATGAGGCACAAAAGCTGAGAAGAATACTGTTTAGAAGAGAAAAGGGACGTGTTAGATAAAACAAGAGAGAGCAGTGGGGGAGTATGAAGAGTAAAAATGTATGATGCTATGTTTTATACATTAGTAGAGAAATAGTGTAAGTTCTTACCAAGAGATTATGAATAATCTTGCCACAGGGTCTTGGCCCTGTTACCTGTGTCAAGTCCCATCTTCTGGAGTAAGATGTAAATCTTACCTGAGTGTGGTATGGCAATCCTATGACATTTATGTACCTTTGACACAACTGGGCACATCTTGCCAAAGAAATCATTATTGTAGTTCATATGGTGCACAAGTAGATAAGATTGATGATAATGCTTTTCCTCTCCCAGTGTGTATAGCACTTTCCAACACTAGGAAATCTAGCCAATGGAGACACAGCTACCAAATTAGCAGCAGTTTGTTTTCTCCAAGTTCTATGACTTAGGTATGTGTTGTTTTCAACAATGGGATCGCACTTTCACATTTAGAAGGAAAGAAAGATAAGAAAGATGGTCTATGCCACTTCACTGACCAGTCGTTTCCATAAATTGAACACATTCCTGACTCCGAGCCTTTTATCAGTGTGTCTGAGGTATCTTGAAGGAGCTTACTGCCCTGTTGCATGGTAACTCTGTTTTAATTATTTCTCTCTCTCTCTCTCTCTCTCTCTCTCTCTCTCTCTCTCTCTCTCTCTCTCTCTCTCTCTCTCTCTCTCTCTCTCTCTCTCTCTCTTTCACTATATATAATCTAGAGATTCTAGATTTTATATATATATATAATCTAGAATCTCTATATATGCTATATGGGGACCTTATACAATAATAGTTTCTATATGACTTTTCCAAAAAGTCATTAGTGTTAATTACAGCTTTCAACATCATCGAAAAAGCTGGTTTTGAAGCAGATAGGGACTATAGCAGAACTATAGTCCCTTTAGTCTCAAACTTCAGAGATTAGAGACCATGGATTGCCCATCACTAAACAAACAATGCTATAACACCCTGTGGTGGTTTGTGTAAGAAGATCACCCAGAAGCTCATATATTTGAATAAGTGGCCCATAGTTGGTAGAACCATTTTGGGAAATATATCATATATGGCCTTTTTGGAGAAAATATGTCACTTGGAGTGAGTTTTGCAGTTTTAAAAACCTATACCATTCCAAGTTAGCTCTCTCTCTTTCTTCCTTGTGCTTGTGGACCAGATGTAAGCCCTCGGCTACTTCTCCAGGTCCATGCCTGCCTGCCTGATGCCGTGTTTCCCTCCACAACGGTTATACACTTTAAGTGTCTGCCAACATGAGCCTTAAATTAAGTACTTTCTTTTATATATTGCCTTGGTGTGGGACAAAAAAAGGGGTCCTGAGTCCGGCCCAGGGCTCAGGCCCCTGGGCAAGGCAGACAGAGGCAGTTTGACTGTGCACACCCAACAGCACCACTAGACAGGAGTCGGGCTGTGGAAAGCTGCAAGTCGCCGCTGCGGAGGTAAGGAAGGCACCCTCTGGAGACCCCACAGACTTGCGAAAGTCAGGCTCAAACTCTCGGGAACCACAGACACCGCTGGGTCCCATGGAATAGCTGGTTCTGGGGCTCTGGGCCGCTCGGAGGCCAGGGTTGTCAGGCTCTCACTCTTGGACACTACAGATGCTGCTGATATTCTGGAAGAATTGCGAACAGAGTGGGGATCTTCAGGCGGACTCTAGCCTAGTGACTAAAGGGAAAAGGGCAAGGAGGAGAGAGCTCTGGCAGGTTACCGTGAGGACAAGAGTTTTGGGCTTGCTCAGGTAACTTGCTTAGCAGGAAGCTTGAGTTGGTGACAGTCCTGGCTGGAGCACAGGGAGGCCTCCTCCGGGTCCAGGCAGCAGGCAGGCATGGCACCTGAGAGCTTATATCTTGAACCACAAGCATAAAGTGGAGAGAGCAAACTGGAAATGGGACAATTCTCTCAACTCCCAAATAATCAAATAAAACTAAAGTGGGTAGTTATTAACTTTTTCCAAGGTTCACATATAAAAAAATATTGATTTTAATTCTAAACTTAGCAGAATTGATTTATGGCCTGTCAATCTAAAAGTACTTTAAGGTTAGCTGATGTTTCACGTTATAGTGATATGTTAATTCCTATTTTTCTCAAATTGGTTTGGATTTTTCTGCGGTTTTGCAATAGACTGCTATCTATCTGTGCTTTTGTACATATCTGTAGCAGTCATAGACAAAAGGGAAGGCTTGTAGAGTGAAGATTTCCCTGCTTTCTATTACCCTGGTTAAGAAAGACTGAATATATAAGACAACGAGTGATTCAGTGATGTGCATTCTGGCTTCTGATATTGCAAGAGGCCCATGAAAACTTGAAAATATGATGCTATCAAAATTCATTATCTATGAAATAGAGTACATTGTTTTTTAAATATGAGCACAAACTCTGAATGTTAATTCTATTATAATCCATTATTTTGATATTAAGATGATTTTCACCCTGTTTATTTTATGACAGAGAGAGCTATAGGTCATGCTATTTTAATCATTTCATTTATTTTATTGAAACATTTTGTTTTCACTGTTTATTTGGTTTTTAAAGTATAAATAAAGAGAAAGATTATTGAATCTGACATTTTCCTGTAGAAAAAAAATCTTTATTTTAAAATAAAATTCTTGAAATTATTTTTAATCCTGTTACTTTAGAATCTACAATGAAATAAATGTCAGCACTGGATGGCATTTGAAGAACAGAATTCATCCATTTTATGAACTAATGTAACTTATTTTTCAAAAATATTTTACTGTCTATAAATCTGTAAGTTATATGACTTGAAAATTCAAACCAAAGGGGGATTTCATAAAATCATTTAAAGAGTAGAATTTCCAATGAAAACATTAAGAAATATTTTTGTTTACAGTGATCTTTTAAAATGATGGCCATAAGTGTTAGTGAGAGAATGATTAACAGCCCTGTTATACAACTTTATAGGATGCCTGTGAGTATAGTTGGTCTCATTAGCTTTTCTCTCTGTGGCTTCAACAGAATTTAGCCTGGGCTCATGTCACTGATTCACTCATTAGCTTAGGATATCAGCACACATACACATGGCAGGCCATAACACACTTGCATTTTGTTCTTTGTTCTCTTCTCTGCCCTCCCTTCTTCTCTCTTTCCATTCTCTCTTCCTATTTTTCCACTGCTCCTTCTCTGTCTTTCTTACTCTAAAATTCAACCGCAATTCTTTTCAAAAGTATAATTTTTCCTTAAGAATATGCCCCATCTTTATCCTTGCACATCTTATAGGCAGGACAAATTGTAGGTCTACGGTTTTGTGACTGGGTTGGTGTCTCAGTCTTTCCATTGGAAGTCCTTTCTGGTTACAGGAAGTGGCTGTTTCTGATTTGCATATCTACCATTACTAGGAGTCTTAGCTAAGGTAACCTTCAGAGATTCCTGGGAGCTTCTATTGTATGTTTCTAGCTCTTCCCAGAGATGCCCCCCAGCACCTACTGCAGTTCTCTCTGCCTCCATCCTCCCTGACTTGATCCTGCCTGATCCTCTCCTACACCCTCCCCAACCCAGTTCCCTTCTTCCATCCACCACCCCAACCCTATCCACTCTATTCCCCTTTCTCAGTGAGATTCAAGAACCTCCTCTTGGACCCTCCTTGCTACTTACTTAGGTTCTTGTGTCGTTGTATTGTAGCATGGTTATCCTGTACCTTGTGGATATTGTTTACATTTAAATGAGTACATAGCATGTTTGTCACATCAGGATGATATTTTCTACATCAATACATTTGCCTGCAAATTTCATGGTGTCATTGCTTTTAATAACCATGTAATGTTCTGTTGTGTAAATGTACTACAATGTTTATCCATTCTTCAGTTGAGGGACATCTAGGTTGTTTCTAGCTTCTGGCTATTACAAATAAAGCTCCTATGAAAATAGTTGAGCAAGTAACCTTGTGGTATAATGAGATATCTTTTGGATATATGCCAAAGAGTGGTATATCTGGATGTTAAAGTAGAACTATACCCAATTATCTGAGAAACCACAAAATTCAATCCAAAGTGGTTATATAAGTTTGCACTCTCACCATAAAGATGGAAAAGAAATTGAGAAAGTGACCAAGCAATAACTGACCCAACTTAAGGCTCATGCTGTGAAAGACAGTCTACCTCTGCACTATTACTAATAGTCAGCTATACTTGCAGACTGGCACCAAGTATAACGGTCATCTAATAAGCTTCATCCAGCAAATTATGAACAAAGATACAGAGTTCCACAGCAAACACTAGGAGGTGGACAATCCTATGGAAAAGGGGGAGAAAGGATTGAAGGAGCCAGAGAGAGGTCAAGTACACCACAAGAAAACCTACAGAATTAATTAACCTAGGCTCATAGAGACTCACAGAGACTGAAACACCAGAGAACATGCATAGGATGTACTTAGGCCCTAGGCACATATATAACAGTTGTGCAGCTGGGTTTTCATGTAGTGCTGCTAACAGCAGAAACAGGGGCTGTCTCTGACTGGTTTCTGACTTTAATTCCCTTTCCCATAACTTGGGTGCCTTGCCTAGAAGATATGCCTTGTCCTACTACAACTTCATATGCTAAGGGGGATTAATACCCATGGGAGGCCTCCTTTTTTTCTGAGAAGAAAGGCAGGATGTGAGGTTGGGTGAGAGGGGAAGTGAAAGGACAAGACTGGGTGGAGTAGAGGGAGAGGAAGCTACAATTGGGATGTAAACTAATTTTTCAAATTTATGAGTTTGAAAAAAAAGATCGTGCCTTTTACTACTGGTCTTTTCTGTCTGCTGTTAGCTTTCATTGTTAAATTATTCAATTTCTCAAAGTAAACTATGGAAGAAAGGTTAGAGAATCTGAAAGATTTGCCTTTTAAAGAAAAAAGTCTCATTTTATAAATGTAATTTGAATCAAATGATCTAGATGAACAGAACAGAATAGAGGAGTGGTAAAACATCCGTTTTTTCACAACTCAAAAATGCTTCAGGTCCACTATTCAGTTTTGGTCAAATCTTTACTCGAATGGATATTTTTATTAGGTTCTGCTGACCATACATCCATACTAGTAGCATCAAGAGAAAGGCTTGCAACCAAGTGCAAACACTAGTGGTTCCACTTAGCTTCTGTAGTGAGGACAGATGAGGTCATCAGCAGGCATGTTTCTGCCAAATCTAGTGAGAACTTTTCTTCATATTTTTCAAACTCATCATAATTTTTGTTTTCACTTTATTTTCCTGAACTATTTCAGAGAATAATAATATTTAAAATTTGTTTTTTTTATAGAACAAAATTATTTATCTTGAAATGTTAGTTTGTTTCCTTAAATTTCTCGAGAAACTTGAATTAAAAAAATATTTAGAAAATATCCAATAATTAAAGCATTAAGTCTTTGATGTCTTATGAGGCTAATACATGGCAAACAACCAGTTAATGTCAATTTTAGAAGGGCTTATTTGTAACACAGTCAGAGCAAGTTTTCTTTAGAAGAACTATGCAATCAAACTTCTATATCTTGGACCTCCCATGAAATAGGCCTTTACAACCTGAACTTGATGCATAGATTTAATATTAAACAATGTACTCTTCCATGCCATTGACCTAGAATTATGTGTGTATGTGTGTGTGTGCATTTTGTATGTGTGTGTGTGTGTGTGTGTGTATGTGCATTTTGTATGTGTGTGTGTGTGTGTGTGTGTGTGTGTGTGATATGCTAGTTAAATAAAGCAGCATTTGCTGAAAGTAGCAGCACTGAAAGTAATAATTTGACAACAAATGTCTTACAAACAACATGTTAATGTTAGAAACAGAGAGACAGAGAAAGAGACAGAAACAGAAAGAGAGAGAGAGAAGAGGAGAATAGTGCAATTAATATATCTTGGTCTCAGTATTAGCATTTTCTTAGGTGAGCTGGTAACATGAGAAGTTATAAAAACTATAAAGAGAGCCACAGACTCCATGAAGATATTGATATGGCAGGCAGTGATACTTTCAAAGGTCTTGATACTTTCACTGTCCTGGTTGATCAATTTGACCATGAACTGTATGGTATAGTTTTATTTATTAGGTCTTCTCTTAGCTTCAGGGTTCTGCTATAGATGAGAGTTGATTTATTCTGTAGGTTTTTCTTTTCACCTAATTGTAAAAATTTTAAATATGAATAGCCAAATAAAATCTCATACTTGGATTTTTCATACTAGTTTCATAAAATAAAGTGTGTGACTCATTTCCAAAGCATCACGCACTGGGTTTCAATTTCTCCTTCCACTATCCAGTTTTGACATATTCTCATTCAACATTTTGGATTGTTGTAGAGGTAATTTACATATAGCAGTTATGTTTGCCCCTTTTAGTAGGATTTTAAGGTTATGGATTTTTCAATGAAGATATAATATATATCTCATATTATTTAATATATTACATCTCTATTACTGAGTGACAAACTAATGATTGAAACGATGGACTTGGATTTCCCTAACCTCAGCTTACCCACTTGTGAAGGAAAGTGAGGTAACAGGACTTACCTCTCAAGATTCTAATGTTGAACAAGCCCAATTGGCATAAGACAGTACCTACTTCACAGTAACAATCAGTAGTGAACACTGCAATAGAGTGTTTATCACTGAGCAATAGCTCACAGAGCAGGAGTGAGGACAAATCTTTTGTTTTTGGAGTTCACTTGTCTCTCTCTGTGTGGCTGATCTTTCAGTGTATAGAAAGACTAAAGAACCTCTTCATATTCCCTGAATTTTATATCTTCAGTTAGTGTCTGATTTCAATCAGCTAAGATGTTTACATGTCTATTGACTTGGAGACCTTCTCACTTTTATTTTTCTAAAGTTCGGACATCCTGGCATCTTTCCAGATTCCTAATTGGTTGTGCTTCCATTATAAATTAAAAAAAAAAAAAAAATGGTTTTAAGAGAACTAAGTCAACCTTACCAATAGCAAAGGAGAAGAAAACACAGTGTTTAGTTATGGTTTCAATAACAGTAAGCCAAATTTAATTGAATTATTTTAAACTTATTTGGACAAGCCATTGGCCAATGATTCTTAAAAATGACTTGTTAGAGAATAGTGTAAGGAAAAAAATTAAAGTAATTGAAATGACTTTATTGCAATTAACACATGTCTTATCTGCTCTTTTTATTATTGTTCATAGCTACCATTCTACTAGTATTCATGCATAAGTATTAAGCAATACAACAAATAGCAAGGCTATCTGAAGAACAACTACATGCCTTTCCTCATCCCTCATAAGGAAAGCTGGTGAAGTTGAGTTCTCTGAGAGTAAGAGGACCAATGTCTGATCTTTTTCTTCCTGTCCAAACAAAAAACTGGCCTGACCTATAGTGGCTTTGAAATTAATCTTTCTCTGTACTCTTTTTTGAAAATTCATAAACCTCATTCATTATTTATGCTTCATTTTGTTTCCCTATTCAGCAATGAATTTAAATTTTTCAGTCTCATCTTGATAACCTTGATAAAATTCCAAGACTTTTTTTTTTTTTCTTGAAAAATACGTATTGTCTTATTTTTTTTTTTCCTGGAAACAAAACATTTCCTTTCATGGGAACAGAAGCTGGGGCTATAATGCTTCTCTTAAAAATTTAGCTTCCCATGTGCCTACAAAAAACCAGGAAGCCAAGGAAAGACAACTGTTAATTCCTGCTGGATACTTAAAACAGTTCTATTATCATATAAATATCATTACTTTGATTTGTTTAAAAAGCAGACTATATTTGCTACAAAGAAGGAACATTTGAGAAAGCGATCTTTCAGAATTCATCTGAGTTATTGCACAATCGTGAACCAGAGGTTTTCCTTCATCACTTTAACATTATATTATTCTTTATTAAACCAACAAATGTTTTTATTGATTTACCCTATTTTTAAGTGAGCACAATCTTTTCTTTAAATAGGGACTTTGAAAAACAATGACTGCATCCTACTCTTCTTTGTGACATTTACCATATGTATGCTGCATAAGCAAAAGTCAAAGGCTCCATTTAAACCGTGTGCGGCATAGATAGATCTCTGAATGTGCCTGGTGTTAATGCTTCAAACTACCAGAATAAATGATATTTTTAGTTATATTTATTGTGATCCAGGTTTTTTGTAATTTTGTTATATGAAAATTTTATGTCCATTTCAGTTAGCTAAATTATTTGTTTGACAATTCCATATATGTAAAATTTTGTGCCCGTTCAAGAACTCCCAAAAGACCACCAAGAAGCCAATTCCAATGCAATCACACTAGTCCTTTTATTCAAGCTAGAGTTTGGGCTCCCTGCTGATCCTGACCCAGCAGGACTGGAAGGAGAAACCTGGAGCCCAGCTTCAAGCAAGCATTTATATAGAGAGGTAAGCAAACAAGCAAGGGGTTCTAGCCTGACACATTTATGATTGGTGTGACTATTAGAGGATATTCTTGCCCTTTAAAACTGGGAGTCAAGCTATACACTTAACTCCAGCTTGTCTCCAGATTGATGGTTGTTAGGAAGTGATGTGCCAAGGGCAGGCTTGTTAGAGAGCAACCTGTAAATTAGTGATGTGTTTTCAGGGAGTAACCTGGAAACTAGTGCTAGATGCTGGCTTGTTGGTTGAGTTCAACTTTAGGTCAGGTTCTCTAAAAAGGAGTCTGAACCTAAGACTGGATTCTCATAGAAAATGAATTATACTCATCTGCACACACACTGGTCACACTTTCGTACACTTAGTCATGAAACATCGTGGTATGTACCAAAACTGTCCACTCACATACTCCTGCCTTTTCCACTAAAAACTTTATCTTTTCATGAAGTCTTGCTCCCACCTTCATGTCCTTTCTTATATATGACTGACAAAATTTAATTCAGGTTGATTATTGACAGGAGTGAGATGTTTTTTAGAAAAACATGGGCAACTCTCCCGTACCTAATTATCTATTTTTGAGAAATAAATTCTAAAACAAACATTTTTAACTATGTATAAGTTCCTTTTGATTTCAGAATGCTACAATGGGAAAACTTTATATTTTATATTAGTATTTATTTTAATATTTTTATTTGAAAGAACAAAGTAATGGTATTTTTTATAACATTTGTATGTGTTTGTAACTTGTTCTGGTGTGGTAACAATTCTACTTATCAGTCTATCATTAGATAAACAAATTTCATTTTCAACCTATGGCAAGCTTACACTGTAGACCTGGTAAATCACATATTTTCAGTACATGATAGAAAAGCACAGTGCTTTCCTTTGTAGATACTTGGAAAGTGACAAACATTCATTTTATTTAAATATTAAAATATCAGTGACCACTGCATTTTACTGACTATCATTAGCAAGGTAACATGGATATTTAAGTCAGCAAGGAAAAGGAATTGGAATTTGCTGTCCTGTATGGTGTCCGCACCAGTAAATAGCTTTCTTTCAGGTACATATGCCTAGAGAAGTAGATGTGTCCTTATCTCATACAAAACTTACAATTCTAAAAATAGAATACAAAGCAATCAAGAATACCAAAGCAAATTTATTAGAGTCTGTAGAGTGAGGTACATAGTAGACATTTATTAACAAAGTTATTTTAAGCATCCAGATAAAAATGAAGACTGACTGATGAGGGTCAGTTTCAAGCACCTAAGTGACTTATTGTTTAGCTCTCAGTCTTCTGAGCAACACATTTATTACCCCACATGATGTCTGATGTTTATCTGTAAAGGAGTCAGAAATAATTATTAGATACCAGGGTATTAAAAGAATGATATTGTATGCATCTGTAAAAATTCTAAAATAGATATATATATTTTTTTTTCATTGAAAGAATGATACAATCACAAGTTCTGGGATGGGCAAATTTTAACATGGGAGAACTCTGAAAGAAGATGAAAACAGTAATTCTATCTATATAATAGCAGTCAACCTAGGTCTCTGAAGTCTCTACATCAGCCTCTCTTGTTGAGATGACATGGTGCCAATATACGACAATCAGAAAGTTTCAACAAAACCAAAGGCAGCGGAAAGGAGGTATGAGAGACAGAGAAGAAAAAAGTTAAAGCTAGAATAATCCTTCATTTCACGTTTTATTTTGAATAAGTGAAAAATAGAAAATATGTTTTGATCAAACAACATAATAAAACCTGGTTTATATGAAAAATGAACTAAACAGTGAAGAAATGATAGAAACGCAGATAATTGGAAGACATCAAAGGCCTGTGTGGCCCAGGAAAGTAAAGCCTTCCTTTCTATCACAAAACACCGACGTTACAGAGGAGCAGCAACAGAAAGCTGTTGGTACTGTGTGAAAGGAGAGTCACCCTGACAGGAAGTTGAGATGACATCCAGACAGCAGCCTAATAATAACAGTCACAGGACAAGCCCTAAAAACCAGAATAGATAGACAGAGAGTACTGAAGACCAGCCTCAGTCAAGTGATTTTGGGTTCTAGAGGACGGGAGGATTGGATCAGCACAAAAACCTGGAGTCTCAGGCAATGATGCAGGTACAAGCTGACAGGTGACTTATTGTTCTGAACTTGTGTTCAGTGATAACTCTCTCTCTCTCTCTCTCTCTCTCTCTCTCTCTCTCTCTCTCTCCCTCCCCCCCCCTCTTCTCCTCTGAGCTCCTCTCAATCTATTATTGGTNAGCTGACAGGTGACTTATTGTTCTGAACTTGTGTCCTCTTCTCTCTCTCTCTCTCTCTCTCTCTCTCTCTCTCTCTCTCTCTCTCTCTCTCTCTCTCAGCTTTTTCTCCTCTGAGCTCCTCTCAATCTATTATTGGTTGCACATTTCCTTGTTATACAATAATATATAGTCAAAAGCCTTCTCATTATTTTCCTTAAGCCCATTATTTTTCCTGGAAAAAAAATAATAAAACCATGTAACTATGTCACCAGAAAGCACAATGCACATACAATGTCACAGCTCAGTGTCGGCTAAAGCAAGTTCTATATTAACTTTTAACTCTCAGATAAACTTCCAAATCACAGGTCATCTGGGCATAAACTTGTGGTATGGCATTAGCACGAGAACAGAAAGGAGCTAATTAGATCAGGGTAATAGTATCATTTTTAACATGTCTTAAATTTGGAAAATCTCTTTATTAAGCTTGTCCAAAGGTCTATTTCTACAATACTTTCAAACTCTTTTCTATATGAAATATAAAATCCTCTTGCAGCTTTCCCCGGGGTCTCCTTCACAAGCCCAAGTTCTATCTCTTGGTACCCGATCCCTAGTGTCCTTAGGCAGGGGTGAGAGCACGATGCTCTAATCTTTCCAGGAAGCTAAATTTACTAATCCAACATCCCCCTTGAGGGAAACAAACTCTTCTATCCACCCTGTATCATTTTTATTATACATATATCTTCCAATTTTCCCCAATAATACTTCTGGATCAACCTTTCTACTATTAGCGATCTACTCTGATGGGGATTCTCACTGTTTCTCACTAATCCATTAGACTCAACTATGTCTTCCTCTATTTTGTCCCTATATTTCCTATGAACATTCCTGTCCTTAGTGACCCAGACTTATTCCTTTTTCCTAGGGATCTTCAATTCTCTTAACTACTAAAACTTCAGGTTCTTCAAAAATATTTTCTCCTTCAAATATTTCCTGATAGATACAACGTAATCAACAAAAGTCGGCTTAAAGTTTCAGGAGAACAATTAAGGCAATCAGCCTCCACATCCAGAACCCCTTTTCCTGTTCTACCTGACTTGACTGTTTGAATGACCAGGGCCAGAGGAGTTTGTCCCTAGTAGACATGAGAGCCATTTCTTTCTCTAGGAATGCCCTCAATCCCTTCCCTAGAAATTTTTACCAAAGTTATATTTGACGACAAAGGTGGCATATAAAAAAGGAAAAACAGAAAAACATACAACAAAAAGCAACTCCATCTGTATAGTAGAAACTAGAGATGCATTATTCGTGTGGAAGGCGCTACCACAGCTGAAACGTCATACAGCCACGTTGGCTATTATGTCCCATTTGACATAGAAGAACTGGATTAGAGAAAGACTGAAAGAGACCAAAGTTAAGGGTATTTACTTAAGACGGAGCCTCTGCTACACTTTGATGGAACTCTGCAGACAGGTGAATAATGTAGACCAACCTACTCTGGGTTGACCATAAAGAAGGTCTCCAGAGGTGGCTATTCTTTTGGGGTTGTTTGTTTGTTTGTTTGTTACATCTCAACCACAGTTTTCTTCTCTTCTTGAGTCCCTCTTTTCTGATCTCCCCCACATCCCCATCCACACATCTTCTCTTTTTCTTCAGAAATAGACAGGCCTCCCATGGATATTAACCGAACATGACACATCAAGTTACAGTAAGACTAGATACCTCCCCTCTTATTAAGACTGGACACAGCAA
The DNA here is from genome assembly GCF_900095145.1 of Mus pahari. NCBI lineage: Eukaryota > Metazoa > Chordata > Mammalia > Rodentia > Muridae > Mus > Mus pahari. The sequence goes on from NC_034592.1 coordinate 28,720,141, forward strand.
TCCAGTAGAAAGAAAGGACCTGAAGCAGGCAAGAGTCAGAGACAGTCCCTGTTCCCACTATTAGGAGACCCAAAAGAAGATGAAGCTAAATAACTATAACCTATATTCAGAGGGCCTAGGTAAGACCTATTCAGCTTCCCTGGCTTTTGTTCAGTCTCTGGGAGCTCCTGAGAGCCTGGGTTAGTTGACTCTGTGTGTTTTCTTGTGGTATCCTTGATCCCCCACCTCGGCTCCTACAATCGTCCCCACTCGTTTTTTTTATTAGATATTTTCTTTATTTACATTTCAAATGTTATCCCCTTTCCTAGTTTCCCCTCTGAAAACCCCTATTCCCTCTCCCTCCCCTTCCTCCCCACTCTTAAGACTCTGACTGTGGGTGTCTACATCTGTTTTCATCAGCTCCTGGATGAAGCCTCTCTGATGATTATTATTATGCTAGGCTCTTGACTAGCAAAATATCATTAAGGATCATTTCATTCACTTTTCTTTGTCATTTTGGCTTGATTCTATCCTAGGTCTTTTGGCTATGCACCCTCTGGTTCTTGTTCCTCCAGGCAAGGTCCTCAGATGTGTGCTCCCTCTCCTGGCATAAGCCTCAAGCTGTTCCAACCCTTGGTTGGCCACTTCCACAATTTCTGTACCATGATTGCTACAGCAAATCTCGTAGAAAGGAGAAGTCTTGTCTGGTTGTGGAAGAGGACCAGTTCATGCTCTGTTTCTCCATCGTTAGGAGTCTTAGCTGTGATCACCCTCATAAATTCCTATGAGTTTCCACTGTACTAGGTTTCAACCTTTTCCCTGACACATTCCCCAATTCCAGTTGTCTCTCTCAATACTCTCTCTCTCTCTCTCTCTCTCTCTCTCTCTCTCTCTCTCTCTCTTTCTCTCTTTCTCTTCTCACCTCTACCTAATCCAACTTGTTCCTACCATGACTCTACTTGCTATGTCTATTCTATGTCCCCTTCAATGGGAGATTCATGTACAGGACCCCCAGTCATCCTTGTTACTGGAATGCTCTTAAGGCCACTAACCATGAGCAAGAATGCTGTCAATAAAGAATGATCCACTTGCAGACTAGAGAATATCTAATAGATGTACTTCACCCACTAGAGCAAAAGGAAGTGAACTTGGGCCATTATAGAATGGTCACATAAATGAAGAAACGACTAAATGGTATACCTGGATTCATGAAAGGCTCATACTGTCATTTGAGTAGAAAGTATTTTACAAACTCAGTGTTCAAGAATAAGGCCAAATGAATGAGCACAATATTTATTATCCAGCTAGATATCTACTTGATATATATCTATTATTTAAGCAGGACATTCATGAAGTCCCAAGTGAGCTCTGCCATCTGCCTATAAACATTCTTTATTATATTTCTGTTATTCAGCACAGTGCTTTCTGAGTCTAGAGTTATAAGTAGCAACTCATTAGTGAGTAAGGCAATAAAATCAGATGATAGAAATCATTAATGTACATGTATGCATCTGTGGGGTGGGACAGAGAGATACAAAGAGAGAAAATACAAAAGTAGATTTATAAGAGGATATGTCACTTTGCAAACTTCTTTGTAATCACTTAGAAAACCAGTTTATATGTCTGAAAATATAAAGACCACTGCATGAAAATTATCTGAATTTTTCTATTTTATCATGGAGTAATACATTTCATGTAATAAAATGATTATTTTGAACATCTGTAGAAAGAATTTATTAAGTGGATGCATGATTCAAGCTGCCTTGGGTAGAAATCTCAATGGTGCATCTAAGCTGCATGCAAAGAAGTGCTAGACATTGAAAGAGAAGTGAAAGCTCCATAAGGCATCTTGAGAGTAAGAGGAACTAACTACAGGAACATCAGGGCTGAGCAGAAAGCCCCCTGCCTTCGGACTGTCACACAGGTGGAGTCAGAAGCAGAAGGACTGGGAATTTCTGACCAGCATGGGATGCAGACTGTCTCAAAATCAAACAACAAGCCAACAGAAAACATTTAAATATACATAAAAAAGAAAAGTCTTGAAACTTTCAGAACAAAACAGAATAAAACAACAAAGGTTTAACAACAAAATGACAGCTGGGCACAGGAAACTACAAAATCCTTCAATTCTAACAGAATACACATACCAATTAAATAAGAGTATAAGATTTTGCAGGCATGGGAATTTTCTCAGAGCATGTCTCTCTGTGAAAGCCTAGTGCAATGTTGAAGCCCCAGAAAGATGGCTCAATATCTACATATGAAAGGAGCCAGTTGGCCCAGGAAGATTTGAAACTCTTCCAAGCTCAGATAGACTACAGAAACCAACCAGCCAGAAGTAGAAAGTGCTCCCACTTCCTAATGAAAGAGAAGGCAGATGCTGTGGAAATGGCATGTATGAGTGTGGTACTCCTGTGCACATGGCTATTGAGCCTTGGATATTCCAAGCTCTATAACCCACTTCTATCCTCAGGAATGCTTTCCAAATCTTTAATGCAATGCCTGTATTCCTATCATAAGTACCTAGTTCAGTTCTTTGTTCTAATCACACAAGAACCCAGAAATCAGCAAGTATCCTCTGGACAAAGATCTGTTCCTTAGATTTGTTGATGAACAGTCAGCCAGGGGATGGATACATGTAAAATTCTTTCAGTGTTCTTTCTGTTTCTTAACAAACAGCACAGATCATACCACATTTGCTCTTTTTTAGTCCACCACCATTTTCCTTTTCTCTGGGGTTCTTGAGAATGCTGAGTAAGCTCATACATGTGTCCTGATCAGCACCTGGGGACACTGGATTCAACTATCCTTCTTTCACTTCTGAACCTATGGTGTTCTCTGGTAAACTTGAGGCCAAACAGAAGTGATTAGGACTTAGGCAAGAGCAAAGGAATATATCTATTGCCAACAGCTGAAAGAATGGAAACAGGCAACCTCGGGAGATAGGAGGTAGGGGAACCCTCTACAGTGTACCAGAGACCTGGGAGGAGAGAGACACTTAGTACTCAAAGTAACTGACCTTAGATGAAATGCCCAACAGTGGGGAGAGTCTAACTCCAGTAGAAAGACAGGGCACCCAGTTGAGGAATGGGTTTGCCATCCCACAGTCACGAGCTCTTACCTAAAGTTGTTCCTGTCTAACAGAACTGCAGGGATAGAGATGGAGTGGAGACTGAGGGAGGAGAGGTTCCATGATCAGCCCCAATTAGAATCCAGCTTGTGGGGAGGCTCCAAGCCTGACACAATTACTGATGCTGTGCTGTGCTTACAGACAGGAGCCTAGCATGGCTGCCCTTTAAAAGGCCCAACGGGCAGGTGAAAGAGTCATATGTAGATACTTAAACTCAACAGAAACTAGGGACCCCTGTGATTGAAGTGAGAAAGGGCTGGAAGAAGCTCAGGAAGAGTGTAACCCCATAGGAGGACCTATTTTCTAATAACAAAGGGGAATGTTTTAGAATGCTCTATGTTTAACAGGTTTAGGAGTTTTCTGGTGGAATTTTTGGGGATCACTGAAGTATACTCTCATATCATCTGCTAATACTGGTAGCTTGTGTTAGCACCAGGACACTCCAAGGCCTGGCCCAACCATGTGACACTAGACCCCCCTGGCAATGCAGGTCTAGTGTCACATGGTTGGGCCAGGCCTTGGAGTGTCCTGGTGCTAACAGCTTGACTTCCTTTCCAATTTGTAGCCCTTTGTCCTTCTTTTGTCGTTGAATTGGTCTGGTTAGGACTTCAAGTACTATGTTGAATAGGTAGGAAGAGAGTGGGCAGCCTTGTCATGGCTGGATATAAAATAAACTCAAATAAATCAGTAGCCTTCTTTTACTCAAAGGATAAACAGACTGAGAATGAACTAGGGAAACGACACCCTTCACAATAGTCACAATATTAAATACCTTTGTATGACTCTACCTAAGTAAGCAAAAGATCAGTATGACCAGAACTTCAAGAATCTGAAGAAAGAAATCAAAGAATACCTCAGAAAATGGAAAGATCTCCCATGCTCATGGATTGGCAGAATTAATATAATATAAATGGCCATTTTGCCAAAGCAATATACAGATTCAATGCAATCCTTATTAAAATTCCAACTCAGTTCTTCATAGAGTTAGAAAGACCAATTCTCTAATTCATTTGGAATAACAAAAAACCCAGGATAGCAAAAACTATTCTCAACAACACAAGAACTTCTGGGGGAATCTCTATCACTGACCTCAAGCTGTATTACAGAGCAATAGTGCATGGTATTGATACAGAAACAGGCAGGTAGTTCAATGGAACAGAATTGAAGACCCAGAAATGAATCCACAGACCTATGGTCATTTGATTTTTGACAAAGGAGCCAAAACCATCCAGTGGAAAAAAAGACAGCATTTTCAACAAACGGTGCTGGTTCAACTGGAGGTCAGCATATAGAAGAATGCAATCTAGGAAAGGAGATAACATTTGAAATGTAAATAAATAAAATATACAATAAAAAGGGAAAAATATGAAAAATGTCATATGTTTGGTCTACAAGATTATTTATCATAATAAAATACTAATACCCCCTTCCTAGGGATAAACAAAAATACAAACAAACAAATAGGCATGCAAGACATATAAAGAGTAGAACTTCCAGTGATCCCAAACTTCCTATGCTGTCGTAGTTAGGTCTTTATTATTGTGATCAGAAAACAGGAAAAACTGGCCTTAGATAGAAAAAGGTTATTTCATTTTACATCTTACGATCTGTTATCTTGGGAATGTAAAGCAGAAACCTAGAGGCAGGGACAGATGCAGAAGCCTTGAAAGAGTGCTACTTTCTGTTTTGTTCCTTGAGACTTTCCCAGTTTATATTTTTACAGCACTCAAGACTAGCAGCACAGAACTGACACTTCCCACAGTGTGCTAGTTCCTTACAAATCAAACATCAATCATGAAAAGGTATCACAGGCTTGCATTCAAACCAAATGAGAGGTGGGCTTTTTTCTAAATTGAAATCTTCATGAATGAGTCTAACTTGAATCAGGTTGATATAATTATTGAGAACAATTAACTCCGTGTGATGTTGGTACACATTTTTATAATGAACCCTTATGGTTCATTTCTAGGGTTTCATACTAACAGCAATATCACAATATAAAACATCTCAACTTTTACAAGCTCACAGCCTGTACAACTTCAAGGACTTTTAAAAGTTCACTCTTTAAAATAAAAGCATCCAAAAATCTCTTTCAAAGTTTTGCCAAAATACCCATAGTCTCTGTAAAACCCCAAAGGTTATAACTCCAGGAGGAAATAAACAGGGCATAATCACAATGTGAACAAAGCAGAATCAAAAGTCAACACTCAGTGTCTTGGATGGAGTCTCCCAAAGAGCTTGGTCATTTCTCCAGCTTCACCCTTTATATACACAGATTGTTGCACACAGCTGTCTCTTAGGCTCAGGCTTGAACCTCTCCATAGCTACTGCTGTTATTATATCCAGTGTACTGCCATTTCCAAAATGTTCTGGGTTCCTGCTGCAACTGAACTATACTTTCACCAATTTCCTTTCTGGGGAACTCTTAGGAACACTAATTCTTCCACATTGTTCCTCAGGTTTCTCTAATCTTTGAGCTTCTACTGCAGGTGAGGCAGTACTTCCACATATGCCCTCTTCCAGGCTTTCTTCAGGGACTCCACCCCTGCCACACAGTGCCACACCTCAGCTGTTCTTCATGTCCCCTTCATGTCTTCAATGCCGGTACCATCTGATTGACTCTTAGATATTAAAAAGTTCATCTCTCAACATGAGATACAGTCTTGTCCCACTCTGGATGACAGCTTCTATGTGCTGACCCAGAGGAAATACTTCCCAGAAGATTTCATCTCAGTGATGTTCTTCTCTAATTAATCATAGCTGATTCTCTTGCCCTGGCTGAACAACATCCATTGTCCAGCAAGACAAATGATTCACTTTAGTGGTTCTTGTCAACTATTAATCACAGTTGATTCTTCAGCCACAGCTGACCAGAACAGCAGATTCTTAATTCAAAATATCACACAAACAGTCCTGGTAGATCCTTTGACAGATATTTAAACTTTCCATCTGAAAACTTCACAAGCCAGGCTTCAATTGCCTGCCTTTCTTTTAACACTCTTCTCTTCCAGGCGTCCACAGAACAGCCCACTGATCTCTGAATATTCAACAGCTTTCCAGGCAAAATTCAGAAGTACTTTTGCAATCCTCCACAGAACATGGTCACATTTGTCATAACAATAATCTACTCTCTGGCACCAATTTAAGTTTTAGTTTGGATTCTGATAGTTCTGATAAAACATCATGAGTACAAACAACATGAGAAACATTTTATTTTGCACTTCTAGGTTGTCTATCAAGGATAAAAGTCAAGGCAGGAATTCTGTTGCAGGATTTTCCCTGTCTAATTTCATTAGTGCAGAGGAGGTTTGTGATTGGATAGAGAAAAGGGAGGCTGAGCTCAGAGTTAGAAAAAAAGAAAGAAAGAGAGAGAGAGAGAGAGAGAGAGAGAGAGAGAGAGAGAGAGAGAGAGAGAGAGGTTCCCCAGTAGGAGAAGAAGAAAGATGCATGGCATTAACCGGCCACAAGTAGTTGTGGTTTCATAAGGTAAGGGTAGATTAATTGGGATAAAGTTTTTATAATTATCAATTGGCTCTAAAATTATTGCATTTGCATCTTGTAAATTGTGATAGTATTGATACATAAATATAATTGGTTAACTGTAGGCTTAAGAGTTTTACTTCTACTGGGTAATTGGGTGATGTGATGGCTGATAGTGGGGTACATGGGGCATTGTATCCGTAGGTTGCTGGCACTCGTTCGGCAACATGCCAGTTCTCTTTTTTTTTTTTTTTTAAATATAATATTCCCCGCAACAGAGTTCAAATAAGGCAGGAACCTGAAAGCACAAACTGATGCAGAGACCATGGAGATGTGGTGAACACTTGCTTACATCTCTTAATTTGCTCAGCCTTCCTTCTTTTAGCAGTCAGTACCACCAGCCCAGGTGTAACACTGCACACTGTGTTCCCTTCCACACCAAACATCAACCAAGAAAAGGCATCTCTAGTCATTTAAAATAAATAAATAAATAAGTCTCCATGGGCTCATAGGGAGCGGCAAAATTAGGAGCTGTGGACCCGTTGGAGAAAGTGTGTCTCTGATGGTGGGCTTTGGGGTCTCAGATTCTCAAGCCAGGCCTAGTGGCTGTGTTTCTTTCCTTTGGTCTGTGGATCCAGATGTAGAATTCTCAGCTACCTCTTCAGCAACACAACTGGTTTCATGCTGTTGTGCTTCCAGCCATGATGATAATGGAGTAAATCTCTAAAATTGGAAGCTGGCCCTAATGAGAAGTTTTCCTTTTTAAGTCTTTCTGTGGTCACAATGTCTCTTTCACAGGAATAGAAACCCTAACTAACAAAGAATCACAGGATAATCTCGTCAGAGTTTTTAAATTCTTACCAAATTAACTCTAGCTCATGTCAAATGGAAGGATATACATAGGAGGATAATATTTAGTCCTAATTACTTTCTATATCTTTAGGGGAAAACAAAAGATTGGGTAAGAAGGATAAAAACATCTGTGAAAATTTGTTCAAAGTACTAATGACTGTCTGGTTTCTCCTGGATCAAAATCTCTCAACTTATTGCTTGGTATTATACCACGCCACTAAGGTTCCATAAATATAGATTAATGCTAGAACCATCAGCACTGGGAAATACATGTTAAGAAACCTAGTAACAATAGCAAGATTAGGAGGTAGTTTACTCAAGAGTTAAAAATCCTATCTATTTCTCATTGGGCTGAATTAGACTTTTGGGAAATATACCAACCTTAAAATTTCATCCTCTAAAAAAAAAAAATTGTCTAGGGCAAAATTTTATTGGCTTGCTATGCCCTGGCATCTGAGGAAAGCTTCAGAAGTTATCGATGGTGATTCAGACCCAACAGACTTAGCTGTTGGAGACTGAACAGGCAGTATAAAGCAGCTAGCAAAGAAGACTGAAAAGTCCTAGGATCACAGACTACCTGCAACAAAACAGAGTGCAGGAAGAAAACTCCACCACCTTGAAGTTACAGACAAAGGATCGGGACTCTCAGAACTCAAGGCCCAAAGTTTTGAGACTTGGACCCTGTCTAACTCTCTATCCCACTTCCATTGACAGATGCGCCTGTCTCTTCATATATTGTCTATATTTTTATCACTATTCATGTACTCCTGAGCCAGTTCTTTGTTCCAAAATAGAAGTACCTGACCTCAGGTACTCTCTCGACACACAATTGTATCTATAATGATGGGGCACAGAACTTGACTTTACCTCTACCAGAATGCACTGATAGCATAGAACAGCTGGGCCACTGACATTATTCTGTTGTCCTTTTCTCTGTTCTGCTTCTTTTGAGCTCCCTGGAATCCTTTGGTCTTATAGTTTCCATGAATTCCAGGAACAGTTCTTATTGATTAACAACTTCTTTTTCTCCAATCCCCCTTCCGTTCCTCCTCTCCTCTTCTCCCTTAACCCTCCCTCTCCTCCTCCCTTTCCTTCTCCTTCTCCTTCTCCTCCTCCTCCTTCTTCTCCCCCTCCTCCTTCTCCTTATCTTCTCCTTCTCCTTCTCTCCACTACAGGGGGAGGTGCTGAAACTAAGGTCTGGTTCCCTAATTGGTTCTTGACTTGTTACTAAAGAAGACCAGAAGTCAGTTGCTAGGCAGAAAGGACAAATGGGATTTCCAGTGTGGGGCAATGGGCTATGCACAAACAGCTTGATCTCCAGTCGAGCTGAGGTGTGGAACCCCGGTACCTGGTGGTGGTAATTTTCACCTACATGGGATGGAAGGCATTCCCTCATGTCTCCTGGAGCCCTGGCTTTTGTCGAAGTTACTGCCCCCACATCCCCCACAGGAGAAGCATGTTCTTCTCATTGTATCTGAAAGGTAGCTAGTAAGGAATTGATGGCCTTAAAAGATGGCTTCACATAAATCCTATGTAATAGGAAAGTCAATTCTTAGCAATATTTGTTTACATATGGGCAGAAATCTTTTTCATTTCTTCTTGACTATAAATGTCTCCTGGAGAAAAAAATATGTTAGTTTTACTTTCAATGATTCTTACTGGGAGAGAAGCCACCCAGAGAGGGGATTTATGACAGCCTCATTTTCCATAGTTTTCTGCTTCTAGCTAGATAAAGGTAAGATCTGAGAAGAATGGACTTCTGTCATTGTTTTCTGAGCTAGAAATAATTTTAGTTTCTAAAAGCCTTAATAGCAACTATGGATTCATGTAGGATTCCAGGCCACAGTTAGAAGCTTTTCATTAACAAAACAAAACAAATAAGTAGCAAAAAATTCCCTACCTGTGTGCCAGGAACCTCTAGATGGCAGATACTGAAATAATGACTTAATGTCAAGATCAACCAAACCATAACTGACCTGAACCTACTACCATGGAAATTCCAAGCCCTGTCTTAGTTTATCTTTTATGTGTAACAGTGGGGCTATGGTCTTTTAGCACATCTATTGTTAAACACACCAGCAGGGGTCCTTTAGTAAATACCTGATTATGCTATTCCTTTGGGCCTAGTGAAAAACCTGCACCAGGAGAATTCTGTTCTACTAACCCTTTCATGAATAATACTACAAACCACCTATTTCCTAGGCCATTGTGTATTCCTGTGTTTGGGTGTGACTTAGCTATTGTCCTAAGTAATTACTATGTAGACTAGCCCTGAGCTTTTCTAGCTCTATTCAAGTAAAATACTCTAAAAAAGCATGCAAGACCCTCTACAATATCGCAGGGGCAAATATGGAGCATTCTAGCTATGGGAATGCCAAGGTTCCAGAAGACTAAGTTTCTGTGAAACTCTTTGCCTCAGGACTGCTTCCAGGCTTTCCTGGCCTGTCATGCCAGTCACTACTGGAGTGGATGTATCAAATACCCTGAGGGCATAAGTGGAACTGGACCTGTGTTAACTAAGAAAGTCCCCACTTGCCCTCTTTAGACTGTCCTATGTATATGTTTTATTTTCTGTGAATGTTTTGGGCATATAGTGGGAAATAAATGGCATGTCATATTTATTCTAGTTATGTGCCCCAACACAGAATTACATCCTCAGATAATAACTCCGGTTCTTTCCTTCTTTCTTTCTTTCCTCCCTCCTTCCTTTCTTCCATTCTTTTTTCTTTTCTTTTTCTTTTTTCATAAATACTATGGTTTGGATAAATTTCTGTATTTTATCAAAGTTAACCATAAGAATCTCAGTGAGAAAAAATGACCTTTACAAATATTTTGCCCTTAAAGTCATGAAAATGTGATAGCTTTTAACTAGTTTGTTAAATGAAATTAAAATGCACTAATGCCTTAGTTTTTTTTTCTCCTTATAAAAGACTTGAGTATTAGCAAAGCTTCCTCCTATAGCACATGGGGAAAAAAATACCTAGACCCACAGGCAGTGAAGGATATTGGAACACTCAGTCTTAAACAGGAGGTGTCCACCAAATCCCTTTCCTAAGGAATCATCGAATCTTGTAGAAAAGCATGCAGATAGAGTGTAAAAGCTAGAGAGAAGAGAGAACACCAAAAACTAGTCTATAACTTTAATTTTTCCAAAACCTATTGTTTCTTATTTATTTATTTTTTTGGATATTTTATGTATTTACATTTGAAATGTTAGCCCCTTTCCTGGTTTACCCTCCAGAACGCCCCCTCTCCCATCCCTTGTCCCTCTGCTTCAGTGAGGATGCTCGCTCTCCTACCCACCCACTCCCATCTCACTGACCAGGCAATCCCCTACATTAGGGAATTGAACCTTCACAGCACCAAGGGATTCTCTTTCTATTGATGTTAGACAGTGCCATTCTTTGCTACATATGTGGCTGGAGCCATGGATTGCTCCATGTGTACTCTTTGGTTGGAGATTTGGTCCCTGGGAGCTCTGGAGGGGTCTAGTTAGTTGATATTGTTGTTCTTCCTATGGTGTTGCAAACCCCTTAATCTCCTTCAGTCCTTTCTCTAACTCCTCCTTTGGGGACCCCATGCTGAGCCACCAATGGTTGGTTGCAAGCATCCACCTCTGTATTTTTCATGCTCTGTCAGAGCCTCTCAGGAGACAGCTTTAACAGGCTCCTGTCAGCATGTGCTTCTTGGCATCCACAATAGTGTCTGAGTTGCTGTCTGTTTATGGAATGGATTCCCAGGTGGGGCAGTCTATGGATGGCCTTTCCTTCAGTATCTGCTCCACACTTTGTCCTCGTATTTGCTTTAGACAGAAGCCCTTCTGGGTTAAGAATTTGGAGATGAGTGGGTGGTCCTATTCCCCAACCTGGGGCCTTGCCTAACCTCTGAATATGCTCTAGGGAGCCTCTTGCTTTCCCAGCATCTGAGACTTCCTGGTGGCTACCCGCAGTTCCCCATCCCCCATTGCTACTTACCACTGTTCAAATCCCTGACCCTCTGTACATCACCTCTGTCTCCTCTCATACCTGATCTTACCCCCCCTTACCTCCTCTCCCTTCTCTCTTCCTCCCAAGTCCCTCCCACCCTTTACCTCCTGTGAGTATGTTCTTCCCCCTTCTAAGAAAGACTGAAGCATCCACATTCTGGTCTTCCTTCTTCTTGAGCTTCATATGGTCTGTGAATTGTATCTTGGGCATTCCGAGCTTTTGAGATAATATCCACTTATTATTGAGTACATATCGTGTGTGTTCTTTTGTGACCGAGTTACCTCATTTAGAATGAGATTTTCTAGTTCCATCAATTTGCCTAAGAAATCTTTTTTTTTTTTTTTTTTTTTTTTTTTTTTTTGAGACAAGGTTTCTCTGTATAGCCTTGGCCGTCCTGGAACTCACTCTGAGACCAGGCTGGCCTGGAATTCAGAAATCCACCTGCCTCTGCCTCCCAAGTGCTGGGATTAAAGGCGTGCACCACTACTGCCCAGCAAGAAACCTATTTTTAATGATGGTTCTTAAGTGCTTTAACTTCCATTTGCTAACCACCCACCATAGGTAGTAGAAAAGAAAGAATAGGGTGGAGGAGAGGGAAGTGGTCCTGCTTAGAAAGGTTCTTTGGAATAACTCTTGTCTGTGTTATCTGGTACTCAGTTCAGTTCATAGGTCACTAGCAGCAGTGTAATGACCTAGCAGGAATATTGAGGCATGACCAGAAGTAGCACCAGGAGAAACTTGGCAGTGCCTCCTTTAGGTAAGGGAAGATCAGCTAAGACATGAGACCCACTTAGCACTACACAGCTAGCTCTATAATCAAACCTGGCTCAGCCTCCACTGTACACCAAGTTCTATTTATACTCCTCCAAACATCCCAGGTCTTCCATGGGTCCTCAAAGGTACAACACAGCTGCAGCATATCATCGGAAGTTTTTTGGTACATTTCTCTTAATAGAGCCTCGACAAATGCAGTTCAGCTATGTAAGGCAAGACAGACCAATACATGCTTGTCATTAGCAAAGAAACCTTCATCACTTGTCCTTTCATGTGATTGCTTTAGGAGAACATCCTTTCTCCTGCATCCACTTCAGGAAAACACTCCTTTCCATATTTGCCCCAACAAAACACCTTCCAACACAATTGACTTCCCAAAGAACTCTTAAGTTTTTTTCCACTTCACTAGTCCTTCAACGTTAGCATGATTAAGGCTCGTATGAACTCACAGAGATGGAAGCAGCATGCACAGGATCTGCACAGATCTACATTAGGTCCTTTCTGCATGCATTAAAGCTTCCAATTTATCAATTTATGGGATTCCAGAGTGGGTCTTATGCCTTCTATTGGATTCTTTTGGGTTTTTTGTTTGTTTTGTTTTGTTTTTTTACTCTGTTTGTTCGCTGTGTCTAATTCCTAAGTGATTATATATATATATATATATATATATATATATATATATCTTAGAAGACTGTTTGCTAAAGAGAAAAAGAAAAGGAATGGATATGGATGGAAGGTGAGGGGAGATGGAGAGGAACTGGGTGTATCTAGGGAAAAGGAAAACATAAACTGAATACATTATGTGAAGAAAAAAATCTATTTTCACTAAAAGGGAAAAAAAACACTATAATAGTCAGCGAGCCATTTTGTTTAGTCATACACTTGATGGGAGAAGCCATATTATAATACACACACACACACAAACACACACACATCTAAGTTCAATTGGAACACACATGCAATTTTTAAAATTGGCAGTATTCCCTGAAATACTGAAGAGTAGTTATTTAACAGATTAAATTGATTTATGGAACTATTATAAAATATCAAATAAAAATTAAATTTAAAAATGGAGCTAAAATTATTGCCAGAGGAAATCTCAAATATAAGTGTGCTGATACACTCGCATTTCAAGACAACAGCATACTGATGCCAAAAAATGTTCTATTTCTAACTGAGGGGCATCCCATGGCTGTGCTTCACTCCAGTCAAATGATACCCTTGAAGGTAGTTACCTGACTACTACATTTGTAATAATGCATCTTTCTTCCTACAGTTACCTTACAAACATAATGGGCCTGTGAAGCTGTGAAGCAAAAATACAACGAGGATTCTTCTTCCTCTAAAATAGTCATTCTTTAAAATAAAATCATGGTATGTATGTGTGTGTGTGTGTGTGTGTGTGTGTGAGAGAGAGAGAGAGAGAGAGAGAGAGAGAGAGAGAGAGAGAGAGAGGAGAAGAGACAGATACAGAGAGACAGAGAGAGAAAGAGACAGAGAGAGAGACAGAGACAAACAGAGAGATAGAGAAAGAGAAAGCAATATTCCTGTTATTTTCTCTCATGTTTTGTTAAGATTTCCAAGATTTGTATTTTTCTGAAGATATATATATTAACCCTGCCTAGTGATTTGACTTTATTCTTTTATCATAGGAGGCTGTTTTTTGCTAGAGGCTTAAGGCATGTTAACAATCCATATGTCCATAGTTTATGAAGGGAGTATAGCAGCAGGAAAGAAACCCAGCTCCTGAAGTTGACCAGATGTTATCTCTGTCAAACATACAAATTCTGAGTAATGACTCACGTGGTAGAATTCAGGAGTGGAGATGTGGTAAAGGTAGTGATTCATTTGGTGACATGAGAAATCTTTCTGTCATTAGAACTTAAATCATATTTAAAAAAACAAACAAACTATGGCTCTGAGGCCATTAAGTCACCAGTTAACATTTTCAGCGCAGAAATTTTCTATGCATCAAACTTCTGTAATTGTTTAGTGAAATGCATATATTATGTATGACATATGAGGAAACTAGATTCAGAGATTAGCATCATTTTTTTTTAAGAGACCACTTGTGCTAGCTCATTCTTGTTATCCTAGCACTCATTGGTATACACTGGAAGGTCCATGAGTTTGAGGATAGCCTAAACTACATAATTGAGACCCTGTCTGAAAAATGGAGTGGCAAGAAGCAAGAAAATAAATGATACAAATATCATTTGTAAGGTGTACCCTTAAAGTATACTTTTGTTGTTATTGTATAGTCATTTGGTCTAACAGTCCAAAGTGGTGGCCACATGAAATGATTTTCAGCTCCTTATTATATTGACTTGACTTCTCAACAACTCATAATATTTGCTGACAATCACTACCCCTTGGACTTTCTTCCGGTTCTTACTTCACATAAGAAGGTATATTCTTCTAAAGCTTCCAGGGTTATGTTTTCAGTTCTGTCACGGATATTGTTCCTGGCAGATAATAACTCTGAATGACAAACCAAAACACTTGAATGCCATCTATCTTTTCCTATTCAAACATCTAATCCTGGGTCCATGATTTAAAAACAAACAAACAAAAAAAGAGGCAAAGCGGCTTGTTTTTCTTTCACTAATAAGGAAGAAAGTACGTGATAACAGAATTAGCATCATTATATTTAATGCATGTATCTTTAAATTTTTTTACTATAATTTGTTATTTTGTGATTGATGGAGACCATCTTTGAGTTTTGTATGCACAACATAGATTGTAAGTGTGAAACACAGAGAGGGAAAGAGAGAGAGAGAGAGAGAGAGAGAGAGAGAGAGAGAGAGAGAGAGAGAGAGAACTGTGGATAAAAAGGGCAGCACCTCCTTGGACTCATGAAGAAGAGGCCAGCATGCTAGAGTGAACCTGGCTTCCTAGTCTAGTTGAAAATTTCAAGTTATGTTCAGCCATAAAATCCGACTCAAAATGAGTGAAGACTGATTGAGGAGCAGATATCTAGGTCTGTCCACACACATATGTATGCTTCTATTCCCACACATACAACCAAATATATATATATATATATATATATATATATATATATATATATATATATGTATGTGAATATATATATATATATTCACATACATATAAGAAAAAATATATAAGAGAAGAAAGGTGATGCGCCTCTATTGTAAAGTTTAGTATTCATAGCAATAAAGATTGATCAAGTGAGAGATATCTCAAACTTCACACTAAAGTTTTGTGTTCCTCTCCCTCTACCTGAAGCATTTAAGTTTATTTTAACTTTTAATTGTTTAAAGGTGAATTGGTAACATCAATATATTACCTCACAAATTATATAGAAATTATAATTATCAGGATACTTTTAACATTTAAGTATTATAGACCTATTATGTGCCAGGTAATACATGAGGAGATGGGTATACAGAAAATAATAGCAGTTTTTAAAAAGTGCCATCATTTTATGATGTCAATTTTAGTTTGGTATAAATGGGGAATATAAATAAGAAATAAAAAAATAAAGTCTTACAGGATGAAAGTGCTCTGGACAAAAGTAAAACACAAAATGTGCTAAGAAACATAAGTGGGACAGTGCTAAATCAGAATCTCAGGGAATATTTCACTAAGAAGCAATCAAGACAAAATGTGCCATGTCATCACCAAGGATGAAGACCTTTGTGAAGAGAGTAGCCAGAGAAAAGACCTAGATCAGATATGGACCATACCTCCACAGTAAGCATAGCACAGGAACAGGGGACTGAGTTAGGTGGTCAAGAACCATGTTGTGACTTCAGACAGATAAATGATGAGTATATCATATAACAAGTACGGTTATTGCCGAGGCTGTGGTATTTTGTAGTGGAAGGGCCTGGTGCTGTTCTTGTGAACCAGTCCCCTAATGAATAAAGGAGCCAATCACTGGGAGAGTAGGAGGGACTTCCAGGTTGGAGGAGGAAGAGAGGAAGCAGTAGAGAGGTCCTTTTAGACAGGGATAGTATGAGGACAAGATATAGCTACAGGTGTCTCTGGTTTCCAGGTTTCCATGGCAGATCCTTCAGGATTCGCCACTGGAGGGTTTTGATTTAATAAGGCATACAAGTTAGGATTTTAGTTGTTGTGCCCAGCGATTAAGTTACCATTGTTTCTGAACTAAGTGTGTGTTGCGTTTTCCTTTGCACGGAGGCTTGTCTGTGTTCAAGAGAGAAAGGTAGAGTGGCAAAGCATGTGTTTGCCTGAGGTGCAATTTGGGGATTTGAAGCCGGGGGGCTGGAATGGTAGCGATCCACCAGTGGGAACCTAGCAAACTGGGTAGGGATTGTGGAGTTCTGAGTCGGTTTCCATGAGATAAAAACCGGTCCGCCATTGCCCACCAGTGCTTGGCTGGTCAGGCCACCAGGGCAGAGAGTTGCAGGCACTAGAGCAGAAAACTGCCTATTCTTTTTAAATATTTCCCGTCAACAGTATTTACTAAAGGATATGGGAAGGCAGTCTTAATTCAGGACAGGGAAATACTGTTTTCTAAATTTAAGAAAAAAAAAAAAAAAGAATGGAGGACAAAGCACTCATATAATCTAGGATCCTAATAAAGGGTTAAATATTCAAAAGAAGTGAAGGTTAGTACGATGAAACTCAACTTCCATATTTATTGTCTTATTTTTTTACAATTATTATGTGATGGAATCAACCTGTATGTCCATGACAAATGAATCAATAATGAAAAAGGCATGTGTGTTATGAAGTATTAGTCACCCCCAAACAAGAACGCAATTCAGCCATTTGCAGCACTATGGATTTAGGACATAAGTCACATGTAGAGTAATAAACATGACACCTCATTGTTTGCAGATTCTCAAAATCTAATCCTGAAGAACGATAAAACTGAATATTGAACATTGGAGCCCGGGAATGGTAGGTGAAGCAGAAGACAGATAGCAAATGTGTGGCATAGACAGAGGAACAGTTGAGTAGAAGAAGTCATTTCTAATTCACCACATGACAGCAGAGTAACTGTCACTGAAAATAGCATTGATGAGTCAGTATTTCAAAATACTTAGTGGAAAGAAATCTAGATGTGCTCAACATAGGGAAATCATAACAATTGTATTCACTGACAGAAAACTTGTGCTAAGGTGATGGCAAATCATTATCACTTATGCCTTATAACACGTGTAATTGTTGTATTTCAATAAAAGTAGAACATTGTGAAAACTTTCTACTAAATGAATCAATCACTGCATGTGTGGACTCTCTACAGTAGATCTAATTTTAATTTACTCGGAATAAACAGTAAGCATTTGGTATGTCAAATGTAGAGCACAGTTTTCTTTAAATTTAATTTTTACCTGGAAGTAATTTTCAAATATTCCACAAAGGAAAACATAAATATAAAAGCTTAGACCATAGACTAACACATTCCTAAATTAGTTTCAGGCAGTTCAAATTATTATTTCTCATTAACAAACCACAACTATTCTCTGTAGATCCACTTTTGGAAACACATTTGAATGGTAGCCTGAAGTATAACTTATTTTTTCCATAACTGGTTGACTTAGTAATGAATTCAATTAATAAAATATACCATACTCTCTCAAACTGCTTGTCAAGGATCCGCTACTTTGTAAAGCTGCCACCACACAGGGAAACTTACTGCAGTAGTAGAAGATGGCCTAATCAGCCATCATTGGGAAGAGAGGCCCCTTGGTCTTGCAAACTTTATATGACCCAGCACAGGGGAAGGCCAGGGCCAAGTAGTGGGAGTGGGTGGGTAGGGGAGCAGGGGTGGAGGTGGGGTATAGGGAACTTTTGGGATAGCATTTGAAATGTAAATAAAGAAAAAAAAAGAAAAAAAAAAGAAAATAGACTTCAAACCAAAATAAATAAAATGAGATAAAGAAGAACACTAAATACTCAATAAAAGAAAAATCCATCAAAGGCAATTTCAAACATCTATGCACCAAGCATAAAGTCATACAAGTTTATAAAAGAAACATTACTACAGCTAAAACTACATACTGATCCTCACATAGTGATAATAGCTGACCTAAATATATGCATTCTCATCAAAGACAGGTCTCTCAACACAAAACTAAACAGAGAAATGCTGCCTTTAAATAAGATCATAAATCAAATGGACCTAAGGGACATCTATAGAACATTTTGCACAAACACTAAAGAATGCACTTTCTTCTCATCAGGTGATGAAATTTTACACATAATTGACCACATACTAAGATTCAGAGCAAGTTACAACTCTAAAAATTTGAGATAACAGTCTGTTTCTTATCTGACCACCATGAGTTAAGCCTGTATATTGACCAACATATAAATGGCAGAAAGCATACAAATTTGTGGAAGCTGAACAACTCAATACAAAATAAAAATTGGGTTGAAACAGAAAATAAGAAGAAAATTAAAAACTTCTTAGAATTGAATGAAGCTGAAAACACAATATAGCAAAACATATATGCAAAGAAACTACCGTGACAAAGTATTACATTACTACATGCCTATGTTTAATTAATGAAATGATCCAACAGTAAACTTATTGACATATGTGAAAACTGTAAAACAACATGAAAAAATAATACCCAGAAGATGTAGACAGGAAAAAAATAAACAGAGTCAGAATTGGATTCAATGAAATAGAAATAAGCAAAAAACAAAACAATGATCAAACAAGAAGTAATCAATGAAATAAATAGTTGGTTCTTTGTGAAAATTGATGATTGATTAAACCCTAGTTAAATTAACTAATAAATGTTGAGAGAAGAACCACATTTTAAAAAAATGTGGGGGGAAAGATGGCACTACAAGTCATACTGAGGAAATTTCATATAATCTAAAGAATATAACTTAAAAATGTATATTCCTCTAAATTGTAGAAACTAAAAGAAATGTATAAATTTCTTGAAATATACAATTGATCAAAGTTAAATCAAGATTATAGGAGCTATTTTAACATGACCACAACCAGTAGTGAATTATAGGCAAAAATTAAATATGTCCTAACAAAAAGTAAAACAATCAAAATGAAACACAATAACAAAACAAACAAAGCACCAAATGGATTCTGCAACTAATTTTACCAAACTTCGAGGAATATGAAATACTCCTTCAAATTTCTATCAATATGTAATCTTGTAAAGACTAATAGTCCTATGAACATAGATACCAACGTTCTCAATAAAATTCTTCCAAACCAAATCCAAGAACACATAGAAAAGGTTATCTAGAATGATCAGACTGGTTTTAACTCAGAAAGTCAGGGATGGTTCAACATATGTAAGTCATTAAACACAAGCCACCGCAAAGACAGGATGAAAGACAAAAACCACACAATCATCTCATGAAATGCAGAAAGGGTCTTTGACAAAAGCCAACATCATTTCATTATAGTGTTGGAAAGACTAGAGATTCAAGGAACAAACTTCAGCATAATAAAAGCAATGTTCTTCAAGCCTAAAACAAACATTAAGCTAAACAGAGAGAAACTCAACCCACTTCCACTAAAATTAGGACAAGGTTCTCCATAGTCTCCATGCCTAGTTAATATAGTACTTGAAGTCCTAGCAAGAACAATAAAACAACTGAAGGAGATCCAGGAAATAGAAATTGGAAAGGAAGAAACTGAAGAATCTTTATTTGCCTATAATATGATTTTACACATAAAGGACATTAAAAGGTCTACAAGAACACTTTTATAGTTGATAGGCTTTCACCAATGTAGCAGGATACAAAAGAAGCACTGAAAAATAGATATCCTTTCTATATACACATGGCAAAAAGACTGAAAAAGTAAACCAGGGAAACAATGCCTATAAAGAATTTTTAATCCAGCAACATAGTTGCTCTGTCAAGTCATCACATCAAAAACTATGAATGCAGAGACGCCCTGGATTACAGAATCATCTGGCTGGGATGCAGATAATTCCCTTAGTACACACTTTTAATCCCAAACAATGAAGGTAAGGTTACTTTGTAGAAGGAAGCAGCCACATTTGAAAGTGAGAGGCTGAGGGCATGATGAATCAGGGAAAAATTTGTCAAAATGAGTTAGAGATAGGATACTCCCAATTCAAATGAGAACAACACAGGAAAGAGAGGCTGCTTAAGAATAGCAAGAGATAGAAAAAGGGTTGGTGTATGGTGTGTGGTGAGGCTACTATGAAAGGCATTTGTAAATGTCACTCGCAACAATCTACAGATTCAATGCAATAGCCATCGAATTTCCAACACAATTCATGGTGTATGTTGTGTGATATGTGGTGGTGGTAACTGGTACGTGTGTATGGCAATTTTACCAGGGCAGTTTTACAGAAATAGCTTGCACAGAGAACAAGGCACACATCGGTGAAAACAGAACAATCCAGAGAATGAGAAGGAGCCAGATTAGGCCATGTTGTCAAAGGTAGTATGAGGCCAAGAAGAACAAGTCAGTCAGAAGCTGAGAGAAGCTAGATTGAATTAGCTTGAAAGATTAGATTATACATAGGTTAGAAGCTTCCAGCCCTACGCCTAATATAGTTTGAACAGAAAAAGAAATCCTCTGGGTTCAGCCAGTATGATGTATTCACAAAGCCAGGGTATGCCTCTCATCTTAACCCATCATATGAGGAAAATAAAAGCGACATTTACAAATGTCTTTCACAGTAGTCTCAAAAATATATCAGGATAACTATAATCAAATAACTGAGAAATTATTATGAGAAATTATTAGAAAAGTTTCATCTTACATTATTAGGTTTGAATTAACACAAAGATTCACAGCTAGGAAATGTATAGAAAGTGAGAGGTTTTGGAGAATTCACTCCTAAATGGGATGTCTTCATCAGTACATTCCTGCAAGGCTAAAGCATTTATATGGAAGAGGGAGAGGAAAGATTTTAAGAGCCAGAGGTGATAGATGGCTCCAAGGAAACACCATCTTTGAGCACAACAGCACTGGTGCACATATGATGTCACAGAGACTCTGGCAGTGTGTACAGGTGCACACATGACCTCACAGAGACTCTGGCAGTGTGCACAGGTGCACATATGACGTCACAGAGACTCTGGCAGTGTGCACAGGACCTGTGCAGGTTCCAGCCATATGGATTCCCAGCTCTGAGAAGGGGCAAGGGACACAGAGTCTAACTGCTAAAGAAGAAGATACGTGCACATGGTACTCGCTTCCAATAGGAGTATTGCTTTTTTCTAATAGAGTGTCACTGGGTATATCAGCCACACACCAGGGCAGGTCCCATGCTCAGGAGTAGTTTATCAATACAAAATGAATCCAATGATATTTGTAAAACATATTTGTTTTGGCATGTTTTTGTAGTATTGGTTTTGCTCATTTGCTTAAAAATTTTTATTTCTCTGTTTTTATGTGTTTCTTCTTTATTCATTTTACTTTTGGCTTTCATTTTTTTTTGACATACTAAAAGTTTATTTTCTCCTCAAGTTTCTACTAATCTCAGTGGCAAATGATAATCAATATCTACTAAGACCTAGAAGCTGGTCAAAGTGGAATTTATTTAAACTTTCTTACCATCCTGCCAAAGATTGTGCCATCTCCAGTCAAGTTATTTCTTTCATTCCACTCTTAAGNGAGATACTAGGGACAGAAAATCTTGAAAGAAAAANGTAATTTAAAACTATCTGTTGACACTCTGGAAATCAGTCTGGCGGAAAATTGGACATAGTACTACCGGAGGACCCAACAGTACCTCTTCTGGGCATATACCCAGAAGATCTTCCAACTGGTAATAAGGACACATGCTCCAACTATGTTCATAGCAGCTTTATTTATCATAGCCAGAAGTTGGAAAGAACCTAGATGTCCCTCAATAGAGGAATGGATACAGAAACTGTGGTACATTTACACAATGGAGTACTACTCAGCTATTAAAANCAATGAATTTATGAAATTCTTGGGCAAATGGATGTATCTGGAGGATATCATCCTTAGTGAGGTAACCCAATCACAAAAGAANTCACTAGATATGCACTCACTGATAAGCTTATATTAGCCCAGAAACTTAGAATACCCAAGATACATTATGCAAAACAGAAGAAAACCAAGAAGGATGACCATTGTGTGGATACTTCATTCCTCCTTAGAATAAGGAACAAAATACNCATGAAAGGATATAGGTACAGAGACAAAATTTAGAGCTAAGATGAAAGGATGGACTATCCAGAGACTACCCCATCCGGGAATCCATCCCATCATCAGCCACCAAACCTAGATACTAATGCACATGCCAGCAAGATTCTGCTGAAGGGACCCTGATATTGCGGCCTCTTGTGAGGCTATGCCAGTGCCTGGCAAACACAGAAGTGGATGCTCACAGCCAGCTATTGGATGGAACACAGGGTCCCCAATGGAGGAGCTAGAGAAAGTACCCAAGGAACTGAAGGGGGCTGCTACCCTGTAGGTGGAACAACAATATGAACTAACCAGTACCCCCTGAGCTTGTGTCTCTAGCTGCATATGTAGCAGAAGATGGCCTAACTGGCCATCACTGGGAAGAGAGGCCCCTCGGTCTTGCAAACTTTATATGACCCAGCACACTGCTTGTGGACGTTGTACATCGTGGTGCGCACTAGGCTCCGCACCACGATGTACAACGTCCACAAGCAGGGGGGTATAGGGAACTTTCGGGATAACATTTGAAATGTAAATCAAGAAAATAATAATAATAAAAAAAGCAAAAAACAATATCTGTTGAGATAGGTATTTTGACATTTGAAGGAAGGAAAAACAATTTAGGATGCTTTAAGAGCTTTTCAGTGTTGCCTTTCATATAATGTCACTCTGTGCTACAGAAAATAGTCCTTATCTCCCCATCTAGCTGTTTAGAGCAATCTTCAGTGGCATCATGTACCCTTTAAGGGTATTAATTGGGGTGGGCATTGAGACTTTCGGGTTGCAGGTTGCTTATTATAGCTGCAAATCAGGTGGGCTATTTTTCTTTTATTGTCTTTCCTTTTTAAAAAAAAATTATTATTATTTTCTTTATTTACATTTCAAATGCTATCTCGAAAGTTCCCTATACCTCCCCCACCCCTGCTCCCCTACCCACCCACTCCCACTACTTGGCCCAGGCCTTCCCTTGTGCTGGGTCATATAAAGTTTGCAAGACCAAGGAGCCTCTCTTCCCAATGATGGCCGATTAGGCCATCTTCTGCTACATATGCAGCTAGAGACACAAGCTCAGGGGGCACTGGTTAGTTCATATTGTTGTTCCACCTACAGGGTAGCAGCCCCCTTCAGCTCCTTGGGTACTTTCTCTAGCTCCTCCATTGGGGACCCTGTGTTCCATCCAATAGCTGGCTGTGAGCATCCACTTCAGTGTTTGCCAGGCTCTGGCATAGCCTCACAAGAGGCCGCTTTTGGCTGTCTTGAAAGTGAGAGAGAAAAGTACTTTGGTGGGTAAAGAGATGGAAAACTTATGTAAGGTTTATGTGAAAAGCTTATCGAATATATTGTATAAATTTTTCAATAACATAATAAAATAAAATATGAATTTAAAATACTGCTCTAATGATGAATATTAGAAATTACTAAATATATATGAATGCATATATTTTTAAGATTTTGAAGACTCCCAAATACCTCAAATGATAAACAAGACTCCCCCTATTAATTCTTTACTCTCTTCTCTTTCTCAATTTTTTCTTTCTTTCTTTCTTTCTTTCTTTCTTTCTTTCTTTCTTTCTTTCTTTCTTTCTTTCTTTCTTTTTTTCTTCTTTCAGTGCAATTAAATCCAGGATAGGTATTAAGTGCCCACTCTGTATACATTACATTGTTCTCACACAGCAAGAAATAAGTGTCAAATGCAATGTTATTCTGGCCTAAGAATTGTCTTTTGTTTCATTTTCAACAAGTAAATTAGTGCTTCATCAGACTGAAGATCTATCACAGTCATGATCATGTATTTTGTCAAACGATCATAAAAAATACTTTTCATGTTTCAACAGTTTCATTGAATGGGGTTCTTAAGTAGAAATCCTGGAAAGAAATACTCAACTCCTATGAGATAGCACTATCTATCCCTACACTCACAAATACAGTGTGTATAGAGAAACCAAACTTGCCACACTTGAAATTATTATCTTTGAAAGTAATGTATGAAAGAAAACTTTAATCAAAATATATTTTGTAATACAGCTAAAATTTTAGTGAAGGGAAATTAATTTTAGATTGTTTTTATGTTGGTATTCTAACAGAGTTTTGGAGAATGAAATCATGGTATCTTTATTTTGAAAGTTAATTTTATATCAATGCCAGATATAAGATTATGCCTTTATTTGGTTAGCATACAAAGAAATGGATTTGTTGTGACTTTTTTTTTTTTTACTGTTACTTATGCAGTTCCTATACCCAAGATACCAAACTCCAGGGACAGGAAAGGCTGCAAAGCATTTATTTATGCCTTTTTTGACACCACATTCACTAGTGAGACATTTTCTTAATAGACATATATAATGTATACACAAGCCATCCCTTCTCTCAGTGATAGTATTTCTTTCTGGTTTTATAGAATGTATTTTGTCAGTGTTTAAGTTTCCATTGCATTTTGTGTTTATGTTTAATTCTTTTCTTTTACATTGGTCAACAAAGTTGTAATGTTTAGATACATTCATCTCTCCAATGATCACCATATTTATTTTCAAGGTATAAAGTTGTTAATAGCTGAATATTTTCAATTCCACAAAGAACAATTTCAACATAAAATGTAATTTATTTTTAGAATATTTTACTTAATATTTATGTATGCATATAATGTATTTTGATAAAAATATTTCCTATTATTTCCCCGGGAAGCCCTTCTTCAGTTAACCCACCACTTTAGAACAATTTCAACATAAAATGTAATTTATTTTTAGAATATTTTACTTAATATTTATGTATGCATATAATGTATTTTGATAAAAATATTTCCTATTATTTCCCCGGGAAGCCCTTCTTCAGTTAACCCACCACTTTTCTCTCCCAAGCTCCAGTGCCCCCTCTTTTCCTTTAATGGCCACTGAGATGTTTTAGTATTCTACTTGTACATATGGGTCTGGGATCTTCTTCTGTAGCCTAGAGAGCCCCTCACATCTGCTCCCCTGAAGAAAACGTCATCTCCCTTACTCAGTAGCCATCGATTGTCAATAGCTCTTCAGAAAGGAGTAGAGACTTCTGAGCCTCTCCTCCATCCATGCTGGGATTAAGGCTGGCCTTAGGTTGTGCAAGTTTTGTGCATCAAGTCTTAAGTTGTGAGTCTAGTGTGCAACTACTTTGTTGTGTCTGTCAAACACTGTTTTGCAGCCGATATCTTTTTCTTTGAGCTCTTACAGTCAACCCAGTCTATCTTTTGTGATGATGCATAATGGTTTGGGGGTATGAGTCACCCTAATGTTTGCTAGGTTATATAGAATATTGTCATTTTTCCAACTATATAGTCTTTTGGGAAAATGTTTTATAAACTTTCAATGACTATCTGAAGTAAACGAAATGCTATGGATATAGTTTATTCCCACGAATAAGCTATGAAATGTGTATTGTATTTGTACTTCACAAAAATATTTTTAATTTTGTATGTCTGCTGTGTCTGAGTGTGGATTTGGGCATGAGAGCGCAGTGCCCATGGTGCCAGAAGAAGGAGTTGGATACTGTGGAACTGGAGTCACGGGTGGTTGTGAGATGTCTCATATGGGTACTGGGGCTTTGATTCTTTGAAAGAGAAGTACTTGTTCTTAACTGTTGTGCCATCTGTCCAGCCAGGTCTGGAGATGTTGTGAGTTTTATGCTTTGGGCTCCGAACCAGAAATGTGAACAAAAGGCAATCTGTTTTTCAGACAGAGATTTGTTTGTTTTGTTTTAATTCTCCTGCTTTTTCAGCATTGAGAGACTCTTGACAAGAATGCACAGTGAGTCATGACAGCCTGAGAGGTCCTAGTTAAGCTCTTCGGCAAGTCAAAGGCACATTCTGGAGTCCACCGTGACCTGAACGCTGCCATAATAGCAGTTGAAAAATAAGAAAAATAATATGAAATCTTTTTGTGGGAACCTTGGAATAGCTTCTAGGTTAATCCATTTGCATATTTTTTAAAGAGTAGCTTCTTCAAATAGTTGATTTGTGTTTAAGCACAAGCAACACCCTTTATCAGCTCTGAGACGTTGACAAGGCATTAACCTAAATGAATCTCTGTGTGTTCACCTATAAAATAGAAAAAAAAATCAGAATAAAACCTTGCAGTGTAATTGCTAGGTTTAAATTAAATAATCAATGTGAATGTTAAACTATGCCTTGTTTAGAATTACCTATAAATTCTATTATAAATCTGATATTTTACAGTGAACCATATCTCAGGGATTAAAAGGACCACTCCATTTAAATCTTTGCCACAGGAAGGATTGTATCTCTTGATGTTTCGTGATTGGGGTGAGGCATAGAAAGTCAATATCTTGAAGCAACAATGTCTCAGGAATGCCAAAACAGAGTGAATTTTTAATAGTATTTTTTAAAGCACCAGCTTTGGTCTTTTTAGAAGTAAAGCCTTAAACATGTACATATAGTTTATCAGGTTTTTAAGGAACTATTTCAAATATTTTCCCAGCATTGTTTCTCAATTTCTTTAGATGATTGGTATTTTATGTGCTTCTATATTTTAAAGGCTACAATTCAAATGCCATATTTTCTGATATATTTTCACATCTGATATGATGTAAAATTAAAACGTAAGTTCTGCATCATGATTTGTGATATATTAAATTTGTATATTTCTGCTGAAATGCTATAATATCACCATCTAAACCACTTTTCTGCAAGATTAATAGTTCTTTGTTAGTGAAGTAAAGCACAGTGCAAACCAATAGCTCATTTATATATTTACAAGTCTTACTTTTTAAAAATATACAGCTATTTGTCTTTCCTCACAATTATCTTGTTCCAGTTTATTAAATGTTTTATTTATCTTTCCCTGGATCCTTGTTCAATACTCTGCTATTGGAAATAAGTAACAAGAAGTTTAGATTAGAAATGTAACTAAAGAACTAGCAAGCTTACTGCTATATTTTACAGACAGATCATTTTTTAATGTTTTTGTTTTATTTCACATGATGCTATCCAATCTCATTCATTTACCCTTCCCTCCATATTCACAATTCATCTTTGCCACCTCTAAAGAAATAAAACACAACACAACACAACACAAGAAAGCAAAACAAACATCTCACTATGGATGCTGCTGTATGTCACACAATATGCCCTTTTGTCCAAAAAGATTCACTAGAAAATCCATTGCAGTGTATCATTGGTCTGGTTTCTGTCATACTTTCAATACTTCATAGTAGAACTGGCCTTGGTGGAGGGGACAAAAGTGTGACAGCCCTAAAGGCATGAGAACAGGAGAGCTGCCCCTGCCCCTTGACTACTAGGGAACTGTGAAAGAGCTGGTCCTGATGGCTTGGGTACCACAAAACTCATCCTGCCCCTTGTTGCCTGCCACAAACAGTAGTGCTGGCTGCACCGCTCTTCTGGGAAAAGCAGGAGAGCTGGCCCTGGTGGTGTGTATGTTGGAGGGCTGGCAGAACTCAGCTATCGCCCAGTCCCAGACAAATTATTTTAAGTGATATGGAATTTTAAAAATTCCTTTTATAATTAAAAACAAAATGTTTCTTTTAAAATATTTTTGAAATTATAATTACAGTCTTTCACCCCTTTCTTTTATGTCTTCCAATCTATTGCTTGCAAACTTTCTCTCTCTCTCTCTCTCTCTCTCTCTCTCTCTCTCTCTCTCTCTCTCTCTCCTTCTCTCTCTATTTCTCTCTCATTCTCACGTTATTTCATTCATTCTTTTCATATGACATATATCTCAAAATATCTAGATATAACCTATCAAGCCTATATAATTTTACATATATATGTGTTATTTCAGTGCTGACAACTTGATATTGGAAAATGAGTTCAAGGGTTATTCATTAAGGTAAGATTTTTTTTCTTCTCCTTCCTGCATTTCTTGTTTGCCTGTAGTTCTTTGCCTACGGTGGAAGACCAGTTTTCCTTGTTTGACATTGGCATATCTATTTTTCTTGTCCACAGGTCTTGTTTAGGCAGTCATAGCCTCTCTGACATCTCTAGGAGACAAAGTCTTACAGATAAGATCCTGATCCCCTAGCTCCTATCATCTTCCCAGCCCTTCTTTCACTCTTTCTAGGATCCTCAGCCATATGTGGAGGAATCATGTTAGATGTGTGCCTGGTGGTTCTAGACACTACCCCATCACATATCATGTGCATTGTGATCAGATTTGTTATTCTCTAATGATCTTATTCTGTTGCAACAAGATATCTTTAATGAGGGGTGAGACCTATCCTTATCTGAAAATGAGAGTATAAGTGCTTATAATGTAGGTTCTGATTATGCTGGTTTAATGAAGTACCAGTTATAGGTGCTACTCCACAAGCTATGACATCACTAGCCTTTGATAGTTGACCATATTTCCAGTACAACACATAATTTCTCTCTTGTTGAGTGGGTCTTAGGTGCTATTAGACAACTGTTGGTCTCTGATTTTTGCCTGTTTTGGAACCTATTGCTTTCTACTGGGTTGGCTTGTTCATATGAAGGGAATGTGCCTAATCTTAGTATAACACAATATGGCATTATTGATGGATATCCCTGGGAAGTCTTCTATTTTCTGACACTGGATTTTTGATAAAATTTCAATTGATATGGACAAAGAATATTTTAGAGATATTCCTTTTTTATTGTGTTTACTTTTGAAAATACTGTGTTAAGTTCCCTTGCCCATTTTTTGAATAGGTAATTGGTTTTAGATCTTCATGTAGTCTAGGAATTGATACCTTGTCATAAGTATGGCACCAAACATTCTCCTCCATTCTACATGTTTCTGCTACTTTAATTTGACTATTTATCAATCTGTGAGAAATTTGGTGTTTCATGAAATTCTACTTGTCAATATTTGTACTAAATTCCTGTTACAAATGGGGTTATATTCAGAAAGCCTTTTCTACACCTATGTTTAGAATCATGCTGCCTATATTTTCTTCAAATAGCATCAGTGTTTTGGGTGCACATTTAAGTCTTATACATAGTGAGTTAGATTTTGTGAATGTTTATAGATATGAATTTAATTTAATTATTCTACAGGTGCATTTCCAGTTTTTCCAGCCTCATTTGTTGAAGATTCTACCTTTTTCGCCTATTTTCCAAAGTATGTTTTTGGCATGTTCATCAAATATTAGAAGACTGTATTTATGCATGGTTGTGTTTTGGTCTTCATTTTGTTCCATTAGACTACATGTGTGTTTTTAATACCAGTACCATATTTTTTTATTGCTTTGATTTTTTAGTAGAATGAGCAAGAGGGGACACAAGTAGAAAGCGAAATAAAGGGAACATAAATCAAATAAAACACTTTAGTGTTTTTTTTTTTCATGTAATGTCTCAATCTTTAGGGATTAAAAAATACATTTTATAATATGCAAAATAAAAGAAACAAAGTACACAGCCAAATGCAGTCTAAAATCTGTAATTATAGCAGAGATCAGTGATCTCATAGAAGATAAGGTTTTTTTATGCACAGGTTCTATTCTGTATATTTTATTTGATGTCATTAAAGAGCTTACACGTATCTCCTTGGCTTACTCCTCTCCTCTTTTCATTATTTTCTCTTTCTCCCAGAAAATATTACAATAAACACAGCTCATTTCAAGATCACCTTTTCCATAACCCTAATTACATACTTCATAATCTCAGCTGACTTTTCCCTTTTTTAAATTTTATCTTTTACATTACTTAAACTTGTGTAGAGGACAACTATGTAACTATGTTAATAAGACTGAATATTTAATGAAAGCTTTGTATGTATTCATCCCTGTGTTTGCACAGGATAGATAGCAGAATACAATGTTGGGTACCAACTAAGGAACACTGTCCATTTCTTTTGAAATGAGGCTTCTCATTAACCTATAGTCTGAATAGTTATTGAACTCCAGGGATCATTTTGTCTCACCTTAGTGTTGGAATTACTTGTGAGCACTACCTAATTAAGCTTTTGATGTGGGTTCTAGGGACCATACTCCTGCCCTCACACTTGTCAAACAATTACTTCACTGACTGAATTATCTCCACTACCCAAAAGGAATGTTTCAAAAAATATATTAAAAGGAACAAATGAACCAAAGTTCAATCAAAGGCTTTCATATTCTCTAAGGCATAAAAAATAGTAGGTTTCTTACATATATACTTAAGGAAGGGAACTAGTTTTATTTTTTTTTACTACATAAATCTTGTTATGGGTGAAAGAGATTGATTTTACATACACACAGAGTAAAAATATAAAATCAGCAATATCTGTATCCTGAACTACTAATCTTCACTTCTCTTTTTCTAAGTTTCTATCAGTTTAGTGACCCAGAAACACCCAAAGATATTTTTCATTATCATCCCTTAGATGATTTATACAATAAGAAAAGGATATTGAAAAATGCAGGATATTAAATAAATGAAATGAAACACTGGAGGTTAAACCAAAGTATATAGAGAATAAAGAAACAAAATATCAGCCTTCTCTTTAAAAGTATGGAGAGTCTAATAACTTCTACAATTTATATTATTTTGAAAAATTGCTATATTGACCTCTTCAAACCACTAGGATGCTAGCAACACATGTTCTGAGTTTAAAAGTGCCATGGCTCATTTCTTCTTTCCTGTCCCTGAGAAGGTTATGGATGGAGGACAGAATAGAAGGTCCATCAGTGCACACTAGGGCATAGATGATTAATAGATGAAGGGAGCAGCTTTATGACTATTTATCCTACAATACTGAAAAAAAGATCTAGGGAGGAAAGAATACAGACAGAGAAACAAGCAAGTAGACTTCATGCTCATTATTTATGTTGCTGGACTTTTCCTTTTTTATTGGCTCTTATTTAGTAGCTTGAATGAACCCTTAGAACATCTATTTACATCTTCCATTGTCCACGGTGTCCCAGTTACACTGCAGTCAGATCACAGGCAGAACACAGCAGAAAGTGTGACCTTCTTAATGTACAAAGAGACAAAAGACAGTGGGAGGCACTGGGAAAAACTGTTTTCCTAATACTTAGGATGTTTCTAGGGGCCTATCTGCACAGGAATCAAGGAAAGAAATTTAGCATGACATTAATATGTATACATGGACCCACTGAAGAGGTAATTTCAGGACCTTTGGAAAATGCCACCCTTCCCTTCCCGGGAGAGACAGGTTAGACAGCCCATAGATCAGAAGGGAAAGGCTGATTATGCCCCTACTACCTAATTCCCTAAAGACCAATCAGTTTAAAGGGCACACTGTTCTGCCAATAATATTGTGTCTACTTGCTGATGCTCAATTCTGCCTCTGGAAACTGTATAAAAACTCGCAGAATGGTCTGTCCAGGGTTGCTGCCTCTCCTATGGGTTTGGGACAACCCTAGCACACTGGAATAATAAATTCCTCTTGCTTTTGCATTTATTCTAAGCTCTGCATATCTCATTCAGATGGTCCCCAGTAATTAAGGCTCATTAGAGTCTTACATTACAGGTTCCTTCCAGCTAGAGTATCTTTGTTGCATGCTCTCTGAGAAGGTTGCTGCTAGCCCTCCTCACTCAAGGCCTATCTTCATCATCAGGCCAAAAGTTGCCTTGGTGAGCCCTTTTCTTCATAGAAAAGTCTTCATCCTTCAGGTTTCCATCTGCACCTGGGGTTAACCTTGTACCACAGCTCTCCACATCCAGGTCCCACCAGGAGTTAGCAAATCGCACAAGAGTGATGACACATCTGAGAACACAGGTGATACTACCACTTCTGCTCAAATTCCTGGCCCAAGAGTACTTGAGGTTATAGCTAGAGCAATTACATGATAAAAGGAGGTAAAGGGGATACAAATTGAAAAGGAAGAAGTCAAAATATCACTATTTTCAGATGATATGATAGTATACTTATATGACCCCAAACATTCTACTAGGGAACTCCTACAGCTGATAAACTACTTCAGCATAGAGGCTGGATATAAAATTAACTCACACAAATCAGTAGCCTTCCTCTACTCAAAGGATAAACAGAAGTTAGAAATTAGGGAAATGGCACACTTTACAATAGTCACAAACAATATAAAATATCTTGGTGTAATTCTAAGCAAACATGTGAAAGATCTGTATGACAAGAACTTCAAGTCTTTGAAGAAAAAAATCAAAAGAAACCTCAGAAGATGGAAAGATCTTCCATGTTCATGGAATGGTAGGATTAATATAGTAAAAATGGCCATCTTGCTGAAAGCAATCTACAGATTGAATGCAATCTCCATCGAAATTCCAACTCAATTCTTTATAGATTTAGAAAGAGCAATTTTCAAATTCATTTGGAATGACAATAACCCAGGAAGGTGAAAACTATTCTCAACAGTAAAAGAATATCTGGGGGAATC
The DNA here is from genome assembly GCF_900095145.1 of Mus pahari. Taxonomy (NCBI): domain Eukaryota; kingdom Metazoa; phylum Chordata; class Mammalia; order Rodentia; family Muridae; genus Mus; species Mus pahari. The sequence goes on from NC_034592.1 coordinate 28,752,773, forward strand.
ATTGACCGAGATCTCATGCTGTACTACAGAGCAATAGTGATAAGAACTGCATGGTATTGGTACAGTGACAGGCAGGTAGATCAATGGTATAGAATTGAAGACCCAGAAATGAACCCACAGACCTATGGTCACTTGATCTTTGACAAAGAATCTAAAACCATCCAGTGGAAAAAAGACAGCATTTTCAAAAAGTGGTACTGGTTCAATGGACACACAGCATGTGGAAGAATGCAAATTGATCCATTCTTAACTCCCCGAAAAAAGCTCAAGTCCAAGATGATCAAGGACCTCCATATAAAGCCAGATACACTGAATGTAATAGAAGAAAATTTGGGAGCCTCCAGCACATGGGCACAGGGGAAAATTTCCTAAACAGAACACCAATGTCTTAGGCTCTAAGATCAACTATTGACAAATGGGATCTCAGAAAATTGAAAAACTTTTGTAAGGCTAAGGACACTGTGGATAGGACAAAATGGCAATCTACAGATTGGAAAAAGATCTTTACCAAATCTATATCCAATAGCGGACTAATATCAGTATATACAAAGAACTCAAGAAGTTAGACTCCAGAGAACCAAATAACCCTATTAAAAAATGGGGAACAGTGGTAAACAGAATTCTCAACTGATGAAACTCGAATAGCTAAGAGGCACCTATAGAAATCTTAACCATCCTCAATCATCAGGGAAATGCAAATCAATATGACCCTTAAATTCCTCCTCATGGCAGATCAAAAATTCATGTGACAGCAGATGCTGGTGAGGATGTGAAGAAAGAGGAATGCTTACAATTGCAAGCTGGTACAACAACTCTTGAAATCAGTCTGGCAGTTCCTCAGAAAATTGGAAATAGAACTACCTAAAGATCCAGCAATACCACTCTTGATAATATACCATGCCACAGGGGCACATTTTCATTGGCTCATATTGTCCTGGTTTGTGATAGCCAGAAGCTGGAAATAACACAGATGTTATGGAACATGACAGAAGAATGGATAAAGAAAATGTGGTTCATTTACAGAATACTTCTCAGTTATTAAGAACTAGGACATTCTGAGTTTTGTAGGCAAATGGATGGAACTAGAAAATATCATCCTTAGTGAGGTATCTCAGACCCAAGTGGACATGCATTGCATCTACTCATTATAATAAGTCAATATTAGAAAAAAAAGTACAGAATACCCAAGATACAGTCCACAGAACTCTAAGAGCTCAACAAGCTAACGGACCCAAGTGCGGATGTCTCGGTCTCCCTTGGGAGGGGCAAGAAAGCAATCACAAGTGGGGATGGAGGAAGGGTCTGGATGGGAGGGCAGTGGGACAGGGAGGGGAAGAGGGGAACATAATCAGGTATTGGGAAAGGGAAGTGGACTGAAGCCCCTAATGGCCAGCAGAAACAATGTAAACAGGTAACCTCGAGAGGTAGGAGGTTGGGGGGACCCTCCAGCATATACCAGAGAACTAGGAGGTGAGAGACTCTCAGGATTCTCTGAGAACTGGGAGGGCTCTAGATGAAATGTCTGAGAACTGGGAGGGCTCTAGATGAAATGTCCGACAGTAAGAAGAGGGAACTTGTAGAGCCCACCTCGAGCAGGAAGACAGGGCATCAAATGAGGGAGAGGGTTGCCATACTACAGTCAAAATTCTGACCCAAATTTGTTTCTGTCTGAAGGATCTACAGGGATGGAAATGGACAGGAGCCTGATGGAAAGAAGGTCCATCAACAGGCCGAAAGTGGAATCCAGATCAAAGGGGAGGTCCAAAGGCCAGACAGTATTACTGAGGCTATGGAGCACTCACAAAAAGAGACCTCACATGACCATACTCCAGAAGACCCAACAAGCAGCTGAAAGAGTCAGAGGCAGATAGTTGCATCCAACCAATGGACAAAAACAGCTGACCCCAGTAGTTAAATTAGGGAAAGGCTGAAAAAAGCTTAGGAGGAGGGCAACCCTGTAGGAAGACCAGCAGTCTCAATTAATCTGGACCTCTGAGATCACTTAAACACTTGTCCATCAACCAGGCAGCATACACCAGCTGATATGAGGCCCCCAACACATATAAGCAGAGAACTGCTAGGTCTGTGTTCAATCAGAGATGATGCTCCTAGCCCCAGGGAGTTTAGAGGTCAGGTTGGGTGGGGGTAAGGGGTAGAGACATCCTCGTGGACACAGAGAGGTGGAGAGGAGGTATGGAATGTGGAACAGTTAGTCAGAGTGTGGAAGCCAGGGGCAGGAATAAAATCTGGAGTGTAAAAAAAATTAATTTATTAAAAATAATAAAATAAAAATAATATTCTAGAGCTAAAAGCTAAATTAATCAAAAAAGATAAGAAAGAATGAATAATACCTAAAATAATCATTATATTTCAAAGTTTTTATTTTGCATCTAAGAAACTGAAGAATTTGAACAAAAAGCAAGTATTTATAAAAAAAAATATGTTTCTAAAAAACCAATTGTATTTACAGCAACAAAAGCAGTGCTCTTTCATTACCTAACAATCAAGAAACTTCCTGTGTGAAATGAAAGGGAAGAAATTTCCTCCATTAGGTGAGAAAAGTTGGTTCATAGTATTTTGAAATGAATACAGAAATTATATAAACACTTTATATAAAAATCAGATAAAATTATCATGGTCTGGATATATATATATATATATATATATATATATATATTTAAGAAAATGTACATAGGCTTTGATAATATAAAATAAGCAATTAAAATATAAGGAAACCCATGAAAAGATAAAAATTACAATAGATAATGTTAGAGTGCAATTTCGATTTTGAACAAAACTGATTGGCTATTAAAATTATTAAATTATTAAATTTAACTAATTTAAAGGTAAATTTATGAAGTTAAGAAAATTAGAATAAACAGAACTAAAAAATATTACTTGGATATATTTGTAACATATTCAACACTTATGAAAAAGATGTTCTAAAGATAAAAATCACATCTAAAAACTGCCAAATGGAAGTTGTTACACTTCTGAATGGTTTCTTGCCCTCATTCATAATGGGAAGATCATATTTGGATAGTATTTCCACAGAATAGATTAATAAATTTTAAAATGCTATCATAGAGATTTGACCTGAGTGCAATGTCAAATGCCTCATTCACAGGCATTTCTGTATTGTTTGCAAAGTTAATTACTCAGGTATCTGTTTAAAAAAACCCAACTTGAACATACATATTAAAATACTGAATATATATTACTACATTTACAAGGAGATACTAATAGCTCTACAGGGAGATAATAATAATTTGGAGCTACATATTAAAATATTGAATATATTGTAGAATTTTTCTTGCTATAGAAATACGCTATAGCATTCATCTGTGAATTAGGTATGAAGAGATATTTGTGTTAAAACAACTTGAAGCTATAGAATGTCAACAGGAGACAGTTGTTGAGTAATAACTGTATAGCCACTAAAGGGATACAATGCTATTAAACTATAAATTGGATGTATTGAAACAGAATGGCCTTAATATGGAATATTAATGATGGCCTATTTCATTTAAAAATTTTAAAACAAACACTCCTAGGGAACTATCAATTGTGTCTTCCAGTTGCTACCTTCATAAAATTCTCATGTATGTATTGGTTTGCTGTGTTTAGGAACCTCTATGCTTTTTTGTCTCTTTTGATAATGGTGACATTTCAGTTTTGCTTTAATTAGAAATTGGTTGTTGTTGATAATAGTTTTTGCTATCCTAGGTATTTTGTTATTCCAGATGAATTTGCAAATTGCTCTTTCTAACTCTGTGAAGAATTGAGTTGGAATTTTGATGGGGATTGCATTGAATCTGTAGGTTTGCTTTCGGCAAGATAGCAATTTTGACTATATTAATTCTGCCAATCCATAAGCATGGGAGATCTTTCCATCTTCTGAGATCTTCTTCAATTTCTTTCTTCAGAGACTTGAAGTTCTTATCATACAGATCTTTTACTTAATTAGTTAGAGTCACACCAAGGTATTTTATATTATTTGTGACTATTGAGAAGGGTGTTATTTCCCTAATTTCTTTCTCAGCCTGTTTATCCTTTGTGTAGAGAAAGGCCACTGATTTGTTTAAGTTAATTTACAACCCTGAGATTCCACCTCACACCAGTCAGAATGACTAAATCAAAAATTCAAGTGGCAGCAGATTCTGGCAAGGATGTGGAGAAAGAGGAACACTCCTCCATTGCTGGTGGGATTGCAAGCTTGTACAACCACTCTGGAAATCAGTCTGGTNGTTCCTCAGAAAATTGGACATAGTACTACTGGAAGATCCAGCAATACCTCTCCTGGGCATATACCCAGAAGATTTCTAACTGGTAATAAGGACACATGCTCCACTATGTTCATAGCAGTCTTATTTATAATAGCTAGAAGCTGGAAAGAACCTAGATGTCCCTCAACAGAGAAATGAATACAGAAAATGTGGTACATTTACATAATGGAGTACTACTCAGCCATTAAAAACAATGAATTTATGAAATTCTTAAGCAAATGGATGGAAATAGAAAATATCATATTGTGTGTGGTAACCCAGTCACAAAAGAACTCACTGATAAGTGGATATTAGCCCAGAATCTTAGAATACCCAAGATACAATTTGCGAAACACAAGAAAATCAAGAAGGAAGACCAAAGTGTGGATATTTCATTCCTNCTTAGAATAGGGAACAAAATACCCATGTTAGGAGTTACAGAGACAAAGTTTGGAGATGAGGCAGAAGGATGGACCATCCAGAGACTGCCCCACCTGGAGATCCATCCCATAATCAGCCACCAAACCCAGACACTATTGAATATGCCAGCAAGATTTTGCTGAAATGGACCTGATATAGCTGTCTCTGGTAAGGCTATGCCAGTGCCTGGCAAATACAGAAGTGGATGCTCATAGTCATCTACTGGATGGAACACAGGGCCCCAGTGGAGGAACTATAGAAAGTACCCAGGAATCTGAAGGGGTCTGCAACCCTATAGGTGGAACAACCATATGAACTAACCAGGACCCCAGAGCTCGTGTCTCTAGCTGCATATGTAGCAGAAGATGGACTATTCGGTCATCATTGGGAAAAGAGGCCCCTTGGTCTTGCTAACTTTATATGCCCTAGTACATGGAAACACTAGGGTTAAGAAGAGGGAGTGGGTGGTTTGGGGATCAGGGCAGGGGAAGGTTATAGGGGACTTTGGGATAGCATTTGCAATGTAAATGAAGAAAATATCTAATAAAAAATTGTTAAAAACTACTTTGAGCTGAAAAAAAAAGAAATTGATTTTTGTGTGTGGTGCAATGTTTGCTTTGCCTTTTAGTAAGGAGTTCAAGGGGTTTACAGCTCTATAGGAGGAACAACAATATGAACTAACCAGTATGCCCAGAGCTCCCAGGGAGTAAACCACCAACCAAAGTGTACACATGTTGGGACTCATGGCTACAGCTACATATGCAACAGAGGATGGCCTAGTTAGGCATCAATGGGAGGAAAGGCCCTTGGTCATGTGAAGGCTTGACGCCCCAGTGTAGGGGAATGCCAGGAACAGGAAGTGGGAGTGAGTTGGTGAGCAGGAGGAGGGGAGAGGGAATAAGGGAAGGGGGGTTTCGGGGGGGGGGAACCAGGAGAGGGGATAATATTTGAAATGTCAATAAAGAAAATATGTAATAAAATAAAATAAAATTTAAAAAAGTAAAGCTAAAAAAAGAAATTGGTTATATAAATTATAATGACACAATTAGAAGATGATAAATTCAAATTTATCTTTCATGTTGTGCATAGTACATTAAAATATTTTGAGTAGGTAAAAAAATAAAAAAAATCTTTTCAAAATTAACAGAGAATATTTATCACTGAGATGAGAAGTTATTTGTTTAACAAGCTATATGTAGTCACCTGAATTTCATCCTCACTGACAGAGTTAAATAGCAATGGAATCAGTTAAAATTTTTGAAGTATAGTATAGTGATATGGCCATTATTAATTCATATATTCATCTGGTGCTATTCCCAAATACAACATTTCTAACTCGTGAAAATGTAGTAATGTAATAGTATTAAAATCTATTAAAATAGCACTTTAAGAAATACAAGCTGTTATATAAAATTGCCTGTATTTTCCACAAGGAGCAAATCTATGGAATATGGATTTGGGGGATCTCTCTCATTCATATGTGTATAGCATAGAGTATACATAGGTGGGTTAGTTCTTACAGGTGATATTGCAGGATTTGTTATGTTATGGGGTTGTAATGATAAAAAACTTTGTGTTGCACTAGAAAATTGCAAAATAATGAAATACTGAATAGATAATCCATATTCAGTGCCATAAAGTTGAATTCTTGCTTCAACAAGACTCCAGGCTTGGTGTGTTCCTTTTGGGCCATTGACATCTGCCATTCTGCTCAGCCCCAGAGGGCGGGACCAGGACCTCTCTCTTCTCATTTGGACCTGCAGGCAAGGAGCCAGCATAGTATTCCTCTGCTCTGCTATCTATGTGCACTTGTCTCAGCTGAAACATAGCCCCAGTGTCCAGCCAGATTTCCTGACATCAGGTCTTTTCTATATAGACCATTTTTCAAAATTATATTATTATTATCTCTTAATGGAATCTTGCTATGTAACTTTCCTCGCAGAAGTCTTTGATGTTACTTAGCTTCCACATGAAAAGTCCTTTACCGTGCGAAGGTGAAAGCAGCGCCTTCAGAAGTTGGCTCTGTCCTACATTTTCTCCTTTGCCTGCCAGTCTCTTTACCGAATGCTGTCCTCTGGCTTTCCTGTCAGATGTACATTCTTCTGAGTCTTCTTTCTCAATCCTTCCTCCTTTTCCTTTTTTCTTGGCTTTTCTATATTTCCATGCCTCACATTTTCTTTTCTATGCATTTCAATTTTATAGTGTCTGTCTTTACATTACACTTCTTAGGGCCTTCCATCTTATTGACAGGAAAGGCCTCCATAGCTCAGATTATGTATAGCCTCCTTATTGGATCTTCAGCTGCCACACAGGAGGTATAATAGGCCAACATGTAGTTAATAAGTTGATTTAGAAACAGTTTCTAAATAAAATATGTAGTAGAATCTAAACCATGGTTTATATATGTCACCATATTGATAATCATCAGTAAAAATGAATCAGGAATGAGAGGAGCATATTTTAAATTCTCTCATGGGCTAGGATAAGTAGCAGGAAGTTGTATGCTGAAAGTCTATAAATTATTTCTATTACATATTATTACTAAACTATTATGTCTTTTCTATTATAAGACAAAGAAACACTAAAGCAAATACCAGACAAATGATATAGATCAAATAACTATCAGATGTTCCAAATAGAAATGATTGAAAGCTAGAGCAAACAAATCTCCCTGTAATTCAGGAGGGTGCATGCATGAGGAAGGCATGGAGAGACGAGGACAAAGTTTCTCTCCAGGAAATGAATAACAAGATAATGATTTCAATGAATTATTTCTGTCTCTTCATAAAATCTTTAAGAAATTAATAGAAAGGTATATTTGTTAACATCAAGAATAGAAACATTTAATGAAGAGTAATAAAAGACTTTATTCACATGATACAACTACCCATAGAATTTATTTCCTTCTATAATATAAAATATAATATAATGAAAATTGCAAAGAGTCATGGTTGTCATTATATATACAATGCCTTGAAAAGATGAGTTTGTATCCATAAATTAAATCAATGAAAACAAAAACAAACAAAAAAACCAAAAATATAAAACAACACATTTTTGTCATTGGAATAAACAAATAAAAAACAACATTTTATCATATAAGAAAACAAATGGAGAATTACCCATAAAGTTATGTATGTACTCACACATGTACACACACACACACACACACACACACACACACACACACACACACACCTACCTTAATAGAATTGTCAATAAAACAAAGTTCCCATTTGCTCTTTAAGTTGCCTAATTTAATGAATCTTTCTCATTAAACTGGAAAGGTAGGAACTTACTGTGATAGGCTGAAAGCATGTACTGATATATATGTATATATATCAAGTCTAACTAATACTGAAGAGGGCAATGGACATGGTACCTTTGTTAGGTCATATATAAACACTGAGCACACACATGTGTTTCAGTTGCTTTATTTAAGTAATTTCCCACTAACACTTTGGGGTTAAATTTTCTTCTACTATTTGTTGCTGTACTGCTCAAGGAACACAAGACTAAGAAAATCATAATTAAGTTGGGAAATTTACTTCAAAAACATTACATAGTTCATCACACAAAGAGAAGTTATTTCTTCATCATGTTTCATGTAATTCATTATGACTGCATGCAATGTTGGCATGCAATTGAGAATAGACTATGTCAATTTATCCAGACAAATAGAAAACAAAAACAAAAAAAGCACACTGCTGCCCAAGAAATTCCATCAGAATCTACCAAGGCTCTCCTCACACTTTTAGGCTAATTTTATCAGTTTCTAAGAATGTATATATATATATATGCTGAGGGTACTGTGAAGAATTTGAAGAATTAACTGAAAGCTATAATAAAGTGGTTAATAGATAAAGCTTCATGTCCACAGGAACTTAGCAACTTGTCATTGTATTGATCCTAAATATCCCCTGCTCACTTTCACTAATATAACTGTTTAAAAGCCTGCAAAATTACGTCTCAGACTGTCAAAGTACAGGAAAAATAAATACAGAAAAACAGAAATTAGTTGACAAAAGAAGGCACCACTTCATCTTGAATCCTCTCATCCTTACTGAGAATTTATTGATCAAAAGGCAAATGACCTTAAATTTCACTTTTCTCCCCAGTTTGATATCTATCAAATATAATTCATTTATTCACAACATTCAATTTTTCCACTATGTGTTTGGTACTGTTCAGAGTGTAACACTGAATGCAAAATGATAACAAAGGCACACAAGAGCCAATGGCAAACTAATTAAGAAAAATGCACCTCTGCGAAAGCGCCTGCAAAATAATCAAGTATATAAATTGTTGTTAATGCCCTGAAGCTGCCAACTGGGGAGGAGAAAGATGTATAGGTTAAACCATGAAGTTGATTTAGATTTTTAGTATGCTAGAGTTTCTTTTCAAAGGTATATTAAAGAGAATGTACATTATAAAAAGATGGAAAGGATTATGTAAATATATGAATTGAAATAAAATTTAGAAAGCTTTTGTATCCACTACTGAGTTTTATAGATGCTTCCCATCTCTGTGAAAGCAAAGCCCAAATAAAGATATTAACAAAATATATAACTTTGGATTATTTGAAAAATGAATACAAATACCAAATTAGGGTAGTTTTAAAATTATTTCTAATGAGAGGTTAAGGAGGCATTATGAATAATTGTTAATTTCCCTTTAGGGTATTCTTTCTCTATTGTTATTATTTTAAAGGCTTTGTTAAACTCAATTTTAAAGCTGCATGCTAAAGGTCTAGGGCACATCAGCCTAATACACTTAGCATTAGGAAATTAGTTTACATGATAGCCCCAGAGGGGAACAAAGTGCCCCCATCTCTATAGGTTCTCAGAACTGAGGCACATATGTCATTGTTCCTGGAACACTGGCCAGAGACTGTGGTATTTCCTGGACTTAGGAGTCCAACCAGCTTACCAGAATTTCTAAGCCCTGATAAAATCTGAAGCTGTGTTTGTTACAGTGATGACTTAAAGGATTCTGGGCAGCATCCGCCTCAGTATCGAAGGTTAATAGCATAAAAGTCAATGATGTGATGTTGCAAAATATGCCATATACTGTGGAATGCTTACAATAAGCTAATTAACACTTTGTTTTATTTCATATAGTTGTTTTGAAACATATATACAACTTGTCAATTGAAAGTACAATCAGAAGCTATATATAAATTTATGTACTTTAAGTAAATATAGTTTTAATTTCTTAGTCATAGCCTGACAAATCTGAGAAAAGTCTCTATAAACATTTCAACATACATTATACATACAATAGTTTCATAAGTCTAAAAAGAAGCAAGAGTACTGTTAGAGTCCAAACTTCAAATTAAGAGACTAGACTTTAACCACTTTAGTGGAAATCAGTCAAAGGAATATATTTTTGAAATTCTGTTATGACATTGTTTCATTTTTAAGTTTGAAAGACAATACAGGCAGAAGCCCTCCTCTCTCAACTTTGAAGTGAACCTTAAATCCAGACTCCATCATCAGATTACACAAACAAGAAACAAGAGTACATCACATGTAAACAGCTTTACAGCACATACTAAATCAAATATGGCCCATTGCAAAGTCAGAGTGCTATGACTAAGGTGCAGTATACATGCCAATAATGCAAATGTGCCTTTATGTTGGCTATCAATAAAAATAACTAATCATGCCAACAAGGTCAATGTTCTCAAATTAAACCAAAAGAAAATCAGTTCACAAAGTCAGTAAACTTTATCAGAAAGCTACAAAGAGAAGGAACCTTCATGTTTAACTGACAGTAAATGTTTCTTTCCCTAAATAAGATTAAATATATATATATATATATATATATATATA
>NC_034592.1:28763731-28766263 GCF_900095145.1 Mus pahari
AAGAAGAAGAAGAAGAAGAAGAAGAAGAAGAAGAAGAAGAAGAAGAAGAAGAAGAAGAAGAAGAAGAAGAAGAAGAAGAAGAAGAAGATAATGATAGGAAGTACAGTGTCCAGTGTCGTAAAACAAATTTAGAAAAATCTAAATAAAAATTAAGTAAAAACAAAACTGAACAATTTATTTCCAACATAGAATCATCGTGGTCTGTAAAAACTTCTGATTATACATGTTTTTGCATCCTAGGAAATCAGTGGTAAACAATGTAACCATCTCATGAAATTTACATTTGAGTACATAACTTCTTGAAAGCAAACAGGAAGCAGTCAAATCAGAGTATTCAAGACACATAATAAAGATGCATTCTGAAGGCCCTGGCTGTTGTTATTTTTGCTTTGTAGGAATAAGTAACAAAACTTCAGTCAACAATGTGGACTTATTTCTGACTTGTTTGTAACAAACTCAAGGAAACAGTGATGTGTGTACTTGGGTCAACTTGAACAAGGGAAGTATTTCAGACAGGAATGAGCATTAGATACTAAGCAATTCTCACATAGATTGGAAGATTTTCAGGCTCACTATGGGATAGCTATCTCCACTTGTAAATATATCTCAGATATATTTAGGTGAGTAAGCCATTTAAGAAGTTAATACAGGACCTCAGTGCCAGCTCTCCCACCTGCTTCAGGTGACAAGGGGCAAGAGGTGGAAAGGGCAAAGGAGAGGCAGGAAAGCTCTATTTGTCAGGCCTAGTACAGGGTCTGCTCTTTCAAATGCTATAGACAGTGAGGGCTGGAAATAGCTCTGCACAGCCCTTGGACATCAACATGGCCCCAGAAACTAACCCAGACTAGGGACAGCCATATAGCCTTTGGCGGTCATACGAGGCTTGGGCATTGACAGAGAACTATGGTGCTACATGCCCAGATATGGCTCTCATCAGCAGCATGGACTGGGACTTCACTGTGGCCTCAGGTGCCAAGGGCAGTCTACTCACATCAGTGGACCCTCACATCTCCAGTGCTACCCCTGTTCATAGTGATTAAAACATTTATCTTTTCATTCTCTTCTATATCTCTATGAAAGCAGGAGAGCTGCCCCTGCCCCTTATCAACTGCTGCACTTGGAGAGCAGGCCCTGCCCCTTGCCTGGAAAGCACAGTAGAGTTGGCCCCACCCCTTGTTGGTTGCTATGTCAGGTGATCTAAGTCAGGGCAGTGATGGTGGTGGAACAGGAAAACTGGTGGCCTGATCAACTCAGCTACCACTCAGACCCAGATCCAGGGCTTTGAATTGATGTAATCTCTCTATGAACTGCTGTAGTACACAAAGAAGCTCATTCCGCAGATCCAAAGCTACAGGATCTCCGTGACACAGACCAACAATGGGATATGCAAGAGGAATCCTGGTATGGATACAGTATTGATAGTATAACAGAAGTCAGACAGGCCTCCAAACAGACCAATGGCTCATTGCAATGAACATGTGCAAACCAAGATATGTAGACAAAATGATACACTGTGGGACACACCATGGTGCGCTACAGCTTTCACCAGATGTTTATAGTCTTTCTTTCTTTCTTTCTTTCTTTCTTTCTTTCTTTCTTTCTTTCTTTCTTTCTTTCTTTCTTTCTTTCTTTCTTTGTTTCTTGATTTTCTTTTGGGGTGGTTTCAAGGGTGCAGAATGGATATGAAGGGACAATGTAATGAGTGCAATGAGGTATATGATGTGAAAGTTACAACGAATCAAGGAATGGTTTAAAAATTAATATAAAAACTTACTAAAATAATTAATCTATTTAATAGCGATAAGCATATTGTTAGCATAGCTTCAACTGTTGCTTCTTTAATATTTCTCCCAAGTCTTTTTAGAACTCAGGTGGCAATCAATGTGCATATGACACAGAAATGCTCTGATCCACCTTCAAGTATTCATAGGACTAGGTAGCAAATTTTATAATTTTTGTATTTCAATCCACAACAGAATCTCTACCTTGTTAAGTTCTCCACTCCCAAGTCCATGACTCTCTATTCACTCTTCAGTGCAATCAAGGCACACAGTTCTTTGTAGGGTTTGTCTTGCAATTTTCAGAATATTTCTCAAAGTTGACACTGATAAAAGAGAGTGCTGAAGACTTCCTGACACCATAAAGATTCTTCAAGACTCCCTGCATAATCTTAAGAGAATATTCTCTCTTCTAGGAATAGTTTCACCACTACAATTTTCTCACAATCTCACGTACTGAGTATGGATTAATTTTGTTTGAATAACATTAGCCTGCCAAATTAATGTCATAAGGTTTATAATGAAATTTAAACTCTGATTTATACTTTAACAATTTGAGAAATTTTTTACTTGATAATACTGATTTCCATAGGCAAAGAAAGTTAAGTAGAATTCTTTGTGATTTTGCTATATGTTAAAATAAAACTTTATTATTTGTATGATTTTTCTATTTCCATCCTTTTTGCTTTAGAGTCTTCTAAGTTAGATTGCTTCCATTGATACACACACACACACACACACACACACACACACA
>NC_034592.1:28766383-28786241 GCF_900095145.1 Mus pahari
TTCGTGTGTGTGTGTGTTTGTGTGTGTGTGTGTGTGTGTGTGTGTGTGTGTGTGTATCTGTTTTTGTTTAATTGTTGAATTAATCTTTCCTGGGGAGATGTGACCACAATAGTCTATTTACCCTAGTGCGGCAATGAAGACACAGACCAAATTAACAAGCTCATCTAAGCTCAACTTGTTGAGTTAGTGAAATTATTGGGCTAATTTAGAGCATATGTTACTTGTAGAGACATATAGATAATCCCCAAAAAGCTACATTCCTGCTAAGTCCTACCCGATCACAGATAGTGACTCATGTAAACTGCATCAGAAGATGTCACTTTCATTTAGCATATCCCTTTCTATATGCTCTACCATTCCTGTCTGAGTTAGGGTTTCTATTTGATATGACAAAATACCATGACCACAAAGCATGTTGGGGAAGTAAGGGTTCAGTTTATAATTCTTCAGCACTGAAGTAAGGGCAGGAACTCAAACAGGGAAGTATTCTGGAAGCAGTAGCTAATGCAGAGGCCATGGAGAGGTGCTACTTAACTAGTATGCTTCCCAAGGATTTCTCAGTCTGCTTTCTTACAGAACACTGCACCTCCAGCCCAGAGATAATACCACCCACAAAGAAATGGGACCTCCCTTATCAATAACTAACTAGGAAAATTCTCTACAGTCAAATACTATGAAGGTATTTTCTTAATTAAATTTCCTTCCTTTCAAATAACTATAGTTTGTATGTCAGTTGGACATAGGACCATCCAGCAGAGTCTCCCAAGACAACCTGCAGTGGGGATGCTTAAGTGGTCATAATGGCTGGAATCCCAGATGAGGTTTCATGGCCCTACCCTTCCTCCTTCTGTTAGGTAGCATTAATAGTTCTTTTATAGATTCATACTGACCTAGTTATCTTATATTGTTTTAAAAACTACATTATAGCAGTGATTAGCAGATCTTATACACTGGGCTAGAATACTGATATTTGGCTATATTTTGTTTTAAAGACAAAATATAGAGAACATTATTATAATTTTACCAATTATACAAGAAGTAGTCTATGGAAGTATAAATTGTGATAAACATGTAGTATGCTTGTCTTTCTATAGAGTATTTTGTTCTCTGAGGATGTTACTAAAGGAAGTAACTTGAAATGTTTTCCTGTTTCTTTCCAGAACAATGACCACACAATAGCTACATGAAAAAAATAAAACAAAACAAAACACTGTGAACTGTGAATTTATAAAATTGGGATTATTTACTTTTGGGATAGGTTTGTATACAGATTTAGTCCAAATCACATGGGGAATTTCACCTGCAGTTCAGAAATAGAATAGGAAAAATTAGTCACTGACTTCAAGTAGAGAGGGCAGTGAACAGGTATTAATAAAATAAATGTCTGTGGCTCCAGGCAGAGAGTCAAACAGATAGAATATATAATAAGATGTCTGCTCTAGGCAGAGAGCTAATCAAGTAAAAACTACTTGCTTCCTATAGGGAGATATTAGTGAAAGTTTGAATCAATTGTTTTGGATGGGCTTGGTGCTGTTTATATTTAGATGCTATTTTCACTCTCCAGGGAGGGGCTACAGACAAGGAACATACTCAGGTGACTTCTTGTGAACCAATCCCCTAATGAATAAAGGAGCCAGACACTGGGGGAGTAGGAGGGTCTTCCAGGGAAGAGAGGAAACAAGAGAGAGTTAGGGCCTTTTGGCCCGGAAGTGCATAAGGACAAGATGTAGCTACAAGTGTCTCCCAGTTTCAATGGCAGGTCCGTCAGGATTTTCCACTGGAGGATTAATATTTAATAAGGATTACAAGACTAGGATTCTAGTTATTGCACCAGTGATTGAGTTACCATTGTTTCTGAACTAAGTTTGTGTTGTGTTTTCCTTCATGTGGTGGGTTGTCTGAGTTCAAGAGAGAAAGGTAAAGAGTGGGGTTGCCTGAGGTGCACTACAAAGGCTGTGGGGGGTTGAAGCATTGGGGCTGGCATGGTAACAACCCACCAGAGGGAACTTAGCAAGCTGGGTGGAGATGTTTCAGGAGCTCCGGGCCAGAGACTTCTCCTTGAGATAAAAACAGATCGGTCATTGCCCACTAATACATGGCCAGCCAGGCTACCAGGGCAGAGACACAAGCATGGGAATGAGTTGGATTCACTTTTATCTGTTCCTGCACCACACCCAAATAAACATAAACTATCTTTGGAAAATAATGGAAAGTAGAAAGTCCACAAAACAATTGTTAGAAGCATTTTATTTTAAAACTTCGATATTTGGGTCTGGGGTGATGTCTCACTGGGTAAGAATACCTGTCACATAATTGTGAGGATGTGACACTGAGAACTTCACCATATATGTGAAATTCCAGACATGATTTGTTGTGTCTGTGACCCCTGTACTCGGGGGAAAAGGTGGAAACAGGGAAATTGTTTGGACTTCTGGTACTTTCTTGCTACCCGTGTATCTCAAAAAAACATGATCTCTAGATTCGGTGACATAGGTAATGCTAAGGAGAAGAAAGAAAAATGACTTTATTAATTTAAATAAACATCATTCAGTAGTGAGCAAATTCACACATTGTGCTTTAATTTGATTCCACTGTCTGTATGATAAGGAATTCAGAGCTATAATATGCTCCTTCAATAGTACAGTTGAACAGGAGTCTTGTGACAATGCCAGAATATTGTATAATAAGAATTCACAATGGAAAACTATTTTATTACCAATAATCTGCCAGTTAATTATAATTTTCTTGCTAGCTAGTTTGAGACAAACACTGGTTCATTTATTCCAATCCTAATTTGTAGGAGAAATGGTACAGCTCTCTCTGCATAAACACCTGGGGCATTTCCTGCAGGAGAACCTAATTGAGGACTGCCTGAGAGATCAAGGATTGCTGACACAGACAATGCCAGCCAATCAGGAACTGTTGTTGAGAATAAATGCTTCATTGGGACCAATGGGGCATGGGTAGAGGTTATTAAAATAGCTTGCTGCAGTGTTTCTCACCTGCTCCCATAGTCTATGTCATTGATTCTGCATTATCTCATCTACAACCACCAACGTCAAGTAGGGTCAAGCAGTCAGCTATCCAGGGCATAGGTAATACTAGTTCTAATAACAACTATATATATATATATATATATATATATATCATATATATGAATGTATTCTAAGTATTGACAGTAAATCTATCATTCTATCGATCTATCATTCTATTGTCTATCATTTGTATCTATTATTTATTATCAATCATCTATCTATCTATCTATCTATCTATCTATCTATCTATCTATCTATCTTTCTCATATATCTCTTGACCTATCTAAGCTTCAGAATGGTAAAGAATTAAATAGGTCATAACAGAGTTCAGAGACTTTGAAAAGGACTTTGGAGCAGCATCCAGGAAGCTGATGGGGATGCCAAAGTTCTCTGTAAGATCGATGTAATGAACTAAGTTAGAGGTCTGCTGGAGAGGCTGTGGTAGGGTAGATTGTTGTTAAGACAAAGTTTTAGCCAAAGTTTAAGGGTCAAGTGGAGCTGAGTCCAGATGAAGGAATAGGCACATGGATGGCTGCCAGGTTTAGACAGATGGAAAGATAGATGGGCAGAAGGTAGATTGAAAAACTTGCATCAACAGTGGAGACAGAGCCAAGCCAAACTGCAGGAACAATTAGGTGATATCCACCCATCAAGGACTTGACACACACACTTGGTAGTGAGATAACAGGCTAAGGGGGCCTCCTGTAATGATTTCAAAACACACCTTTTCTGTGTTTCCTGTTACTTTGTTATTTCTAGGAAATCTCTCCTTTTAACTTCAGTAGTAAGGTATTTACTACATTGTGCCTAGTGCAGGTAGACTGACTAGCAGAATGCGGGACAGATGGTGGTATACACATGCCCATCATGGTGCTGAGTCATGCTAATTATGCATTTGCACTCAAAATAGAGTCAGTTACTACTTGTAAAAGAAAGTCTCTCTGGACAAGACATAGCCTGAAAAACCACTATCTACCACAAAATTGAGTAACAGTGCAAGGCACAGTGTGGTCTCAACATGTGCCAAATGAGAGATAACTGCTAAAGTGTGAACTATCGCAGAGTGTTAGTGCTGCTTGTAAAGTGCGATAGAGGCTATTGTTCGTAATCCAAAAGATGCTGTTTAGACATGATCAGCAATCCTTCCCATGCACAAAGATACTGTGTAAAACACTGTAACCTTGACTACTTTTGCTAGCTTAATGCAATTCCCACGACTTGAGACAAGATCTTGAGATAGTCAAACTTTTTGGTCTTTGAACATTGACAAGCATTTTCCATGATAAAAGCTGTTTCAGGTGTTTAGGCAAAACATTAATCATTGGACCCCGTTGAGATATTTAGTCTCCACCTTATTGCAAACACAGACTTCAGTTTTTATTTCTGTGAGCTCTGATAGTTACAGTTAAAATCTCCCACTGGACTACAATAGAATAGATCATTTCTTCCTCTAAGTGTCAGTGGGCATAAGCTAACTCTCTAGTTGATATTACCATCTTTAGCATTTATTTTATATTTTATGATACCAATAATCTAAAAAGTTGTTTTTACAGCTATAATCAAGATGTGAACTGGGAATTTGCATTTTGTTTTAAAATTGTAGTTAAGCTCCAAACAGGATACACTAAATCTTACTGTAAGTTGTATTATCTGAATATTTAACTATACTGCATATATATATATATATATATATATATATATATATATATATATATAGAGAGAGAGAGAGAGAGAGAGAGAGAAAGTGTAGGGAGAGTAGGCTTTGAGAAAGCAGACATCAATGCATGGTGAGTGAATCAGCAATTACAAAATGAGAATTAATATCTCCTAAAGAACAAAAGAATTGAGTCCCCAGTGAAGATGAAGGTCACCCAGCATCCATTCTGCTTCACCTTTACTTCTAGCATGAAAGGCATTTTTAAAAGCATTTTGAAAAATGAAAAGCAGGATAATCATGTTTTCTGAGCATTTCTCATGTCTCTCTTCCATATGGTTCATGAAAAAATTGATGAGTCAGCCCAGGTAATGGTAGTCGGAGCCCAAGGCTAAGCTAATCAATACCTTTGTCACTATTGCACTTGTATCTGGATGAGACGACTGGAAAAGGTTGCTTGGATTTTTACTCTCAACCCTCAAAGGGCCTCTTCAGCGTCTGCATGCCTGAATCCATCTCCTTAAATAGGGAGAGTATTAACTATCTGGACTTCAGAGAAGCCTCTCTGGGCCCCAGAATCACGTCTTCCCATCAGGGTCTTACTTCACCCTCTCACTGTTTGATTCCAATAATGTCTGGGTATCCTGTTCAGTCTCCGAAGCATACTCTTTGTAAATCAAATCACACATAAGCAAGTGCCTTGAGGTTTGGATCATCTCATTTCCCTGACATTCATCAGAACCAATGTTTCTCATTTGGTTCAGTGTCAAATAACCACCACAGCAATCTCTTCTCAGCATCCTGAGCTGCATGCTCCTCTTTATTTTTCTTTTTTGACCTCCCCACAGTGCCTTTATTTTGTCCTAATGACAAAAGGGACAGTGAATGTATCCCTCTGTGACAGCTTCCCAGATGTTTCTGTTGTTTGTTTGTTTGTTTTCATCAAATGAGAAAAATGAACTATAGAGAAATTAAATGTCCTGGTTTGGATTTTACAGTGAATACTTAAGTATAGCATAGTATTTAAGGAAGAATCTAAAGGAAAGTCAGGTCTTTTCCTTTCACTATGTACTATAAAAGAGTATTCAGTGTTAATGTGTCAGAAATAAAACTTTCAGGTACATACTTCCTCACACAATCACTAAAGTCTTCCTTATCCCCGAAGCCCTAGATATTAAAATCTATATATTTAAGCACTTGTTTTTATGTCCATGAAGGATAAGAAAAAGAAGTGTACACAAATAGTACTTGATACTTGACCTTAGTTACTGGAACAAAATAACTCGCCCCAGTGTTATATACACGCAAAACAAGACATAAAGAAGGGGTTCTAGCTATAGCTCAGGAGTAGAATAGCTACCTCCCTGCCATAGATTAGATCTTGTCATCTCCAGTGATGGAAAATAAAGAATAGAAAGTATTAAATAATTTCTGTACCCAAAGTCATGTTGGTAAAACCTGTGGTCAAGATAAAATCTAACTTTGTGTTAGAGTATGAAAGTTTAAAAAAATATAGACTTAATAGATGTTCAATGATTCTAATACGTCATCAAAATAAAACATGCATGTTCTATTTTCAAGTAAAATAACATAAAAAACTTTACCATCTGTCACCATAATTTTTTTTTTATTATCAAGAAATTCCACTTCCCATCCATGCTAATATCTTCCTGGAAGTCTTTAAATTCATTATTGCTTATTTAAATGAGAAACAGCTGGTCACTTCATAACCATACACTTCATGACCCCTCATATGCTTGAAGATCATTATTAAGTTACCCTTCAGCCTTCTAGGATATGACAGGCCCTATAAAAGAACCATCAGGCAGAAAAATCATTAGAAGCACAACCAGCCACCATCATTAAAGCCACCATCTGGCATAATGGTAAATGTCAGCAAATAGAGACTTTGTATTGATGGGCAGGTTATGTTTATGCCTTTTAACTGGTCAGCAATGTTAATTATAATTGCATCTTCATTGTAGGATTTTATAGCCCATGTGGACAAATGAACATACACTCGATTAACTAACTGCAGACTAAATAGAAAATGGTTCTCAGAGTAATGTTCCAAATGCTATTAGTACTTTCTTTGTTAACTAATATTTCGAAAATGATTGAGCACTGAGCAAACTGACAAACTGGCTGTGTTTCCAAGGACTCAACCTTTTTGTTTTTCTAACTAAAACTAAATTATTTCATTTTTTTATCTGTTAAATATTTTTTAAAAAATATTGTTCAAACACAATGTTCAATTATTTGGTGAGATGGAGGGATCTTACTCTATTTTAAGTACAGTGTAACAACTATTTCCACACTACACACACTATATAAAATAATCTAGTAACATAGAGATAATGTAAACTATATAGTGGGAACTGGAAACTTATAGTCAAGTACAATGCTACTTAATGTGATATGCTGAGCATATGTAAGATTTGCTAACCACGGGAGTTCCAGTACCATCAACCACATGGGACAAACCACGTGTCAAAAGGAAAATACAGGAAAGCCGAAACAGGAAAAACTAAACAAACAAAAACAACAAAACACCTACACCATATAGAAAGCCTGTTCTAATGATTTGAACGAGTCTCAGATCTTTGAATAATTGGTGTCTATCTGAAGGCACTGTTTGGAATGGCTTATAAGGTATGGACTTGTTAAAAAAAAGTTTTTCACTGGGGTAGGCTTTGAGAGTTTAAAGACTCATGCCATTTACAGCTTGCTCTGTGTCTCCTGCTTCTTTTTGGAGATGTGGACCCGCGCTGTTTCTGTAGGCTTGACTGCTGCCTGCTGCCTTGATTTCCTTCTGTGATGGACTCCTATCTCTCTGGAACTGTAAGAAAGAGTCCTCATTGCTTCCTATACCTTGCCTTGGTCATGTTGCTTTATCACAGAAAAACAAAAGTAAACTATATACTTGTGTTACTAGAAGTTTGGCACTATAGATGGCAAAGATAGATAATACATCTTAATTCAGATATCTAGGTCATGTCACATGTTTTATTGTTCATTAAATTACTGTTTATACCTCTTAAAGCTCTGTGGAATAAATTCAACTATATATGTTTGCAGTTCAACAATTACAGTGCTGTTTTCCTATTATTTTTATCCTTTTTAAATTAAACAAATCATTTGACAATGGGATTTATGCTTAAAATCACCTCCCATGAGGCTATATACGTTCACACCCATCTCATGAAATTCTTACATTTTCTTTAAGGTTTTCCCTACTTCATTGTCATTATTCAGAAGGCTAGATAGGCTTTCACATATATTCACATTTTAATTAATTATGTATGAATTAAAAATCTTTCATTAAGTGCAGTAAAACATTGAATTATGGTAATTAGTGGAACAACAGTCTTAGTATAGACTTCTGTTAGTGTGTTACAGATTTACTTATAAAAACTAGGTATCAATTACATGTTTATACAAAACAATTAAAATTAGAGAGTAATAATGTTAGTACTCTGAAACATTTGCCAGAGAATATGAAATCCAAATATTTCTAATTTAACAGTTCAAATGTATAGAAAGATAAGCCAAGTGCATTTGAAACGCATGTATCTTACTGAAAAGCAAATAGTGAACAGAAATAATCAGAAAACATAACCACATCTACATTAGAATTGTGTGTATGATAGCATGTACATGTGGCCATATTTAGGAGAGTCTATCTATTGGAGACTCTTATCTTAGAAGCAATAGCAATACAACATCCATGACAAAGGATTTCCTACATTTTCTTTAGCAGCTAATCCGATTCATTTTCTGTTATTTTCTAGGTTTACTATTATCCGTTTGAATATGAAAAAATTGGAGAACAAAATAAGAGCTCTGCTGGTTGGTCTCCATGTTCCTCCCTCTATGCCAACACTTGATTAAAAAGATCCCTTTTTTTTTTCTCTTTGCAATAAAAAGTGGAAAGTGGCAAAATCAGAGACCACAGGATAGCAAGAATTATATGGAATAATAAACAGATAAATAAAATTATATATAATTTGCTACTAACCAACTCTGTCCTTTACATTTGTAAGAACTGACTGTGTTTGTGTTTCTGGATCACTTGTCAACTAATCAGACCCATTCATATTTCCCTTTTCTGTGAAAGTTCTGCAGCTGCCAGTATACAAACTACAACTAAATTTTTAATTTCATGTGAAAAAGATAAACAAAGAAAGAGCAGTACTTTCACCCTAAAATTCCCTGTTGCATGTCTTGTGATTGGCAAGAACCTCAAGTCTCTTCACTAATGGAAGTCCCCAGGCTCTTCTTCCTGCTCCTTAACACAATTAGTGCTAACCTTTGCAGTGTAGCAGTGAGATACATTTATTTATGACCCATACATTATGCAAATAACTTCCCTTCATTTCCAGATGCTGCTCACTCTGCTGCATTTGTTGTTCCACGCAAGCCAGGGAACTTAAAGAGCATAGCAAATATTTATTTTTTAAGTCATTAAGCCATTCAGTGATTGGATATTTATAACAGTATTCCAATAGTGAGAATATATATACTAGTAAGATATACTTAACACTCTAAAGATATCTACAACATGCTTAGGAGCAGAACAGGCATGTCTATTCTGCGGTAAAGACTTCAACTATCAAAATCCAGAATATTTCAGTTCTCACTGTGTCATTGCAGATCTGTGTGGTTTGAATATTGTTGTGTTCACCAAGGATGAACTGTTACTAAAGACTTGGTTCCTGGGGTTTTCCTACTGAGTGATGACAGATTCAGCCTGATCTGGCTTGTGTGTTAAGTGCAGTAAGGTAAAACTGTGTCTTCATAGAAACTGTTAGGGAGAATCTTTTATTTCTCACCTTATACTTAATGTATAAATGACATATGCATGGGATTCCAATCAGATGGATCATGAAAAGGGATTTGTGTAGTAGAAAATGACGATATGACTGAATTTATCAATGAAATTAGTTAACCAACAAAACCAGTCTCTTCTATCGAGCCCGTTCTTCATTTAAGCCTCATAAAAAGCAAATACAGGCAATAGCATGTGGCTCCAACCTTCTCACTCTGCCCTCCTGTCAATTATAATGGTATGGCATGCTCTATAGTTTTCTTTCTGAAAAACTTTGTGAGCACTTATTTTTTATTTTTGTCATAAGAGGTCAAGATCCTGAAAATATCTGATTCGGGCCCCAACTCTCTGTAATTAATGGTGATTAGGGGTCTGTCTTCTAAAACTGGACCGAGAAGCCAGTCTCTTCCTTTTCTTTGCTCTTTTTCGAGATGTCACTTATGCAGCATCCTATCGGGATGTGCAGCCATTTGCTGCCCTAACCACCATCTAAGAAATGGTCCATAACTGATCGCCTGTCCTTGGACATGAGCTTTCCAAACTAAAACCTATTTCCAGAGTATGCTTCATATTGTGTTTTGTTACAGCAATGCAAAACTGCCTAATACACAGTCATTTAGAGGATTAAATAAATCAGTGCTGCATTTAGCACATGCTTTCACAATTACCAGCTAAGGACTGGAAATGCAGGGAACATATACTGGCTCTTAAAGTGTCTACCTATAAGCAATTCAAGTAATCTGTTTTATGGTTTATTAGTCAAATGAAGTTGCACATGCATATTTAATATGAAAAAAGTGGAGCAAGGCTTTCTGTTGTAGAAATTTTTAATCCCAATCTTGGGTTTCTACACGGCCTTTGACCATTTTAGTTCCTGGATAAAAGACATACACACACAATCTTTGTATTTATCATAATTCATAAACAGCACTAGAACTGGGCAGATATCTACTCTTTATGCTACTAAAATCTATTTTCTATAAATAACCCTAAGTTATTACTGTTTCATCTGGCATGTTCTTAACTGGAACTAGCCATCCCTCAGGGCCATATTTTCTTGACTCCTAACCCATGGTATCTTTTCCTTGTCCTTTACTAATTTTAATACTTAAAAAAAAAAGAATCCTTGATTACATATTTTTGTCTTGTTTTCTGTTTTATAACTTAAATCACTTAAAGATCATAAATGACAAATGTGACATTTGCTTGCACCTCTGTAGTCTTGAATGAGCATCAGTTCAGTGTCGTTTTTGCCCTTCCCTGAAAGATTCATTGATCCTAGCTTTATACACTCAGAAGCTCTATGCACTACACAATTTCTGTCTCTACACTCTGTTGTCACAATAAAATCTAATTTCAATTCTTGCTCAAACAATTGTGAAGACAAACCAAACGTGAGGAACAACTTGGTTTTTGTTTGTTTGTTTGTTTGTTTGTTTGTTTTTTTACCTTAGCATTATGGCAAGAGGCCACTTTAAAGTTAGCACAAAGGGAAAATGTAATTTAATGAATTATAATCAGACATTTTTAGAGTACAATTCTGCTTCAGAGAAAGACAACCATTAGTGACAGCCTGCTTAAAAGTGTGACACAGCAAAAAGAATCTAATTGGGTGATAATGTATGTGAGTTACCTATTTTTTCCTAGTGCCTCATTATTTTAAGCAGAAACAGAAAGTAAAGAGGAAAATTCATTACTTAGACAAGCTATTCAATAATGGAGCACATTCTTTAAGCCTTGGTTTTCCCAAATTTTAATAAAAATCATAACAAGAAATTTCTGAATTTGTAGTGAGAATGCTTGTAAAAGTGTGAGCCCAGGGCTTACCTATAACAACTAGACTTTCTATATTCACCAACTAAATTATTAGTTTTAAAGAATGGTTTAGCAAGCAATATTTTCAGAAAATAATGTAAAACCATAAGGGATGGGTAAGTCAAAACAAATACTCTGTCACTTCTTTCAATCAGTAAGGCAGGAATACAAACATGAACACTGAAAAGAACAAGTTGCAATCATCTGCTACCTCAAAACCAACGTCCATGTAAATGCATACCAGGCTGATGGATGCAGAGGAGCCTTTTAGACAAGCCTGGCTCATGTACTGATTAAGGCAACAATATAAACATACTCTGTTGCTCCTGTCAGAATTTTCTTTCTTTTTCTTGTTTTCTTTTTTTTCATAAATTTATTTA
Source organism: Mus pahari (assembly GCF_900095145.1). Classification (NCBI taxonomy): domain Eukaryota; kingdom Metazoa; phylum Chordata; class Mammalia; order Rodentia; family Muridae; genus Mus; species Mus pahari. The sequence continues at coordinate 28,778,096 of NC_034592.1, forward strand.
GTTATTCCCTTTACATCCTGATCACAGCCACAGTCTTTCCTCTCCCCCCCCCAGTCCCACCCTCATGGATTCTACCCTGTGATTACCACTCATACAATGATCTCAATGTAAAACCAAATACACTAAATCTGATTGAAGAGAAAATGAATAGCCTTGAATGCATTGGCACAAGACTCAACTTCCTGAACAGAAAACCAACAGCTCAGACTTTAAGATCAATAATTAGTAAATGGACTTCAAAGAGACTGAAAATCTTCTGCAAAGATAAAAACATGAACAATAGGACAAAATGGCAGTCTACACAGTGGAAAAAGATTTTCACCCACCCTATATCTGACAGAGGACTAATATCCAAAATATAAGAAGAACTCAATAAATTAGACATGAACAAACCAAATAGCCCATATAAAACAAGGGGTACAGAGCTAAACAGAATTCTCAACAGTGGAATCTCTCATTACTGAGAAACACTTGAAGAAGAGTTCAATGTCCTTAGTCATCAGGGAAATGAAAATCAAAATGACTCCGAGGTTATATCTTACACCCATCAGAACGTCAGAATAGATAAGATCAAAAACTCGAGCAAAGCACATGCTGGCAAAGATATATCACAAGACATTTTCTTTCTTTTTCTAAAATGTAGAAACAGAGTTTCATGAAGCTTAAGTACTTCTAAACTGTTATGAAGATGAGGATGAACTTGAACTTCTGTTTGTCTTGTTGCTATTTCCCAGGGGATAAAATCACTGCGTTTAGAGACATAAGTCACTAGACCCAGGTCACCTGGTGCTTGGGTCTAAACTCAGGGCTTTGTGATGCTACAGAAGAATTCTACCAACTTCAATCTTTAGATGCCCCTGCCAGATTTTACCCTGAATGGAAACTCACTTTTCAACTCTTTTAGAAATCACAGTTTTCTAAAATGTTTTACCAGCTTTTGTGCATATGGAAGTCTCAAATATTGTTTTGATTAGTGATGCAGAGCATCGGGTACCATCTCTGATTGTTTTCTAAGTGCTTGTGACATTTGGACATGCATCATTTAAATTTAAGTTATAACTTCATGAATCAGCAAGACATGCCAATGCCCCTCCGTTTTCAAATATGATTTCCTTTTTTATTTTCTACTTCACAGTGGTACCTGAGAGTTGAAGAATCATACCTTAATCCTCAGATTTTAATCCTTCTTATTCATCACAGTCTCTCTATAAATCTTTAATTCGATTTCATCCTATCTGTACTGTTATTTCTTGAAATAAAGACAAGTGCTATTTTTCTGGGCTTTAGTTTCTTTCTAACTAGTTTGCTTATCTCTGTTTTCTCTGCTCATCAGTCACAGAAAATACTCTTTATACACTAAGGAAAATATTTTTTAAGTCTCCCCATATTTTATGATATTACACCTTGTAAGAATAATAATGGCAATATAAACTTTAAATAGTACTACTGAAGTACATTTTTTTTTTTTTTTTGTAAAAAGAATTTACAGACTTGGGGCATATATCAGTGGGTAAATCACAGGCTGCCATGTTCTGAGGTCTAAGGTTAGCTTCACAGAGTCCATGTAAAGCAAGACACAGTGATGTGTATACTTGTAATTCCAGAGCTCTTTCATTGAGATGGGAGTTGGAGACAATAAAAGCTCAAAGCCAGTTTGCCTGGCTGATACAGTGGCAACCAGAAGATGTTCTGCCTCAAACAGGGTCACAGGCCAAAGTAACACCCAAGCTTGTCTTCTGACTTCTATACACTCACCATGGCATGGACACACCCTTATCTATCTATCTATCTATCTATCTATCTATCTATCTATCTATCTATCTATCTATCTATCTATTTATTTTTATTGGATATTTTATTTATTTCTATTTCAAGTGTTATCCATTTTTTCTGGTTTCCCCTCTATCCCAATTCCCCTCTATATCCCAATTCCCCTCTCCCTGCTTCTATGAGGGTGCTCTCCCACCCACCTACCACTCCCACCTCACAGCCCTAGCATTCCCCTATACTGGGGCATTAAACTTTCTCAGGACCAAGGGCCTCCCCTCCCATTGATGCCAGTTAAGGGTATCCTCTGCTACACAGGAAGATGTAAACATGCACACACACATATGCACACGATTACTACTACCACCATCACCACACACATACCAGACACACCCCAAAACACATACCGCACACCACACACACAACACACACATCACACTGCATATATACATGCACATACACTTAGCACAGTCTAACATACACATAAGCACTCACATTCCAAATGGATAAAAGTGTTTAATATTTGTATTAGAAATATAAAAACATCATAGAATATAATGGTTAAGCATCTTGGAAACTACTAAACTGCTATTTACAGTGAAAAAACAAATTAGCAAATCTTGATTAAAAATTTTATTTCTTTTCTTTTTTTTGTAAATCATTGATAAACAAATATGTATTTAATGATTGCCTTTTAGGAAAATACCTATATTGATGACAAAAGTAAAGTTTCCATTAGTAAAATTTTCATTGTAACTAAAGTTTATCTGTTAAAAATAACATGAAAATTGCATTATTATATATTGCATTGTATATTTACTTGAATTTTTAAGTACAAGAACCCAAAAAAGATGAAGAAATATAATACCTAGACTAAACAGAATAGATGGGGGAATATTTTCATTTAAAAATAATCATTTTAATGTACTTTAAATATTTTTTACAGTTCTTGAGATGTAAAGTGCATACTTTTTAAATCTTTGTTTATACCTACTTTAGGACACTTTACTACATTGTTGACAATGAATTTGCTAGACGAAATCTTGAAATTTTACTAAGTCAAGATTATTCATATGATACAACTGTTACAATTACATTTGCAAATATTTCCTAAGTAGAATTATTAATTTATTTATTGATATTATATACTTAGCCTCTAAATATATGAAGATATTTTTAAAAATTCAGGTCTTATGAAATTATCAAAAGTTGATGTTACAAACAAGTTGAAGACTGTGTTATACCCTAGTGCTTGGCAAAGGCTACACCTTAAGGTGTTCACAGAAACACTAAAGGCCCTAATTTATATCACAATCAACTGGTTCCACAATTTCCAAGTCTTGCTTGGCCATGTGGAAGGGACAGCATAGTATGGTTTCCTGCTCCTGTAACAGAACCAGTAGGGTGTGGTCCTTCAGGAGTGTTGGTGGTTGCTTTAGGCATAAAGTTAATTTGTATAATAATGTACACCTTTTCAGGTTCATACTACAAGGAATGTCCTCCCTGCCATGACATTTAGAGACAGCACAGGTCTGAGAGGAGAGGGTGTGGCTAATGTGTAAGCAAAGTGGTAGAATGCTGTGACTTTCAGGACAGCCCTTAAGGCTGTGGGAAAAAAAGCTGAAAACATGAGTTTGAAAATATATAATTTCTCAACTATGTAAAATATAAAGATACAGTATAAATAGTATAGGAGCTTCACAAATCTAAAGGAACAGAGGCAGCTGCACTATGAGCCAGCTTGTCAGAAAGATCCTAAGGAAGGAGATAAAGAGATTTAGGGAGTGCTGATCATAGGGCAAGATCCTACCCAGATAAGTTTTGTTGGTGGTGGTGTCCTAAATTCAAGGTCAGTCTGAGACAGAGGTCCTTTAGGTCCCAGCCCAGGCATCAAAGGAATGGTAATTTCAGATTGGGGTCCTACACAGCTATCTTATTGTGTGTGCTTGTGCTTGCTGCCTCTTTATAAGAATCAAGGGGCTGGGTTTTGGGGATGATGACTCATGGGATAATCAAAAGGGAAAACAGGGTAACTGAACTGATATGTAAACTAGAAGACTGGGCTTTTGGTCTGCAATGCTGAGCTATCCAGAGGGGGTTTAGGATAACTAGAAAATGCTGTCTGGAACAGAGCAGAACACAGAGGGTAATCTGGGAAGCTGTCTTGAGCAGAACATAGACTGTCAGCTTGGACCCATGACTTGACTTTGAGTCGTTTGTTTCACAGCTCTCAAGCATCCCTTCTCACAGAACCCTTCTCCAAGCTGAGGCTGTTCCTCATTAAACTTCTATCAAAACCGAAGGAGAATTTCAAATTGCTGCACAGATAATAGAACTGAACAGGGAAACAGAATCTCTCAGTCCATGTATTCTAACCAGAGAAAATGAAGAAACAAATTCTGTTTTCTCCTACCTACACTGTCTTCGGTCTTCAAAACAAATACCTAAACCAAGACTCCGGCAGAATGTAGATGTAATTCAGAAGAGTCATGCTACAGAGAAAAGAGTTCTTACAGCTCCACAAAGCCAGAATGAGGACAGAAAACCACAGGCAGACACATAATTGGGGACTTTTCTCTTTTAAACATTTAAAGTCAGCTGTGCATGGTGGTGCTGACCTCTTATTTCAGCTCCTTGGAAGACTGCAGCAAGAGGGTTGTAAATTCAAGGCCTATGTCAACTACAGATTAAATGCAATGTTTTTCTGAACAACTTAGTGAGATCCGCTCTTAAAGTGAAAACTGTAGAAAAGGTTGGCTTTACAGTGAGTGATAGTGTTTGTTCCGCATGAGAGGACACCTAGGGTAAACTCCTCTTACCTTTCCCAAAATAAATGAGAGTCTAGATGTCAGGTGAAGGAACTGTAGAATCTAAAAGCAAAACCACAGTAAGCAAATGTTCACTAGGGGAAAAAATGTCAAATTAATTATTTTGGGTAAAGTGTAAAATTACAAAATAGTCTGCTTGGCTGACTACCACTCCCTCTGTCAGGCAGACTCCTGCTTTTATCATTAGGTTCCTCCAGACTCAATGAATCTCTAACAAATAGACAGATATATTGCTAAACTTCAGTAGATAGAATTTTACATAACACAGTCACTAAATATTAAGCTGGTTTATATCAGCTACCATTTGCTTTTAAATTGATAAAGTTAAAAGTTCATGAAACATGATACCAACATTGTTTTTTCCTGTTATACTTATAAACCATAAGGATATAAGTTTATGCAATTTTATAAATGTATCCATAAGTGCTTAATAAAAACACAATGACAATTAATTGTGGTTGATAAGATAATGTATAATTACTATTTTCGTACATAGTTATAGCTTCCACTTTTTCTCAAATATTGATATAATATCCACGGGAAAAGGAAATCCTGAAGCCAGTCTCATTTACAGCTGAGAAAATTGTCTAAGAGGGAATTCGAGTCTTATGTAGCTACTGAGAAAGAAAAACATCATAATCTGTTGTTTTGATTTCACCAATCATAAATGTATCAAAGATATTTATATATGTATATATATATTTGTGTGTATGTATATATATGTAAGTATGTATATTGTATGTATATACACATACATGTATGTGTGCATATCTATGTATACTTTTGATACTTTTATGATACATACACACAGGCAAATGAATGTGGATTTTTCTGCATTTTCCTTCACTCAGCACAATAATAATTTATCATAAATGGATCCATGTCAAAAGCAATGGCCCACTTACTCCTATACAACTATCCATTTAACTTTGTGAGACTTCTATATCGAAGAGAGCATTATTCAGGACTAGGCTAATCTGATTTTTCTTATTTTGTTGGAAAACACTTGGGTATGACTCATGTGAGAATTATATTAATAAATGTAAGAACAGAATGAGGCAACTGGAGCCATTAATCTACTTTATCTTTAAAACTCTTGTTGCTTTAACACGATTGTTTTACCTGTGACTTTGTTAGGTGGGGTGCAAGAACATAAGAGATAGTTATCAATATCCACAGAAAACTGAGCATTTATAATGCAAACATACTTTATTTGTTTGCACTGACCAAAGCATCAGTTCCAACAAACATGTCTTATTTTAATATTATAAATGATTTAAAATGGTTTTAATCATGATTGATTTTGTTCAGTGTATGAAACATTAAAATATGTACATTTTATAATTGAATATAGATAGACATGCGGTTTGAATATACTTGTTAAATGAATAAAACTACATCAATTTTAGTTCTTCCTTTTTCTAACTGCTTAAAATTTATTCATCCTATAGGTTTGGACTTATGGTTAAAATTGCCAGCTTTAACTTAATATCTGCCATTTATCTAGATACACTACCAAGCACCTCCAACATATATCACCTTTTATGCCTTTTAAAAATAATGTGTAACCTAGACCAGCTTGGATTCCTGTTCCTCATGCCTTCCTGTCATCAGCATGTGCCCCAATATAGCCAGGTTCTTTTATACTGTTTTTTGTTCTTTTGTAGTTGAGAACTATCTGCCTGATGTGACATGGTTCACCTAATTTCGATCTTTGAGAATATTAGAATTCTGAGTGACACGGGGAAATTATTTACAGATTACAAAAACTTTAAAAGCCTAAGCTGGTGACATGCGAACAAGTGTGACCCACCATAATGGGTGTTTTATAGTATACAGCAGTTGCCATTGATTTTGATTTCTCTCACATTTAGTTTTTGGACATGATCTTTGAGAGGTAGTTGTGGTTCACAGTTCTCTTTCTCATAGTTTTGATTAGTGTCTTAGAGTAAATGTATAGTTTAATAATTACTGAATAAATATGAATAAGTAAATGAAGAAATAAAAGTGTAAAGGCACCCTTCGTCCATTGATGGTGCACAACTATTGACTGCCTTCAAATCAGCTATCTAAAGTAGGATATATTATGGGTCATCGTAACAAAGCCTTGCTTCAGCAACCTAAAATCTTCACTCGTCTTACTAAACAGAAGAATTGATATGTGTCTATGCCTTCTCCAGCATCAGCTCAGTCATGGCAAGTGTCAGCATCCATGAGAGTTTATATGTGAGGGTGTCAAACACTTTCTATCACTTTTAAAAAACATTTGCTGGTTTGGCAGCTTTGAGGCCCCAGAACCTCAGTGATTCCCATACTAGTGAAATTTTGAGGATTACAGACCTATATGCTAGAACATAGTCTATAAATACCTCTACACCACAGGGAAGGCATTCTAAATCAAAACTCTGTAGTATTTACAGGGTTCACCTGGTCACGCTGACTCTGTAGAAGGACATAAAAACTGGTTCCAGGAAATATGTCAGATATCTGGAAGGTCTTCCAGTGGCAAAGCTAGTGCCCTTTCAAAAGGCTTTAAAAGAATAATCCACTGACAAGTTTAGCATGTGTGACCTGACTTTGCAAAGAAACTTCCAAGCTTGAAGTAGGCATGTGGGTGCCCAAACAGAATAGGGAAATAATGGGGGACTCAAGCATCAACTAGGAAAGACTGCATTTATGCTGCACCAAGAAGCTCTCTGCCCTTAAATCCATCACTTTTATTTAATACCAATGCCAAGTTATTTTCAACATACCTATCCCGCCCTTGCCTCCCTAAACTTCTCTTTTCCCCCCCATTCTTTTCTGTTACAGTTTCTTTTGGTGGTCTTTGGTGAGATGTCTGCCTTTGAACCTCCTGAGACCTGGGGCTGTCTTAGATTGTCTGATCTCATTGCTTTGTCCTATTTTTATTCTACTCCGACTCCAAACTGCTACATCCCACTGTGTTCTTATTGCTCCCCCATCCTACCTACTTTCCCCCATTCTGCTTTTATATTTTCTGCTCATAACCATGCCATCTTAAAGTGAGCTATTCTATGAGCATTTCTTCTCTCCCTACAATGATTAGAACTGAAGAGGAATTTTCTATTTGTCTATTACTACATGTTCGTATTGGGCCCAAACTTTGAAAGTGATTGGTTTTGTATATTTTTCTACTTCTGAAGGAGGACAGGGTTTGGCATCTAACACCCCAAACAGCAGTCTAGCAAAAACTCTACCATTTCTTAAACATTGCAAACACTTCTCCGGAAAGCATATGAATGAATGAGTGAAACAGAATGATGAACAACAAGTGCAGTGTCATGGCGTATCAGGCAAGGACACTTGCAACCAAACCTGATGACCTGTATGTGATTCCCAGAACCCATGGCAGAAGGATGAAACTGACTGAAGCAAGTTGTCCTTTGTCACACAAGCACCATGACATATGTACCTACACATACATATATACACAGCCTATAAATACATACATACACACACATGTACATATATATATATATATATATATATATATATATATATATATGTGTGTGTGTGTGTGTGTGTGTGTG
>NC_034592.1:28787586-28795075 GCF_900095145.1 Mus pahari
TACAGCTGGATCTCATGGAGGCATTTCCCCAACTAAAGCTCCTTTCTCTGTGATAACTCCAGCCTGTGTCAAGTTGACACAAAATTAGCCAGTACAACACAAGTCTCAGCTGAATACTATATAACCAATATGTCACCCCAGATGATTTTTTTTTATTATAATACAATGCAAAAAAAAAAAAAAAGAAAGAAAAAAATACAAGGAAAAAACAATGTCATCCTTTAGCCACTTTGGCTCTGGATTTATCTTTCTATTACAAGTCCATAACAAATGAGAGCTTGTTTCACAAAACATAGTCACTACCTACACAATAAAAACATTCCCTTTTAAATTTTCAGAAAAAAAAAACTGAAAGAAAATTTAAAAACTTAACATATCAGCACAAGTGATTCCCATACTTTTAGGTTTTTTAAAGATTTATTAATATCATTTTATTTCTGTGAGTGTTTTTCTGCTGGAATCTGTCCCTGGAGGGGTTAAAAAAACCTATAGGATGTTGTGCAGAATAGGTGTGTGTGTGTGTGTGTGTGTGTGTGTGTGTGTATGTGTGTGTGTATGTGTGTATGAGTGGAGAGACATGGAACAAGAAGTGCAGTTCTCATACTCTGGTACCGAGAAAAGACAAGCCATCTTTATTTATACATCTCTCTATATATTTTTCACAGATGAGAAATTTTTACATTAATTTTCTCATTTTCTCACATACAATCTCTTTTAAGAACTTCCTACATTTAACAATAGTGTACACACTGTGCTTTTTCTCTCTTTTTTTTTTTTCTTCATCAATCACTGTGGTTTCTTGCTAACCCACAAACTGAATCAAGAAAGAAGAAAAACAGCTTCATTAAGCAGTTAATGTGTAATCCAGCACATTTGTATGTAACCAAGTGACTGTGGGTGGTAGCAATTGCAATTACAGTATAGAGAGGTGAGAGAATACATACCTAGGGAATTCTGATTTAGTCAAGGGCACCAAGAGTCTTCTCGAATCTTAATCAGGAGATCTAATTCCTCTAACACCCAGGGCTCACAGCAAATGAGTAACCAGAGTCATTTCCCCATCCTTGCTTGGCTCACCTCTAAATTTTCCCATTAAATCTTAGATCCAACAATCTAGGAAGACCTTTCTGTCTTTCTGATAATCAACTCAATGTTGTTTGGAACAGGTCGGTGGACAAATTATTGTCAGAACTAAGTTCTCATTGGAAGAGAACATCCAGACTTTGTGGGGCAGTGAGCTGTACACTGACAGCCTGGTCCTGGTCGAGCATAGGCCTGGAAACCTGATGACCCTAAGGGACAGAAGGTGTTCAGCCATGCCTCCTGGGGCCCTTGCTCCTGTTGTAGCTATAGCCTCCCCACAGCCCTCTGAAGAGAAGTGTGTGGTCATCAGTCACATAGGCAATGCCCCAAGCTCCTGGTATTCTGTGTGGACTCCACCTCCACAGTTACCTGGCAATAGCCAGGTATGCTCCTCCTCCCCACAGTTACCTGGCAAGAACCAGGTAGCCCTAGCCCATTATAGAAGGAGATGCTTGCCCCCTCCTTGCTCTCTTACTCTCTTACCTCTTCTTCTCTTGTTCTTATTCTTGCTCCCCCTCTCTCACCTTCCCTTCTCCCCTTTCTCCATGGGGCCATAGCTACCCTCTGCTTCTCTACTTTCTCTCTGCCTTTCCTCAATAAGCCCCTAAAAACCATGAACTGCCTCTTTTTGTAATCCATCATGCTGGAGCAATGGAACAGGTTTCCTTCTAAAGAGCCAAGCGTCCAACCTCCCTGCAGAAGGCCTCTCTACATTCCAACCAAGGCTGCCATGAGCAAGCCGCCTGAGCTAACCTCCCTGTGGTGACCTTCCAGAGCTCTCGTTCTACCCATTTCCCTTCGGACCCTCGGGGCCAGAGTCTGCCAGAGCATCCCCACACATCCCCAGCTCTTTCCTGAGTGTACAGCAGAGGCTGGAATGTCTGAGACTGAGAACCTGCCTTCCCTGGCCTCTGTCTGGCCCAGGGACCCCGGAACCAGCTCTTCTGCAGTACCCAGTGCTGTAGTGGTGCCCAAGAGTCAGAGCCTGACTCTGGAAGTTCCACGGGGACCCCAGACTGCATCTTCCTCACCCCCAGAGGGGGATCCCTCGCCTTCTCACAGTTCAAGGCCTGCCTGGCAGCAACCCGGGTTCCCTGCAGTCAAACTCCCGCATCTGCCTTGCCCAGCAGCTCTAGGCCTGAGCTGACACAGGACCCCAGTTTTTGTCCCACAAGACTTTAGCTGATGTATCCAGTTTCGGGTCTTGTTTTGACTCAACTACATCACCATTAATAACAAACAGTGGAATAGTGATCTGTCTCATTCACACAATCCTCAGAGACAGACAGAAATGAATATTGATCTCAGCTTTCTTTTTCTGATTTGAAGAAAGTCTGTCATAAACAAAGTGAAAGTAAAAACTGTCCTTATCAAATGTCAGGCCCCATTTTGGCCCTGGTTTGGACTTTGAGGACAAACCCAAGCCTGGCTAGAGTTTTGAAAGCTCTCAGTTACTTTCCTACTGAATGACTGACTCAGCACTACCTGCTTAAGCCTGTGTTTGCCTAGCTACTGCTGATGTAGAATAACTTTGTTGGCTCTGTCAGTTACCCCATACCCTTTGTCACCATTCTCCTCTCCCTACATTATCTCATTTCAGCAAAAAACCCCCACCTCTTCTCTCAGTCCTTTATAAACTAAAGACTGATACAATTAAATGAGGTCCTGCTTTGACAGACTCCCTGCTCAGGGTGGTTATTTTCCAGACAGCACGAGATCCTAGCTGTGACCCTCACCATCCCACTCCAGCCTGGGAGAGAATGGGCTGGACCGACCGGGTTCTCTCCTCTCAGCCTAGACCTGCCAGCAGAGAGCCAACAATCAAAAGCAAGCATGCAAACACAAGGGAAAAGTGAACTAGGTATTCCCTTGGGAATGGCCAGGAAGCCAGGCGTGGTGGCATACACCTTTAATCCCAGCACTTGGAGGCAGAGACAGGTGGATTTCTGAGTTCGAGGCCAGTCTGGTCTACAAAGTGAGTTCCAGGACAGCCAGGGCTATACAGCGAAACCCTGTCTTGAAAAACCATAAAAAAAAAAAAAAAAAAAAAAAAGAATGGCCAGGAGATTCCACAGATTCTTGCCATGTAGAGACCCAACTCCTCAGGCCTTTCTACAAAGAGAGCCTTTTCTATTATTCTCTGTATTTTTCCAAGCAAAAGCTTTGACACCTCCAATTTTCCTTCATGAATGTCTGTGTGCAACATGTGTGTCTGGTGCTTAGGGGTCAGAAATGTGCATTGACTCTTCGAGAACTGGAGATAATTAGTAGTTGTAAGAAACCATATGGGTTTGGGGAATCAAACCAAGGCCTCTGAAAGAACAATACATGTTGAGCAAACTGTTGAGCAAACTCTTTAGACCCAACCGTATCCATTTCATAAACTACAAGATGCGAAGGTAAGGATAAGTTCCCATAAAATAATTGTGGGAAATTTTTATATCAAACTTTCATCAACACACATGTCATTCTGACAGAAGAGTAAACAGTAACATCTGACATAAATGAAATCAAATAGTAATGGGAGTAACAAACATCTGCAGGGTATTTTGTGTGAATAGTAAGGTGATTCTCTCCTTTATATGTGGTATTGGGAATTATATTCAGCCTACTGATTTCATGGCAAGTGGTTGTACTTGCTGAACATCTTGTTCTACCTATAAACACATATATGCAAAGGCATTAGCTGCTTATCTTTCCAAATAGTTTTTTAAGGATGCTTGGCTAGCAAACAGCTTGTGATGTTATGGATAATTTATCGATAATACCTGCTCCTCTGGATCATAAGGCAGATTTGAATCCTGAATAGAATAATATGATTTCGCTCAAGTCCAGGTCTTGACCAGGCCAGGTTGCTAATGGTGGCCTTAAAAAGTTGGTGATTTCCTAAACTGAGAGCTGCTCAACTGTGAATCAAATCTCTGTATCTATCATCTGCCTGTATTCATGGATGACTGGTCCCTTGATTCTGGTAGCAAAGGATAGTAATGTGAACAAGATAAAATGCTAAGGTGATGCTCTGATGAAACAACTTAGTACACATCTAAGATTGCATTATGCTAACAAATTGTTTGCTTGAAAGTAGCATAAAGTCACAAATATGATAGAGTGGTGAAAGTTAAGTAACATTAGGTAGATTTATCTTGAAATCACAATATTCATTTTTGCCTTTAGGTACAGCATGCCTGGCTGGGCAGCTTAGTGGGTATAAGCACTGGATAGCAACTCTTCCAGAACAAGTCCCAAGGGGTTAAAACAATTCTAGACCAGAGAAAGATGCTCATTCAACACTGTTTCAAAAAACAAGGTAAATTCTTTGAAATAAATCTAAAAAAAGAGGTGAAAGAATCTGCAATAACAATTTAAAATTCAGCCGGGCGTGGTTGTGCACGCCATTAATCCCAGCACTTGGGAGGCAGAGGTAGGCGGATTTCTGAGTTCGAGGCCAGCCCGGTCTACAAAGTGAGTTCCAGGACAGCCAGAGCTATACAGAGAAACCCTGTCTTGAAAAAACAAAAACAAAAGCAAACAAACAAAAAAACCAAACCAAAACAATTACAATTCTGAAGAAGTTGGATACACCAGAAAATGTAAAGCCACCCATTCATGTGGATGAGAAAAATTAATAGTATGAGAATAGTTATCATAGCTATACTAGCTATTCTCATCTGCAGAACAAGATGACAAAAGCAACTTTTATAATAGAGGCTTGCTTACAGTTTGGCAGCCTTAGCCCATTCTCTTCATGTTAAGGAACATGGACACCTACAGGCAGATGCTGGAGCATAGCTGAGAGCTATACCCTGATCTGTAGGTAGGTATAGGTAAAGAGACGGGGTCTGGAGTGGGCTAAGGAAATCTCAAAGCCCACCTCTAGTGAAGCGCTTCCTCTGACAAAGCCATACCTTCTACGCCTTGAAATCCTTTCAAGCAGTTCTACTCCCTGGTGACCAGGCATGCAAATATATAAGTCTATGGGAACCATTCTTATTCACATCATCACATTCTACTCCTTGATCCCTATAAGCTTATAGCCATGTTATACTGCAAAATGCATAGTCTTTCTGTCTTAAGACCACTTAAAAGTCCAAAGGCTCTTCTGATATTCAAGGCATCTCACAAATATAACCCCTGAAAAATAAAATGAAAAGCAGATCACATAACATACTTCCAGTGAAAAATAGCAAGGATTATGCATTACCACTTAGAATTGAAGGAAAGGGATTATAGTGAGGAAATATAGAATGAAAGAAAGGCTAAAATCTAGCAAACTCAAATTTCTCTATCTCCATGTCTGATGTCAAAGCTCTCTTCAGACCTCTAACTTCTTTTCAGCTTTGTTGATTGTAACACACATCTCTTGGCCTGGTTCCACTCCCTGTAAGCAGTTCTTGAATGATATTCTATAACTCTGGCCATCTTTCACATCTTGAGATCTTCAACACAATACAGACTTTACTTTCATGGCTTTATGAAATTACCTCTGAGTCTCCGTGCAGGGACAGCTTGACACACATGCCTGGCATCAGCAGATTTCATTAGCCACACACAGAGAGAGATTCCTCAATTTTTTCCTTGTATCTTTGATTCTAAGGCCAGAACAACTCAGCCAAAGCTACCAAGTTCTGTGGTCTAATGGAGTTGGAACTTTGGCCCCTCCTTCAATTACATTTGTATCAGCTTTCTGTTGTTGATGCTCTCCAGCACTGTCTATGTCTGTGTCTGTGTCTGTGTCTGTGTCTGTGTCTGTGTCTGTGTCTGTGTCTGTGTCTGTGTCTGTGTCTGTGTCTGTGTCTGTGTCTGTGTGTGATGCTGGAGATGGAATCCAGGACATTGTACANTGTCTGTGTCTGTGTCTAGTCTATGTCTATGTCTATGTCTATGTCTATGTCTATGTCTATGTCTATGTCTATGTCTATGTCTATATCTATCTGTCTGTCTGTCTATCTATCTATCTATCTATCTATCTATCTATCTATCTATCTATCTAAAATCTCATTATCTTCTTTTCACAAGTAGGACGCTTAGCTACACAGAAGTCACCAATCTTTTATTCTCCTTGGCTTCAGGTTATTTTTATTTTCTTTTTAAAAATTTTCTCTCCTTGAGCTCTGGACTTGATTGCATTACATTTTCTGGTGCTTCTTTTCTCCTCCATGGTGATTTGAATATGCTTGGACCAGGGAGTGGCACTATTAGGAGGTGTATCCTTGTGGGAGGAAGTGTGTCACTGTGGGGGTGGGCTTTGAGAGATTTTCCTTCTAACCACCTGGAAGCCAGTTTTTCCTCCTGTTTGCCTTCAAATAAGATGTAAAACTCAAGAACTCCAGCTTCATGCCTGCCTGAATGCTGCCGTGCTTCCCAACATAGTAATGGACTGAACCTCTGAACATGTAAGCCATCCCCAATTAAATGCTATCCTTTACAAAATTTGCCTCGGTCACTGTCTACTCAGAGCACTACATTTAGTATTTCTTTTTGTCTAGCTTCTTTAATTTTATAGATCTACCGAAGAGTAATTACTAACAACTACATAACATAGTCAATGCTATGGTGTCTTAAAAAATTCTATAGTCAAGGCCATTAATTCAAAAGTCTTCTATTTAACATGAGGCTGATTTTAATATGGGGTGCAAGAGTAGAAAGTAGGCATATTCTTTGTCAAAATATCATAAGAACGGTCTCTAGGTCACTTAGTAATACTCTTCCCCTCTGAAACTTCCTCAGCTGGACCTCCATATTTCCAATCGCCTTTAGTACTCTCTTCCATACTACTACCAATATATCCAATTAAATTTAAAGTTTTAAATTCTATTCCTAATCTAAAGTCCCAAAGTCCACATTCCACTAACAGGCAGCATGGTCAGGCTTACCACACCAGTACCAAGTCATCTCCTATAGTAGAGAGAATTTATTTGGTACTTGCTTACACTTTCAGAAATTTAGTCCTTTATTATGTCTGGGAGCATGACATTGTGCAGGTGAGTGGTGAAGCAATAGCTGAGAGCTACATCCTGGTATGTAGGCAGGCAGAGATAGAGACACTGAGTGGAGTATGGACTTATGAAATGTCAAAGCTGACCGCCACTCACACACTTCCTCCAAAAAGTCTACACCTCCTCAAACAAGGCCTTACTTCCTATCCCTTACAATTCTTTCAAAGATTTCCACTTCTTAGTGACCAAGCATTTAAATATATGATTCTTTTTATTATTATTATTATTATTTTCTTTATTCACATTTTAAATGCTATCCCAAAAGTTCCCTATACCCCCAAGCCCCTGCTCCCCTACCCACCCACTCCCACTAATTGGCCCAGGCCTTCCCTTGTGCTGGGTCATATAAAGTTTGCAAGACCAAGGGGCCTCTATTCCCAGTGATGGCCGATTAGGCCATCTTCTGCTAC
>NC_034592.1:28795730-28797306 GCF_900095145.1 Mus pahari
AAAAAAAAAAAAAAAAAAAAAAAAAAAAAAAAAAAAAAAATCAAAACAAAACAACAACAAACTATCTGAAAAATCACATAAAAGCTCCAAAGACCCCAGGTATCCAAATCAATCCTGAACAAAATGCAAATATCTAGATGCTATAGATATTGCTATGACTAATTTCATGTTACATTACAAAGCCATAGTAATACAATGGTAAAGTACTGGCACAGATAGGCATGAAGGTCAACAGAATGTAATAGAGAAGCAAAAAAATGTAAATTTGGGAATATAATTTGAGTTGCATTTTATAAATATCATTTCCTTTCTTGTATATAACTTTCAGAATAAAGATATGACGGAAGATAGACACAGGAGTGGTGCTACTTCAGTTTTTGTAGAAGTGGAAAGACAATATCTTTTCTTGAAGGAGAGATGATGACACTATTCTCTGAGAGGTGTGGAGAAGCAAGGACATGGTCATTTGTCTTAAGAGCTGGTTTTAGAGTCTCACTGCAGAACAGAAACACCCAGTGTTGCTCTTAAATCTTTGCAGTGATGTTGGAAATCGAGAGGAGCAAATAGAATCATGAAGCTAATGTTGCCTCCTATACTGGGAGCAAGACAGTGCTTTATCTTTGACCCAAGAGAATAGTGTCTTTTGCCAAGATCTGAGAAATTCTAGCAGTCAAATATGGCTTGTAAATGCGATAAAATCTTAGATTTTTCACAGTAATTGACATAAACACAAATTACTAATGTGGGGGCAATTCAATTATGTTGTAACATTCCAAACTGGAAATAAACTAGAACAAAAAGAGTACATCTGGGTTCTTGGTGTTTTACAAATGGTGTTTTCTTATAGATTATCACTGAAGATAACAAACACACAAAATTGCATTGTTTTTCCTACCCTATTCTGTCTTTTAATTCTAGTGACATTGTGGTACACAGTAAAATATGGTCACTTTCTCTCCATATTCTGACAGAGTATTTCTCCAAACATCCTAGATCTTGTTCAGTGAGTCTGAACATAGAGTCTAGAGACTATCACACCAAGTATAACAAACATTAGAGGATTAGAGCTAGCCGTGGTCAGTTCTAAGGCACTGGGGAAACTTGAGAAGTAGGGTATCTACTTTTCAGAAATTTCCATGGAGAATCACAGTCCAGATTACCATGATTGCAGCAATGTGTAACTCCATTTGTCATTTCTTCCTTATGTTCCTCCTACTCTCATAGGTGTCTGTCTCTCAAGGGATGAGAATAGTAATTTCAAATATAAACAAGTCCCAAGACTTTTTGGAAAGAACCACATTTAAGACCGAGGACTCTTACTAATTTGAAAACAGTTCCCAGTCATGACCCAGGAAGCTGGGTTCAGATAACTTGGCTATGATATTGAGGGAATGAGGAAAGACAGCTATGCCGACAAGCTGGGTCTGGGTGGGCTCTGAGCTCTGAAGGAGATGCAGCAGAAGAAGAATCAGAACCAAGAAAGTAAATGTATTTGCTCCAGCTGAATAAGGATGCAGGTTTTAGCTAAATTCTGTCGGAGGCATACATAGGGGAGCAGTGTCAGTCTGAAGTCACT
>NC_034592.1:28797994-28800055 GCF_900095145.1 Mus pahari
ATATATATATATATATATATATATATATATATATATATGTGTGTGTGTGTGTGTGTGTGTGTGTGTGTGTGTGTACATACATACATATGGTCTTGGAACCTAGTCTTAAGAAGCATTCAGTACCCATACTACCTTTGATTTCTATGGAAAGTGGGCATTAGACCTGGGGAGTGAAGTGTCAGACCTGAGAAATCATTAGCCTGTGCTGTGTTCATAAACTATGCGATTAAATTCTGGTTGTTATGTGATTTGAAGGCTATTTAGAGAGTTTTACTGTGAGTAAAAAAAATCAATAATTGTTCTTAGGGGAAAAATTGTGTGTGTGTGTGGGGGGGGGTGCAAATAAGAATTACAGGAAGGAATCAGAATGACAGAGAGAAGTTAAAGATCTTGTCAGATCTACTGAATGGCTATGACAAATGAGAGTTTGTGTTGTTCATTGTAATTAGTGTCTGATGTGGGATATGCCTGACTCACTATTAAGCCCTTGTGGGTAATAGACATCAAGTTATAAAGGTGAAGAAATTCCCCACTATTTATCTATACCCATGAATGATTATAAAAAATAGCCTTAACTGATAGATAGCTAACATGCATAGATAGCATTTCTAAATAGCTAAACATTTTCATATCATACTCCATTTAATTTTCATGTCTTTCTAACAAGAATAAATGGACCAACAAAGTCTTTCACACTTTACAACTACTAAATCTGAATGTTAGGTAAGAGGTTTTCCCAAAATTTCATAAAACAACCGGTAAGGTACAAAATTAGATCAGAGCCAAATGTATGCTAACTTCTATTTCATTTTCCTTTGATCTACTCATTACAATCATGTCCATTTAGGGGCCAGTTTTCATTTTCTCATAATAGCAAACAGATTTTGCTGAAATCAATATTCAAGGAGGCAGTTTTAAATTCCAATTTATTACAGAAAAGAAAAGAGATAAAATCTAATGTTTACAGAATACAGGGTAGAAGGAATTAAAACTCCAGGAGTAGAATTCCTCTACCAAATGGGTTATTTCTCATAGTTTCATAGTCAGATTTTAAAAATGAGTGTTATTTATTTTCTTACTTCTCATAATCAACTATTTCAATGATGTAGATTTTAAATTGGCTTACTTCTAGTTCAAACAAACTGTCTACCATTTCATCTATTCTGTCTTTTCAAGAACCTAGGTATTCAATAAAATAAGCAGCTATAATGAAATAGCTTCATTATGTGTATATGTCATCACTATGTTTCTGTTGTTTAAATAAAACATTGCCCAGCATTGACATGGGAATGAAAGGGATTGTTTCAACTCATAATTTATAACAACCGCCAAGGGAAAACAGGTCAGAAACTCTAAAGACTACCCTGAAAGAGGACACTGAAGCCAAGAACATGGAGAAACACTGCTTAGTGGTTTGCATTCATGGTCTGCTTATCTTACTTTCTTGCATAACCCAGGCCCACTTACCCAGAGGTGACACCACCCATAATGGTCTAGAACCTTTTACAACAATCATTCATCATGAAATGCCACATAGACACAAAAACTGGAAATTCTGTTGGGTGCTATTCATTAATTGAGGTAACCTTTTTCCAGGTGACTATATTTTAACAAAACAAACCAGCATAGTGTGTGTATGAGTGTAATTTAAAACAAAATACATCATACATAAATAATGAATAAACAAGAATGCCTGGACAAAAGAGCTAAAGGTCTCTGGTAGGTGTTTATTTCTAGAACAGAATAAAATGAACATATGACTAAATCACAGGATTTAGAATTGAAAGAAGTCAGAGAAGTTGAAATGAAAAATGTATAAAAGTTTCAGGATCCATAAGTCATAGTCAAATGCTTTTAATTAAAATAAGATTCTCCTAGTATAGCTGTTTACCTCTGGGTTAACAACACACTTGTTCTCCTTCAAATTTTAGTAGGTAAATACCAAAATGATCATTTTATTTATATGTGGGTTGAGAAAGATTGTCCTGATTTCCAAGGTGGTTGTACAAGCTTGCAATCACACCAGCAATGGAGGAGTGTTCCTCTTTCTCCACATCATCG
>NC_034592.1:28800990-28813490 GCF_900095145.1 Mus pahari
ATGTAGCAGAAGATGGCCTAGTCGGCCATCATTGGGAAGAGAGGCCCCTTGGTCTAGCAAACTTCATATGCCCCAGTACAGGGAATGCCAGGGCCAAGAAATGGGAGTGAGTGGGTAGGCGAGCAGGGAGGAGGGAAGGTATAGGGGACTTTTGGGATAGCATGTGAAATGTAAATGAAGAAAATATCTAATAAAAACAAGTAAATAAAAGAAAGATTGTCCTTCTCCTGAATATCCTCCTTACAATGTAAACTATTACCTTTTTATTCCTTCTGTCTTTCCATATAGTAAGCTTGTCCCTTAGTTGCTAAATAAGTATTGAATTGTTTACTTATTATTTACTTTATATAGCAACTGTGTCTTCTTCCTCTTGCAGCAGCACACAACAAAACTATTATGTTAACTTAGGGACAAATGAAAATGCAAGAAGTGGGAACAATTAAAGTAAGCTGTCTCTATTTAAATGAAACAAAAAGATTACAAATTTGAGGTCATTCTTGGAAAGGTAGTGTGAACATTGTCTCAAATATAAGTCAATAAATAGATTAATAAATGTTTACAAAGGAGGTATAAAACCTGAAATCTTAAGTCATCAACACATATTAATGATGGTTAACTCCATACTTAAAAATAAGTAAAAGCCACTTTTTGTTTAAAAGTCTTGGTAAACACAATGCTGACTATAGCAGAATTCAAATATGTTCTTAAATGCTTAATTTACCACTATTGTTATTAACATATTCTCAATTAAAGTTTTAATGAAAAGGTGTTGGTCTTTTGTGCTTCACATCCGCATAGATTTCACAATGATATATTTCCTGCGAAGCACTAAGTACTCCATTAGCTCAAATAAGTATTTCCCAAACCAAAGCTATTAAAACAGTCTGAAAACATTCACATTATATTTTGATCCTCCACCCATCTCACACACACACACACACACACACACACACACACACACACACACACACACTGTCATTGCTGCAGCTCACAGGAAATCAGGCCTGCCTCAGGGCTGCAAGCAACATGGTTGTGCCTGTGCTACTGGCAGGGTGGCTAGCAGTGGCCACTCCAAGGACAGGACCTTGTATAGCCTGGCAGCTACTGTCCCCATTATCAGACAACATACTGTCCAATCACATGCACACCGTGATTCTGAACAGGATATCCAACATGAACAATGGATCATTTTCTTGATTAAGCTCTCTTGAAAGAAATGCACGGGAGGCCATGGTAACAGCAACTGTTGGTCTCCCAGCCCTGTGGATTGTTGCTCCACATGGTCTACTCAGGCAAAGAGAGCAGAGACGATGAACAGAGGTTCAGAGGCCCTGTGAGTAAGTACAGTGAATGATAACACAGAGACCAGCTTCAAGGAGTCAGATCCATTTTAACTTGTAGTGATTCAAGGATTATATAATATGGAGGGCGGGGGTTAGGAACATCCAGGATGGGCAAAGGCTTCAGGCTTCAGGCATCAAAATGCCTCTTTAATATGGAGAAGCATTTCAGGAATCTCAGGTGTTAGCAGAACAGGTTATTATCACGAGATAGGAAATTGAACCTGGAACTTAACCAAGGCTCTGTGATATTCTGCAGGTAGGGGCCTGTGTGGATGTATGTGTGTGTGTGGTATGGGGTGGGGGAGAGCAGGGTGTTGAATTCTCCAGACCAAGTCAGAGAGGGGGAAGCCCTGCTAATGAAGGTAGTCTTCCATTTCTGCGAGTTCCAGAAGGCTATCAAGTCAATGATGAACTTGGTAGATTTTGTAGATCTTTCTAATATTCATCTTCAGTGCTGTCCACCTCCTGAGGTTGTCTGTGATCCCTGCTACATTTGAAACCTGGTGGAAATCCATGGTATGTGCTTCCACAGCTCTTATGGGCAAGGAAATTCTTTTGTAATAGTATTGCTAACTGCAGACTCATAACTGATAATGAGAGACACTGAAGGTTTGGTGACAACAATTCTTCCCCCTGCTTAAAAAAGGGGCGAGGAAGAATGATAGAAATGAAGAAAAAGAAAGATAGAAAGAAAGTAGAGGAGAGGAGAAAAGAAAGGAAGAGTCAAGTCCAGCAGAAAACTATTGAAGACAGTCCATAAAAATTGTGCTAAATATTATGAAGTATCTTCACAGTTCAGAGTCTGATGAACCATTAGGGACAAACTTTTTCTTTTGGGGGCTTGTCACTGGGAGTTTGATTATGCTCCAGCGAATATATGGGCATCACAAATTGGTGTATTTTTACTGTTTTAGTTAAGGGTACAAGGGAGGAAGGGTAGATCTGGGAGGAATGGGAAGTGAGTACATTGTATGAAATTACCAAATAGATCATAAAAATATTATGTTGACGGAAAATACAAAATTTACATAAGTAATGCAAAAATTCACATAGACTTTTCCCTGTTTTCATTTTTGCTAAAATCTTACCATAAACAGGGTTTGAATGAGAATGGCCCGCACAAACACACATGTATATGAGTACTTGGTCTCTAACTGGTAGAACTGTTTAGAAGGAATTATGAGGTATGACCTTGTAAGACATGGTATGTTACTGGGGTAGGTCATGAAATTTTCAAAAGCACTTGTTATTCTCAGTCACTGCTCACTGACTTGTATTTGAAGATCAAATTGTGACATCTCAGCTACTGCTCCAGCGCCAAGCTTACCTGCTTTTGCCATGCTCCATGCCATGTTATTCATGGACTCTATCCCTCAAAACACCAAAATAAATATTCTTCTGTAAGTGTCTTTTTTTCTTTCTTTTTATTATTATTATTATTATTATTATTATTATTATTATTTTCTTTTTTTACATTTCAAATGCTATCCTGAAAGTTCCCTATACTCATCCCCCCAACCGCTGCTCCCCTACACTCCCACTCCCACTACTTGGCCCTGGCATTCCCCTGTGCTGGGTCATATAAAGTTTACAAGACCAAGAGGCCTCTCTTCCCAATGATGGCCAATTAGGCCATCTTCTGCTACATATGCAGCTAGAGATACAAGCTCAGGGGGTACTGGTTAGTTGATATTATTGTTGCACCTAGAGGGTTACAGCCCCCTACAGCTCCTTGGGTACTTTCCCTAGCTCCTCCAATGGGCGTCCTGTGTTCCATCCAATAGCTGACTGTGAGCATCCACTTCTGAGTATGTCAGGCACTGGCATAGCCTCACAAGAGGCCGCTATATCAGAGTCCCTTCAGCAGAATCTTGCTGGCATGTGCAGTAGTATCTGGGTTTGGTGGCTGATGATGGGATGGATCCCCGGATGGGGTAGTCTCTGGATAGTCCATCCTTTCATCTTAGCTCTAAATTTTGTCTCTGTACCTATATCCTTTCATGGGTATTTTGTTCCTTGTTCTAAGGAGGAATGAAGTATCCACACAATGGTCATCCTTCTTGCTTTTCTTCTGTTTTGCAAANTGTATCTTGGGTATTCTAAGTTTCTNGGCTAATATCTGCTTATCAGTGAGTGCATATCTAGTGACTTCTTTTTGTGATTGGGTTACCTCACTCAGGATGTTATCCTCCAGATACATCCATTTGCCCAAGAATTTCATAAATTCATTGTTTTTAATAGCTCCATTGTGTAAATGTACCACATTTTCTGTATCCATTCCTCTATTGAGGGACATCTGGGTTCTTTCCAGGTTCTGGCTATTATAAATAAGGCTGCTATGAACATAGTGGAGCATGTGTCCTTATTACCAGTTGGAACATCTTCTGGGTATATGCCCATAAGAGGTATTGCTGGGTCCTCCGGTAGTAGTATGTCCAATTTTCTGAGGAACCGCCAGACTGATTTCCAGAGTGGTTGTACAAGCTTGCAATCCCACCAGCAATGGAGGAGTGTTCCTGGCCAGCATCTGCTGTCACCTGAATTTTTAATCTTAGCCATTCTGACTGGTGTGAGATGGAATCTCAGGGTTGTTTTGATTTGCATTTCCCTGATGACTAAGGATGTTGAACATTTTTTCATGTGTTTCTCAGCCATTCAATATTCCTCAGTTGAGAATTCTTTGTTTAGCTCTGTACCCCATTTTTTAATGGGGTTATTTGAATTTCTGGAGTCCAGCTTCTTGTGCTCTTTGTATATATTGGATATTAGTCTTCTATCAGATTTAGGATTGGTAAAAATCCTTTCCCAATCTGTTGGTGGCCTTTTTGTCTTGTTGACAATGTCTTTTGCCTTACAGAAGCTTTGAAATTTTATGAGGTCCCATTTCTCAATTCTTGATTTTACAGCAGAAGCCATTGGTGTTCTGTTGAGAAATTTTTTCCCTGTGCCCATATCTTCGAGGCTTTTCCCCACTTTCTCCTCTATCAATTTCGTTTTTTCTGGTTTTATGTGGAGGTCTTTGATCCACTTAGACTTGAGCTTTGTACAAGGAGATAAGAATGGATCAATTCTCATTCTTCTACATGATAGCTGCCAGTTGTGCCAGCACCATTTGTTGAAAATGCTGTCTTTTTTCCACTGGATGGTTTTAGCTCCCTTGTCAAAAATCAAGTGACCATAGATGTGTGGATTCATTTCTGGATCTTCAGTTCTATTCCATTGATCTATATGTCTGTTGCTGTACCAGTACCATGGAGTTTTTATCACAATTGCTCTGAAGTACAGCTTAAGGTCAGGCATCCTTATTCAGAGAGTATTATGACAGCAATAGGAAAGTAAGCCACCTACATTTCCCACACTCATTTCATCAATACACACACACATACACACACACACACACACACACACACACAAAATCACACACACACATACTGTTTCTTATATAAGAACCATGTATATAAACTATAAATGTATGTTTGTGTGTGTATGTAATTCTCTGTAAAAGCCCAATTAATCAGCAGTATTGTAACCAACTTTACATAGTAGATATATAGTATGTAATACATATTATATAGTGGATAGTTTGTATTTTGTAGTGTGTAGTATATAGAGTAAAGTATATAGTATGAAATTATAGATGAAATGAAAGATAGCGGTTTACATTTTTATAAGTTAGCTCCTATAGTAAATTATTTTTCAGTATTTGTACAAAAATTAACCCAAAGTGGAACTGCAATTACATAAACTATTACATATAATATCTAACAAGAACTCTTTCTTTGGTTTATACAATGATTTTACTGTGTGTCCTGTATGTCAGCTATCCTGAAAAGACATTGACTTGATGTGACCACTGCTATTTTAATAGTGTAGGAGACACAGCCAGTAATGATCACAGAGATGTTTATTTGGTGACTGAATATTTTATATTTTAATTATTGTTCAGACTTAGTTGTCTATTATTCCTATACTATGACAGACCTCAAAGTTTTAAAACATTTTATATCTGCAAACCATTGTTTTTTTCTCATTTCCTTTTATTGAAAATAGAATTTCTTTACAGCACATTCTGGTTGTGCTTTCTACTCTCTGCCTCCCCTCATCCTGAAGATTTTTAAGAAAGGTTTTATTAGCAAATCCTTTATTTTATGGCTAATATTAAAGGCATGATGATAAAAATAGCAAGGGGATAATTATGTTAAAGCATTGGTTATTAAAATTGATTTGATGGCAGTATAAAAAAGTTAAAAAAGAAAATAGACTTCTAGTGAATAAAACATATTCCACATATAATCAGTAAGTATGCATGCTTTATACTAGAGTCTAATCTACTCTGTTGGATTTTAGATCATGTGTTTTTAATTATGACAAAATATAATTACATTAGATGGTACTCAGTAACAATGTCAATTAAAACCAAGCTATAACTATTAAAAAGAAAAACATAACTGTAATGAAACAAGTAATATACTAAAATAGGGCACTGGAGACTAGGATTTAATGAAAACTAAAGAAGAAATCTAAAACAAAATATAGGATTCCAGGAGCGTATCATATGTCAGGTAAGTTATGTGCAAGTCTCCAATCTGGGTGAGATATTCTATATTTCAGCAATTGATAATAATAATAAATGTGTGATTCAGTGTTCTGTTTGTTCTAATAGAAGTTTCCTGACAACTTGTATCTATTGAAAATGATGTGTCTTGAAGCATGATTGTTCTCCTTGTGCTAGGTAGGGAAACACTTGTTCTGTTAAAAATAGTTTCCAGTTCATCAGTTACTTGTAGGAAAACATACTGTCTGGCAATGAACTATCAACCACATTCAGGAATAATAAAATTTAAAATTCAAACTTCAAAAGTACTGAAAATCTTTACAATTTAGTCTCTGAGAAGTGAAAAGGACAGAAAAGAAAATTGTTACAATAATAAACAGTAATTGGCAATAATCACAACATGCTATACTGCTCTGAATGATAGTTTTATTCGGGGAATATGGTAATAAGGCTCATGCAACTCATATGTCAAGTCATTTTTGAACTGAAAACTCTCCTTTTGGGGACAACCAAGACACTTTACCCACAAAAACTCACATTCTAAAAATTAGAGAAGTGCTCTTTTCCTGCACCAGGGAACAAACTATCCCTTATTTGTGATGAAAATTTAGCTCTCATACAAATCTATGTTATCGATGTTATCTAGCACTTGATTTCACTTGTATTGCTTCTGTTTTCAGGCGGGCCTCACACTGAGCCCAGGCTACGTGGAGAAATACACAGTGATGGGCCATTGATCCTCTTAGTGTTGAAAGCCATTTCCTTCTGTCAAACTGTGTCTATAATGGTAAGAAAAGGCACAGAGACTGAATCTACACTCTACTCCACAAGAAATGGTAATGTTTACACACCTCCTTCTCACGGCCATTATCAGCTGCTTTGTGTTTGAAATTGAATTGTGAGAAGATAATGTTCCTCATCAATGCTAGCTTATCAATGTGGCTTAAGGTGGCCTAGGAAAATAGAACCTCATCATTACTATCATAGTAAGAAAGTTTTGGCATACATTATAAATTTATGGAAACTACTCAAACATGCTTGACTTCTGCCTCTGTGGCCACAAAATGTCAATAGAACTTTCTAAGGGGAACAGATGTTCATTTAGGTAATACACAGCACAAGACAGGGATTTTTCGTTTCACCAATAATTCATACACTGGTGGTTGGTTGTACAACAAAACCAGACAAAATTTGCTCATGGACTTTGATTCTGATTTAGAATGCAGGATTCTTGGACAGTAGCATATCATCCCTTATTTTTATGTCCAAGAACATTAGCATAACATTCTTTAATTTTATGTCCAAAGATATATTATCTTGTACAAAAGCATAAACATACAGTTACCCTAAGGGAAGTCCCCAACTTCCTGAATGATCCATATTAGAGTCATATGGCCATTCTTAGTGTCTGAGGCAGAGACCATGAGGATGAGAAGAGAGAGGTAAAGAGAGAAGAAGATGCCATGGGGTAGGTGAATCGTGAGAACATGGCCATGAGTACTGGCCAGTTGGATTAAGAGTGGTCCAAGTGGAAATGGTAAATTATAACTTAACATTACTGACAGAAAAGTACACAAAATAGCTTAGAAGAGTGATAATTGCCCAGCTCTAGAGCTTTTAAGGCTAATTATGAATATAAAGATTTTATAAGCAAAGGTGGGGTAAAAACCACCAATTAATTTATACTAGCACAATAAGATTTGATAAATGTACAGTGGTCTGTATTCATTTGAGCAGTTTCACCAGAGTCTTTTCAGTGACACCATTTCCCCCCTACTTTTATCAGCTTACCCATAATTCCTCACTGCTACCACTCTCTGATAACCATGGATCTTTTTCAAAAGGGCTTATGGTTTCTTCTTATAAAAAATTGACTACACATGGTACAATATTTCCTAAGGATTCTCATAGAACATATATGAAATTGTAACTGTTCTTTGCTAAAGAATACAATTGTAGTATGTACTTGAAGTTCCACTTCTTTCAGGGTCACTATGTAGTCTTGTGGATCAATGTTGATGTGCCAAAAGATTCCCATCCACCTCCCTTTTAACTCCCCATGGTCAGGATGACTCACTATGGAAATAATGTGGTAAATAATACTGAAGGCTATGGGCCTGGCGTGCTGACATAGACCCATGCTCCCAGGAACTGGAAGGCTGAAGCATGTGGACTGAGAGCTCCATGCCTTAATCTAAACAGCATGTGCAAAAGTCAAGGCCTCTCTTAATTACAAAATATGACTATTCTAAAAAAGAATGTTTTGAAAAGAATATGTTGACTAAGGAGTGACACTTAAACTTGAATCTTGGCTGTGATATACAGTTTTTTTGTTTGTTTTTCATTTTTTAAAAATAATAAAAGTCAAGTAATCTCATGAGTTCAGATCTCAAGTATAAAAGAACATAAGGGAAAACGGAACTCTGTGTACTTTCTAAGACACTGGAAAATCATTATATCAGAGAAACTGCTTAGAACAAATATAATCTTCGGTCATATTGCCAAGTATAATATTCTTATTGCTTCTTTTTTTTTTTTTATTTTCCTCTCTGAATGTCCTTCAAAGAAAATTGACCCAGGGGAAAAGGCAAAATTTACAAATTTACATTCTGGAGTAACATAAACTACTAAAAAAAAATATAGGCTGTGAAACTACTTTCCTATGCTGCATGTAAATGACAAACAGGTCAGTGTTTTACATGAATGATGTTATAGTCACAGGATGAGTTGAGGCACTTAAAATTGTACATAGCAAGGTATTTCAGTCTGCCACTTTCATCATAAAATAGTTCACAAAGCACACATCAGATCTCTGTACAATTCATGAAAAACATTCAGTACTGACTTAGTAAAGAAAGGAAAAACCTTCAGTACTGACTTAGTAAAGAAAGAGGTAGAAGAAGAGGCCTCATAGGGTGTTGTGTTATAATACAAACACTCTGCTGACTGATGGTTAATATAATGTTCTTAATTCAAATGTAATTTTATTACCTCCTGGAAAATGTCTCTACCCAGATATGTCACCAAAGAACTGTGAATTATAAGAGTTTAGAGCAAGGGACTCTGAACATTTAATGATTCTGGTAAGACTAGTTGATGTTATTTCTTCACTTTCCTTTAATTATAAAATAATTGTATAATCTATTGATATGCATTGTTACTTATCTTAATTAGTTTTAGTGAAATGAAATTAAAATTATTCCTTAAAATATGTAATATTAAATCAAATTATAAATAAAAGAAGACTGGTAGTGGTTTTTTTTTTGTTTTATTTTGTTTTTCGTTTTTGTTTTTGTTTTTGTTTTTAATAATAGTATAAAATTCAGGCATGGGTTAACAGTTTTCTGTGTTGGACAACCTTGAATTTATATATTGCCAGTCTGTTTGTTTTTGGACAGCTTATATTTGCAGAGTGTGAGTATATGAATATTTTAGGAATAAGATGTTCTAAATAAGACACACTTTACATCAAGTTGTCCCTCGTTGTATCTATAATTTTACTTATCTTCAACTTTTCAAGGTTCTATGTTCAAGATTGAGACATCACTATTAAGCTCTGAAGTATCAATCCCTGTGGAATAAACTAGAGGCTTTTTAAAAGGCTTTTTGTATGCTAAAACAAGCAAGGCTGTCATCCACTCAGTTTCCATAATAGTTTTGTTGAGGTGAATATCACCTTTGCCACCGTTATTGATGCAGTTACTGCTACCATCTTTGTCTTCATCATCATCATTGCTATTGCCATACTTATCTAGCACCTGCAGGCCTCCTATAAAAAACATCAACATATCCATCAGAAAGAATGCAATTTAATCTCAAGCACTTCACATTCCACAGCACACGGTCTCATGATCTCAGGTCCATACATTTCTCTTCTATTTTTTTGGAAGTAGTCTGAGCTTTATTTTTCTAATTATTTTCTTCTAATAGAAAATTCCCTGGATTCAGATATCTATTTATAAATCCCCATTTTTACTGTCACCAAGGGCTGCATGCTCCAGTAGAAATTGATTCCACCTTCAGATATACAAACAAATTTGGATGAATCCACAAGCCTTGGTTATAAAATCTTCATTTACCTAAACATGTAAAGTTGAAATGACAAACAAAGAATATGTATGACATATCTAGAGCTCATGAGGAGAACACTGCTCCCATTCATCAAGGGGATATAGCTCATCACAAAATATAAAGAACATCACATAGGAGGCTAGGCGTAAGAGAAATTGGAACAAGGGAAAATGTGAACAGTAGTGAACACTGCCAGAAACTGGTGACTCCGCAGCTTCCTGAGAAGAACATGTATACCTAATTTTCCTTAGTCTTGTCCCAACCAGCTGGCCATGGACATGTCCTGAACAATAACCACTGTGTCTGCCTATCTTTTATATTCTACAGGACAGTATTTTGTTAAATTTTCAGTTAGTTATTTGATGCAGAGCAGGGGGCAGTAGTGATTTCAGATACACTGTCATTTGACTCACATATTACTATGGGAAAAAAAATCAAACAAAAACAAGTGTAACAAAGACTGCCCATCAGCTGGTATTTTGGACTAACTGGAGTGTATTCAACTTATGGGAAGATATACCTATGCACATCTGGGAGCCAGAAGGTAAGATTCTGATGAACAAGTATTTAGTATAAACTTGTGTTCTCCTTTATGTGAATTGTGCTGTAAGGATCAAATTACTCCTTAGGAGAATGCTAGGGTCCCATGATTCTCTCATACATATAGCAAAGTTAATGAGTACTCTGAAATATAACTTATTTTAAATAACCAAATGAATAAGTTATTTAATTCTTATATATAAAACAAATACTTTCATTCACAAATATTTGAATCAAATACCAACTCAATTTATATGTTCTGTTCTCATTGTGTTAGACTATTAAGATAGGGTCTTAACTGAACTCATAAAAGCAGCTGACAATGACAGAAAAATGTTAGCTTTGCTTTTTTAGAAAGCATTAAGTTTCTTACAGATCTAATGGGGATTTTTTTTTTGTTATAGTTACTATTTAACTTAAGTACAATTTTTAAATTTTCACTTGCATACAAAGACCCTTATTTCATTAATAAAAGGTGCCAAGAACCAACTAACACCAATGTTCGACTGTTCTTACACGGCAAAATAATTCTAAGTTAAAGCTACATTTCCGACTCTAGCTTTTACCCTAAAGTGAGGGCAATTTCTCCATAGTGGAACTATTAAGAGTATGGCTCAAGGGAAAGTAGGTTTGGTTCAATAGTCTTCAAGTCTCAGCAGTCCAGCAGCACAAAACATAGCTCAGAATAAAAGCTTAGAGCTGCTTCCACTTCTTATGTAACTGAGTAAATTATACAGCCCAACTAAACTATAAGTTGATTTTGTATATTAAAATACTGTAATGTGCAGGCAGAATGGTATCAGAGAGTTATTGCTTTCTTTTAATTTTTGTCCTTTCCCCATGTTACTTCATAAATTAAAATTTGCTTGGGTTTTGAGATTTTATTTATTTATTTATTTTTTACCTAAACCATTATTGACATGAAGAATTTAAAAAGCAAGCAAGAAAAAAAAAAGAGTGCCTAGTACTTTTAAATGCTTCAAGATTTTGAGGAGAATATTTCTCAATGTTCTCCTAATATCTGATAGGTCATGCACAATTTTTTGTACTACTAGTGTTACAAGAATGCTGTGTAATTCGTCTTGATTTTTCATCATACCTAAGCACTATGGGGACTCACTCATATCCTGCAAGAGCAAGTCTGCTTACCTTCTATCCAATTTCTGTTTTACAGAACTCCCAGTGGGAAACAAGTATATCTCAAACTATTTGAAACCATAAGCAATCCTTCTCTATTATTAACAAAGACTTTTAGAATGCAATCTATTTTACAGCAAAGAGTGAAAAAACTTTCAGGCCACTTGACAATCATTTTATAAGTGAAACAGAAATGTATTTACCATTATCCAGTATTTGGAAATTCAGGTTCCCTAGAATTGTGAATCAATCAAACAATGGAAAAACTACCATAATTTTCATAAAAGGTTTTAAAAGAAAAATTGGGATAATAAATATACTATCACTATGATACTACCCAGTGTCTCAGTGTCACATAACATACTAAAGGCATGCATAAATCTAAAGAGTAATATTCCAAAGAAAATAATTATATCACTCTGATTAAAAAGAAATAAAGAGTTGAACAAAATAATACTTTTTCACTTTTCAAATATGCTGAGCTTGGTGCAAGAAGACTGCTCAATTCCTGAGGTTACACATTAGAAAAAGAACTTAAAATGGCAGTTTGAACAGGTGAGTTTAGCTCTTACATCATGTGACATGGCATCCTTGTCTGACCCCTGTTCATTTCCAAGTAGCTGGCCTCCATCTGCTAAAGGCAGGGGCCAACAAAGCCATCTAGATGGAGAGAAATATCAATTCAAACCAAGACAAAAAAGGGAAAATCAAGTCTGGGATCCTTTCTATACTCAGGGAACAAGCATAATGCATCACATCCAGACAAGCATTAGTGTGAGAAGAATCTGGTCCACCTCAGAGCCTGTCGTGAGGAAGCTAGATATAGAACACTTTGAAGTAAGTTCTTAAGTAAT
>NC_034592.1:28818490-28870917 GCF_900095145.1 Mus pahari
AGAGCATGCTTGCAAATCTCAGTTCTTTCTTACTACCCTTATCCAAGCACCCAAACAAATCAGTTTAAATACAACTTCTTTTACTAATGCCTTTTGAAGCATCGCTGTAGTCAAGTAACCATCTGCTGCAAACGCAAATAGTGCCTCATTCAAGAATTATGTTACACAGGCTTCCCAGCGAAGTTCTTACGTGCAAGCTGTTCTTGTCAAAATCAGAACCATTGTGATGATGCATCTTAATATTCAATCAGACTTTAAGTAAAGAGTGACAAAAGTCCACATATGGATGACAGCTGCTTCTTCAGTAAATATTTTCCCCTTTATTGAACGAAGGCTTATGGCAGTTTAGGATAAGTTCCATAAGGCATTTCAGCCGCACTGCCTGAGGACTATGGAAATGACAGGAGGAAGAAAATTCCAGTTTTCCAATCTGCTACAATTTACATATTCAGCACCAAGAGTCCTTTCAACTAAAGCAGCATTGAGTGCCATTGATCCCACAGCCGCTCACACTGGGGAACAGGTGAAGCTGGGAGCTGCCTGTGCCTCTTTGTTACTCCCTTTCTTTTGTCCTGCCGTGTTTGCAAAATATGGGAATCGTGTCTACATAGACCTTCCCAATATATGAACAAAGTACACAGGAATTTAAAGATTTGTGATCATATTTTAACAAGCAGTAAAATATTTCTAAATGATTAATGATTTTATTACTAAAAAGAATGTCTTATGAGGGCTGTTTTTTAAATCAATGAACTGAATCACGAATCTAAAAACTAAAATATATAAATGGATTCTGCTGATTTCACTAATATAATAATATTATTAGGCATAAATATTAATATTTGCTTAAAATAGTCTGAACTAACAAAGATAGCTTAAAGTTGGAGTACCCTCGAAACTATATTGTATTTTGTTTATAAATCTGAAATGCTATGGTGATTCAGGTTAATAAATACTGTGTCTTTCAAGGAGCCTTGGTGAAATTTGCTAACTGCAAGGTTCCTTGTAAATATTCAAAAATTCTATCTTTAACCTAATACTACTACATTGAAGTTCTTTGGAGACCACAAGCAATATTGGGTAAAGATAGGTTGTTGGTATATTAAGCTAGTTCTGTGGTTTCACTTCATGTATAGCCCTTTTCTCTTCCTGCAATGCTGGTCAACACTTCTTCTTAAATAATACTAAAGTCTTATTTTCTAACAAAATCTTATGTTATACTTTGATTCCTTTTTAATAAGAATATTTTCAGACCAGGCATGCTGAAGGTGATGTTCTTACCCTGCGATGGGATCTGCTGCTATGGCCTTAGGATTGTGAAGCTCCAATTCAATCAGCGTGACGCACACAGAGCCATTGAAATTACAAACAAAGATCCGGTCACTGACATGGTCCACGAAGTAGATATTTCTGGTAAGCCAGTCAATTGCCAGTTGTTCCACATCTGAAAAAAAAAAAAAAACAAACACATAGGCAGAGTAACTCAGTCACAGGAGTAAACTTCACATTATAGCAAGAATACACAAGTCTGACAAAGCCAATATAGAAGACAGCTTAAAATTCAAGTTGTTTCCTTATTTGCCATATATATCAGATCAGCCACATTAAGGCACATGTGTTTTACTTGAGTATTTTCTATTTTATACTTTCATCAGACTTATACTGTAGTTTGTAATAAAGTTTTATACAGAAGTATAAATCTGTAGTGTGCAATTTATAGTTACAGGAAAAATCATCACAATGATACATTATAACTATGAGATATTAAATTATTACATTTATTCCACAATTCTCTTGTTAATATTTTTTTAACTAGTCAAAAATTAATTAAATTAAAAATGAGTTGGAGATGTTGCTCAGTTTGTAGAATGGCTGTCTTTCATCAAAAAGGTTCTGGGTTCAATATGCATGCAGCATTACATAATCCAGGGATGATTATGCATGTCTATAATAATAGCACTGGATGGGTAGGAGCAGGAGGGTGAGAAGTTTAAGACCATTCTCAGCTGTATAGCAAGTTAAGTCTATCTTAAGTACATGAAACCCTTTTATATCCACCAGACCCTACCCATTCCTAAAATCCCAATATAATGAAAAGTACTTATAGGTACAAAACTATTCCACTGCTTCTAGACCACCAGTATTGCTTTGGCTACTTCAATAATACCATACATAAAACCTGGATTCATCTTTAGTCTAAGATTCCACCTTTTTACTCTTGCACATTACTGCCATCCTACATATATTTCAGGAAGCATTCCAAGACCCCAGTGATACTTTGCTAATATCACAGAACCAAATCCCATGAATATTTTCTTTGTCCGTGTATATCATACACTTCTGTGGTAAAAGGTAATTTATCTATATAGCAAACAAGGAGAAAAATTGACAATTGACAATAGAGTAAAAGAATAGCAATAACGTGTTGTAATAAAATGTGGGAGAATATTCTCAATTTCTGTATCTGTGAAAATATCTGTGGTACTCATTTGATTCATGTTGGCCATAGTGACTTCAAACTGTAGAAAGTAAAGCAATAAGTTAAGAAGGAGCTGGTAGATTTTTCAATACTCCCTCCCTTAAACTTCTATGTATCTGGGATCAATTGACTACTTGGTGTAGGGCGATTCAACGGATATGGCATTACTGTGGCCCATCATGTTTGCCAACTTGATATACCTGGAAGAAGGATCCTCAAATTGGCCTGTTGGCGTGTCTATGATTCATTTTCTTGATTACAAATTGATTTAGGCCCGTTATGATGTTACCATGCCTAAGCAGTTGGAGCTGTATAGGAAGTGAGCTAAACATGAATCTAGCAGCAAGCCAGTAAGCAGCATTTTTCTGTGGCTCTTATCTCTGCTTCTGTTTGAGTTTCTGCATTGGGTTCACTAATTGATGGACTGTGGTTTCCATTTCACACTCCTAGGTTTTTCCCAATGGTGAACTGTAAGCTGTAAGTTTTAAAAAAAGAAAAGAAGAAAAAAAAAAAGAAAGAAAAACAAAAACCTTTCCTCTTCAAGTTGCTATAGGTTAATCTATTTTATCAATTTTATCATGGCAACATAAAGTAGAAAAGCCACTCATGCAGATTTGATATTTAATGCTGAAGGCATTTGAAGAACAAGAGGGCTATCTGACACACACCATCTGAGGAGTTTAAAAGACACCAAAAGAAGAGGTGCAATCTCTATTCTCAGTGGGAAGAATTATCTGGGTTCCAAAGAAAGAATAAACTCTTCGAAGGATCTCATTGCTAGTTTTCCTGAACTTTACTATCTTCAGTGCACAGATCTACCCATCATGTCTTTCTGTGACTTCCTTTGCCCCATAGACCTAATATAAAAACACTCATGTCTTCAGTTCCTTTCATGACTTCTCTGTCATTTAAACAGATTTCTGTGCTTTTCTGTTGTGAATCTCTCTTTTGTTGCTCAAAGTTGCGTATGTTTTACAATGGAGAATCTTAACGAAGTAAAAGAAAAATGTCTTGTGTTGATGTAAACTCCCAGAAAAAAAATTGTACTTATATTACACATTCTACAAAGATGAAAAACTGATGAGAATTTTAATTACTGTTAGAGTTGACACATTGCAGGTCCAGAGTCAAATTATTTTGGGTTATCTTAATCTCTACATAGTAATTTATTGCCCACTTCCCTTTTGATTAATGTCCATATAAATAGCAGATAAGTCCCTTTATATGTACACATCCATACCGTCCATCAACTCAAAACTATGAAACGGATCAGCAGCATAAGTGGCATACAGCAGGGATTGTTCCACTTTGCTGCAATCCAGCTACTGCCTATTTCCACCAATGAATTGGAAAAGTATTTTGATTTTAACTACATTTGTTCCATCATGATAAAACTCCACAAAAGTATAAGTGCATTGTAACCTGGTATTTGGGATAATTTGGATTTGTGTTCCTGGGATATGGACATTCATATTTTGCTACAGAATAATCTCTTCCTTTTTCAATTTGAAGTAAGAGCTATAAATTTTGTGTTTCCACCTTCCTCACTAAAAGCCTTCTTCTGTAATCTGACATTTTCCTACATTTTGCTCTAGTATTTTTCCTCAGAATTGGCTACTTCTGTGAATGACGTTCTCTCAGTAGAGAGACTAAAATTGACAGTCATACCAGCATTATACTACACAATGATGATCACCAGAAACATAGAAGAAAGACAGCAGGAATCTTGTGTTAATTTCTACCATGTTCTACGAGGATAAGCATAAAATAGATATTGCAAGTCACTGTACACAAATTTGCAAACCGTCAGTAACAGTCTGACTCATATAATTCAGATTTTATGCAACAATAAACATTTAAATATTTCCTAAGCTACTAGGAACCTTATTTTTTCTTAGTCAGTCTAGCACTCAGGATATTAAAAAGTTTCAATTATTTTTCTGTCTAAAGAAATTAGGACCAGGAGGCTTTTCTGGGATTCAGAGTAGGCTTGCATTATTCTATCAGCCTGAGTCCAGCACCCGGCATTTCCAAAGCCATTTCAGACACTTTGATTAGAGATCTGGTATATGCTAGGCTTATTCATCCACCCATCCCTTATGCTGTAAAGCTGGTGGCTTCAGCCCATGCAACTATAATTTTAGACAAAAGATTTGCGGCATGGCACAATCCACACCTGTCAGTAATTCATCATTTCCAAAAGATTCTTGTCAATGAAAGAAACCGTGAGATCTCAAAGAAAATGTCTAATTAGCAGAATGCTTAGTAATTGTGAGTTGGTTAATTTCTTTTTCTATGTCTGGAATTTCCTTCTGTCTTTAGTGTAATTTTTATTTAAATCATAGAGTTTCAGCAATTAGACATAGTCTGTTTGCAAGCAAGTTAGTAAATAGAAAGATACAGGGAATATTAACAATAAGAAAAGGACAAACTATACTGTGCTTTGAACTAAAAGACACAAAAAGACATCAAACACAATCTCTTTCTCCAGCTCATTCCTTTGCCCCTCCCAATTACGCAAAAATGAGTCATAGAGGTAGAACCACTTTTTCCCAAGTCAGAAATCGTAAGGACACAGCTTTCTTTCTGAAGTAATTCATAAATGGATAGGAGAGTGGTGTTATTCTGTTTCACTTAAGTGTTTAAAAAACAACCTTAAAATATTGCTCAAACTTTCTACAGCTTTTAATAGAGATATTGTTTATAAAGAAATTCCCTGATCTTCTTTTTTCTAATACTAGACCATAAGATCTTCACACCAGAGGAGTTCTGTGTCCAGCTGGGAGGAAGGACTATTACAAAGAAAGGTCAAGGAGACTCTTGAAAGATGTCACTTCTAATACTATTGTAGCATCCTCTGTTGTCTAAGTCCAAGTCAATATTAAATTGAGGAGCACAGAAGCAAATAGTTTATAAGTGTGCTATCCCTGTGTCTTCCTTTGGTGTTGTTTTAGGCAAAGTCTTGATGACCTAATTCTTCTGGCCTCCTAAATTCTGGGATTGGAGGTATGTACCACCAGATCCATTTTGTTACTAAATTTCTAAAAATTCCCTTTTCATGGAGAGTTGATTTGTATTGAGAAATGAAAATCAAAACTGCATAGAGATTCCATTGCACTTTAAGAAAACATAAAACAAGCCAGGAATGATGGCACATGCCTTTAACCCCAGCACTCAGGAGGCAGAGGCAGGTGGATTTCTGAGTTCGAGGCTAGCCTGGTCTACAAAGTGAGTTCCAGGACAGCCAGGGCTATACAGAGAAATCCTGTCTCAAAAAACCAAAACCAAACCAATCAAACAAAGAAAACATCAAGCAACAAATCCAGATGAGGAAACAGGGAAAAGGAGTCTGTATACACTGCTAATAGGGATTAAAAAGTAGCCCATACACTTTGAAAATTAGTATGAAAATTCCTCAAGAAAATAAAGACAGACAGAGACAGAGAAACTTCCACATGACCAAGCTTTATAATTTCAGAGAATATGCTTAATTAAGTATGAGTAAGTAAAGGACAGCAATAACTGTACCTCCATGCCTATGGCAGTGCGATTCACAGAAGCCATGTCATAGAATTAGCAAAGACACTGTCTGAAAACAGAAACCATGGTTTGAAACCCTGCCAAAGACCTACAACCCAACCTTCCCACTTTTCCTTCTATTAAATTCAGCATATCTTTATTAATAATTGATGTGGGGTGGCACAGATTGTTATATGAGGTGTAACCCATGGAAAGTGGTCCTCAGTGGCATAATAAAGATGAAGGAAACCATAGGAAATAAGTCAGTGAGCAACACTCCTCAGTGGTGTCTGGAAACGGTCCTTCATTCTTTCTTGCTTTGTTGCTAGGTAGACATGATTTATTTGCATTGATTCATTCTAAATGTGAAATCTTTTTCTGGTTCTCCACTTCATTCTTTGTCTGCAAATATGTTCCAGCAGTACTTGCCTTTTGCAGGTTATTCCAGGTTACCAGCAGTACTCGTGCTCTCTTATTCAGTTTCACTTTCTGACATCACCGAGACAGCACCTCTGTGTCTGGTACACAGGTGGTAGTTAGGCAGATGGATTTTGGCAAATTTAAGCATGGAAATGCTTCCCAAACCACAAGGAGTTCCTGCAACCATCCCCCCTCTTTTTCCCTTCTCATCTGTCCTCTGTTCCTCTCCTCTCTTCTTGCCTAATTAATTCTTCTGTAATGCTGATCATTCTAGAAGCATGGCAACACATTATTAAGTCTAAATTATTTCTCTATCTCTGGAATTGCAGAAATGATTTGAACATATTTGAAGATAGATAATTTTTCAAAAAGACATATTCAGTAATTCATTTTTAGTCTGCTAAACCAGAAGAAAACACATTAGAGTATTTTAAGATAACTGTTTAAAGATAAAGACAAGATACCACTTACTATCTAATAAGATGTCTGTTTCATTTTACAGAAAAAACTTTTATATGTTTTACTACATTTGTCTAATTTGTTCTTCCATCAACTAAAGGTCAGCCAGAATTTGTTCTCATTGTTTCCTTGACATGATTCTGATTTTGGTAATTTATAATTTTT
This sequence comes from Mus pahari, assembly GCF_900095145.1. Classification (NCBI taxonomy): domain Eukaryota; kingdom Metazoa; phylum Chordata; class Mammalia; order Rodentia; family Muridae; genus Mus; species Mus pahari. The sequence goes on from NC_034592.1 coordinate 28,825,533, forward strand.
TAACTGTCAAAAATTATTAAGAACTTTTCTATTTATTTGACAATAGCTGAATAGGTTGGCCACCTACTTTATGTAACAGATGGTAAGTTTCAATAATATTTTCAAATTTGAAAAATAATAAAGACTACAGAAAGCATTTTGTAGCTTAAATTTTATATGAACAAAATTATAACCATGCTTTCCAATTGCAAATAATTCCTCCCATGCATAAAAAGTAAGTCTCAAGCTTACACGTATATCATCTTTGGTGGGCATCAATCACACATACCATCATCATCTTGGCAACATCCTATTAATTATGTACTATTTGTTAATGTTAGCAATTTAATAGGCTATTCAGTGTAGATTAAATAAAATGTAAAATCTAGAGAAGAGGGATAATGATGTGAAATATAACACTGATAAAAATGATGCATTTAACTTCTTCTGACATAATAACTTATATTATATACTATCTGAATTATGAGTATGTGACTTAAATATTTTAAGTCTTCTAAAGTGTCACAGTGCTATGAACTATATATTCTCCAAATTTTTACCTTTTTAGGGCATTTGTATTAGATATTTTCTTCATTTACATTTCAAATACTATCTGCAAAGCCCCTATCCCCTCCCTCCGCCCTGCTCCCCAACCCACCCACTCCTGCTTCCTGGCCCTGGCATTCCCCTGTACTGAGGCATATGATCTTCACAAGACCAAGGGACTCTCCTCCCATTGATAGCCGACTAGACCATCCTCTGCTACATGTGCAACTAGAGACACATCTCTGGGGGGTACTGGTTAGTTCATATTGTTGTTCCTCCCTTAGGGTTGCAGACCCCTTTAGCTCCTTGGGTACTTTCTCTAGCTCCTTCATTAGGGACCCTGTGTTCCATCCAATAGTTGACTGTGAGCATCCACTTCTGTATTTTCCAGCATTAACATAGCCTCACAAGAGAAACCTCTGTCAGGGTCCTGTCAGCAAAATCTTGCTGGCATATGCAATAGTGTCTGGGTTTGGTGGTTGTATATGGAATTGATCCCCAGGTCCGGCAGTCTCTAGATGGTCTTTCCTTCTGTCTCAGCACCAAACTTTGTCTCTGTAACTCCTTCCATGGGTATTTTGTTCCCCATTCTAAGAAGGAGCGAAGTATCTACACTTTGGTCTTCCTTCTTGACTTTCATATGTTTTGCAAATTGTATCTTGGGTATTTTAATTTTCTGGGCTAATATCCACTTATCATGTGTGTTCTTTTGTGATTGGGTTACCTCACTCAGGATGATATCCTCCAGATGCATCCACTTGCCTAAGAATTTCATGAATTCATTGTTTTTAATAGCTGAGTAGTACTCCATTGAATAAATCCACCACATTTTCTGTACCCATTCCTCTGTTGAGGGACATCTGGGTTCTTTCCACCTTCTGGCTATTATAAATAAGGCTGCTATGAAAATAGTGTGTCCTTATTTCAAGTTGCAACATCTTCTGGGTATATGCCCAGGAGATGAATTGCTGGACCTTCTGGTAGTACTATGTCTAATTTTCTGCAGAACCACCAGACTGATTTCCACAGTGGTTGTACCAGCTTCCAGTCCCAGCAGCAATGGAGGAGTGTCCCTCTTTCTCCACATCCTTGCTAGCATCTTCTGTCACCTGAATTTTTGATCCTAGCCATTCTGACTGGTGTGAGGTGGAATCTCAGGGTTGTTTTGATTTGCATTTCCCTGATGATTAAGAATGTTGAACATTTTTCAGGTGCTTCTCAGACATTTGGTATTCCTCAGTTGAGAATTCTTTGTTTAGCTCTGTACCCCCTTTTTAATAGGATTGTTTGATTTTCTGGAAACCATCTTCTTGAATTCTTTATATATATTGTATATTAGTCCCCTATCTGATTTTGGATTGGTAAGAATCCTTTCCCAATCTGTTGGTGGCCTTTTTGTCTTATTGACAGTGTCTTTTGCCTTACAGAAGTTTTGCAATTTTATGAGGTCCCATTCGTCAATTCTCTATCTTACAGCACANGCCATTGCTCTTCTGTTCAGTAACTTTTCCCCTGTTCCCATATCTTTGAGGCTTTCCCCCACTTTCTCCTCTATAAGTTTCAGTGTCTCTGGTTTTATGTGGAATTCCTTGATCCACTTAGACTTGACCTTAGTACAAGGAAATAAGAATGGATCAATTCGCATTCTTCTCCATGATAACCACCAGTTGTGCCAGCACCATTTGTTGAAAATGCTGTCTTTTTTCCACTGAATGGTTTTAGCTCTCTTGTCAAAGATCAATTTACTATAGGTGTGTGGGTTNATTTCTGGGTCTTCAATTCTATTCCACTGGTCTACCTGTCTGTTGCTGTAGCAGTACCATGCAGTTATTTTTTTTTGTTTTTGTTTTTTTTGTTTTTTGTTTTTTTGTTTTTTAATCACAATTGCCCTGTAGTACAGCTTTAGTACATGCAGGGTGATTCCACCAGAGGTTTTTTTATTATTGAGAAGAGTTTTTGCTATCCTAAGTTTTTGTTATTCCAGATGAATTTGCAAATTGTCCTTTCTTATGACCTCAATACTCAGTATTTCAATAACTGATTACAATTGGAGAAACAGTCTTCAAAGAGGTAATTAGTGAAAATGAGCTTACTAGTTTTGTGTTCCAATCAAAAATAACTTTCAGCCATCTTAGAAAGGGATTGGTGAAAGAGAGAGTCATCAGAAGTTTGCATGTGAAAGAATGGTTGTGTGAAAACACTGTGTGGACATGCCAGCATTTACAAAGCCCAAATGCCCTGGAGGAATTCCATTTGTAAGCATTAGGTTTATGGAACCTTCCAGATTCCATATCCATTGTTGGCACCACAAATGGTCTTCTATTTTGACTAATGTATCAAATTAATAAATTTCCTCCAGTATTGTTTGATAGAGTTATCCCCCTTTTAAAGTTATTGAGAACAAAAGAAAATCTTTATTAGAAAACTCATGAAACAATATTAATATAGCATGTCAATGACCCTGTGGACTACTGCCAAATTGACTTATCTGAGAGCTAATGTGTTCTCCTGGGAAAGAAAAAGTTGATTCATTATTTTAAATTGAATAATAAGCACTAATCTTAATGATATTAACTTATAGATTGATAAATCAGAAATAGTTTCCACCAGGCAGAAAAACTTAAAGTTCATAATTTCATCATCTTTGATGGGTGTTCATTATGTATTTGGTGGTTTGAATAACAATGACCCCCATATGCTCATATATTTGAGTGTTGGGTATCAGAGGGTGACACTACTTAGGAGGATTAAGAATTGTGTCTTTCTGAACTTCACCACTGAGCTCTGCCCATGGTCCAGTGAATTACCTTTCACATGTTCTTAAGAGCAAATGTGAAGGAGTATGGTCACTGAACTTGGAAAACATTCCCCTCCCCTGAAAGGAATTCACTTAAATTATTCATTAAAAACCTTTCCTAAATCTTTACACTACATTCTGTCTCATATTTAAAAACCTTCTCCAATTGATCACCCATTATTTCCCCAGAATTCCTAATTGTTCTACTTTGTTTACAATGTTTCTCCTTGGTTTGATGCCCTAGTGTAGGGGATGTGAAAGCAGTAGGGCCAGAGTGGGTGCTTGGGTGGGTGAGGGAGAACCCTCATAGAGGCAAAAGGGAGGGGGGACATGTGGGATTGGGGGTTGTGAAGGGGTAACTGGGAAGTGGGATATTATTTGCGATGTAAATGGATGGAATGATTAATAAACAAACAGACAGACAAACAAAAAGGAATTGTGTCTTTCTTGTGGGGCCTTGTTGGAAGAAGTATGTCACTGGAAGAGGGCTTTGAGGTTTCAGAAGCCCAAGGCAAACCCAGGGGCTCTCTCTTTTGCTTACAAATCTAGAGGTAGAGACCTCAGCTCCTTCTCTAGAACTATGTCTGCCTGTGTGTTACCACGCTTGCTGCCATGATGATAATGGTTTAAACCCGTGAAACTCTACACCAGTCCTAATTAAAAGCTTTCCTTTATAAGATTTGCTAATACAATGATTAGTAACATCTGTGAGAGTGGTTGTTCTCAAGAGAAGGAAACGAGGGTAAATACTATGATCATTACATTATATAGATGTAGAAAATCATCATAACACACTTATTATATTGCATAATTTAATTTTTGCTTGAAAACAAAATAAAGAAAATTATAAGCACTCACTGTTTTATTCTATTATTAATAAAACATCAGATTTAGAAAAATGCTCATGCATTAAATCAAGAATCTAAATTTAGGAGTTGCGTACTGTGACATGAAGCAAGTATTACACAGAGAGCATTTTAAGCCCAGATAGAATTAATGGATTACACTTTAGTCTATAAAATTGTGACTGCCTGTGATATTTCTACAGTAGAGTATTTTAAAAAACAATCAGCAAGTTGAATAATGATATGATAAACACTTGGTAGTCACGATCAATTTTGTAAATCGTGTCCATAAATTCTTTGACACAAGATTATTTATTTGATTAAAAATGATTCAAGCAATAGGTCTTACTTATCCTCTTAAATAAGAACTAGTTCTTGGCATTTCCTTTAATGAACAGGCATTTCTTTTGAGATGGTATCTCAGTGTGTAGTAAGAAGCCTGGAACTCCCAATTTAGAACAGACTAGCCTCAAACTCACAGAGACCTACCTCTGTCTGCTTTTTGAGTGCTGGGATTGAAGACCACTAAAGAACAGATTTTGATAGAAATGGTCAACTAAGATTTGGTGATGATTCAAGAACACTGTATAATAGCAGTTTTGCTATTTCAGTTATGCCATGTGGTGACTTTCGCCAAATCGGTGCATGCTTAGAAGCTAGGATTCCTGGTACCAGTAAAGAACTGAATATCTGCCTGCTGCACATCTCAATGTCAGCCTCTTGTGTTGCTTTGTGACACAATCACAAAGATAAATATTCATGAATTTCGGATGCATCAAAACTTTGGTAATTGTATTTACTCTTTTAAAGCTACAAATTGGCAGGTAATTTGTTATAAGCAGTAGATAACATTATGAGATTCCTGGAAATTTTAGATTTCTACACTTCTTAGACTCTACCTGTCACTATTATATTGAATAATTGGTTTGGTTCTTTTAAAATATTCACTACGTAACTTTAGCGTGGGAACCATAAAAATACAACCAACAAATGTTTACAAATTAATCTCAGTGAATGAAAACACATCATGTCTGGAAAATTTTCTCCATTTTTGAAGTAATTCTGTCTAAAATTAATAAAGCTAGGGAATCCCAAGACACGAATAGTGTTGGTACTCAAAGTCTCAAGAATGGTAGAACCAAATAAAGGAGAAAAGATAGGAAGGGGGATATAAACTAAAGGAGGATATTTTTGTAATAATTACACAGCAACTTTTATTGGTATACAATAATTTCATATACTTTTATTGCTTTTATTGGTATACAATAATTCCATATACTTTAAAAAGAAACATATGACTTACAGTAGAAAGTAGGATTTTCTGTTTAATTTGTTCCTGTATTTTCTAGCCTTTTAGCTATTTAAATTGTGTGCACTTGCTTTCATAATTCTCTATATAATGTTACATCTACTATTTTTAAAATTGACATGTAATACACTGACTTTTTTACCACATAGAAATTGTTTTATTATTATTTAATTTTACATATACACATATTCACATGTACTCATTTTGTCCACTCTGAATGTTTTGCGAATATTGTTGTCTGGGAAGTGGTGATGGTTGCTGAGCAGCAGAGAAGAGACAAAGCAGCAGAGACAGAGACAGGGGGAATCTCTATAAGTTCGAGGACATCCTGTTCCACAGAGCTTGTTCCAGGAGAGTAAAGTCTACACACACACACACACACACACACACACACACACACACACACACATCTGTGTTGAAAACTCAAAATAATATTGTGGTTTCATAATTATGACTAATTTTTGTTGGTTAATTCAAAATTTTAGCAACATGATTACACTTGTTTTAAATACTTGTTTCTTAAAGAGTTACTTGGTGTTTGCTGCAGATTCTTTTTTATAAGTTTTATTGTTTCATAATTCTACAAAAGTCTCTAATTTTTTTCTCAAATAGAAAAAAAAATCTCAGCATTCTATGCTGCTGTTTACCCTCTTGGCATTCTTCCAACAGCCTGGCGTCCAATTTTGGAATCTGTACAGGCTTTTCAGCCCTCAGGATCTGGGGCAACTTCTTCACTCTAGGTCAGGCATTCCTGCTGTGGAGGTGATGTAGGGACTTTAGACTCAATGTTATCCTCACAATAGGCAATTCCTTTATTATGCATCTCTTCTCTTGCCCCCAACTCCAGAAGTGCCCATAGTTTCTAAATATTTAGTCCTACTGGGTTACTTTAATTTTAAATGACATCTGCACTAACTTAGCAAGGCAAAACATATTAATTCTGTTGTTATATTTCAATCACTTGCATTTATTTTCTAAAATTGTGTCATGAAGTGTCTGATCTCTTTATCTTTGCTTATTTGTGGATTAAAACATTTAAAGTAATTTATTGGCAATACTCATGGTGGACTCACACAAAAAAGGGGTATATAAGACCCTTAATAAAGGATGTACACAAACATTATAAGACCCTTAATAAAGGATATATACTGACATTCATTAGCCACACAGATATTAATGCACCACATGTGTGCCTGGTGCCCACAGAGACCTTGAATCCTCTGATATTGGAGCTGTAAACAGTGATGATTCCATGTGGTAACTTAAAATGGAACTTGGGTCCTCTAGAAAAGCAACCAGTGCTCTTACCAGCTGAGCCATCTTTCTACCTCCTCACACACAACCCAATTTTACATTATCTGCAGTAGTCAGATGAAAGTCTAGGGGTTAGATGCAAGCAATGGAAGTGATAGCCACGTTTTACAATTTAAAAATATCGGGTTGCCTGCTGTGTGGGTAAAGAAGAAGAGCCTGTAACAAGGTTATACATTTCCAAGAGGCAGGAGCAGTGTTTTCAAGGAGGGTTACTACAGTGGTGAAGTTGTATAGTCTGTACCTCACACTTTCCCTTAGTCATGTTGGATAAGCAGTTTCATTGCAAATGCCACACAGCTTGTTTCAGCTATACAGAATGAGCTATGTAACAAAGTAGAAAATATGAAGATTTCAAAGAAAAAAGACAAATTCTCAGTATAAATAATATCTAGCCACTTTTCTATTCCTATTATGTATATTGTGTATTTTTTCTTTTATTGGATATTTTCTTTATATTTCAAATTTTATCCCCTTTCCAGGAAAGGTTTCCCTCTGGAAGCCCCTATGTGATGCCCCCGCCTCCAGCCCTTATGAAGGTACTCCCTCCCATCCACCCAAACACTCCCGCCTTCCAACATTTCCCTATACTGGGGCATCAAACCCTTCAGCCCAACAAGGCCATCCTATGCCACATATGCAGCCAGAGTCACGGGTTCCTCCATGTGCACTCTTTGTTGGTGGTCCAGTCCCCTGGAGCTTGTGGGCATTGGCCTGTTGACATTGTTGCTTCAAACCCCCTTAGCTCCTTCAGTCCCTTCTTCAACTCCTCCATCAATGACATTGCACTCAGTCTAATGATGGGCTGCAAGCATCTGCCTCTGTATTTGTCGGGATCTGGTAGAGTCTCAGGAGAAAGCCATATCAGGCTCCCTTCAGCAAGCACTTTCCTGCATCCACAATAGTATCTGGGTTTGACAGCTGTACATGGGATGGATCCTCAGGTGGGGCAGTCTATGGATGCCCTTTTCTTCAGTTTCTGCACCACACTATATGTCCATATTTCTTCCTATGAGTATTTAGTCCCCCATTCTAAGAAGCACTGAAACATCTACACTTTTATTTGTCTTCTTCTTGACCTTCAAGTGGTCTGTTAATTGTATTTTGGGTAAATAGAACTTTTTGACTAATAGCCACATATCAGTGAGTGAATGCCATGTGTGTTCTTTTGTGATTGGGTTACCTCACTCAAGATGGTATATTCAAGTTCCATCCATTTGTCTATGAATTTCATAAAGTCATTTTTTAATAGCTGAGTAGTATTTCATTGTGTAAATGTACCAGTTTCTATATCCATTCCTCTGTTGAAGGACATCTGGGTTCTTTCAAGCTTCAGGCTATTATAAATAAGGCTGCTATGAACATAGTGGAGCATGTGTCCTTGTTATATGTTGGAGCATCTTTTGGGTATATGCCCAGGAGTGGTATAGCTGGGTACTCAGGTAATACGATGCTCAATCTTCTGAGGAACTGCCAAACTGATTTCCAGAGTGGCTGTACCAGCTTGCAATTCCACCAACAATGGAGGAGTGTTCCTCTTTCTCCACGTCCTCAAGAGCATCTATTGTCACCTGTTTTGTTCTTTTGTTTTTGTCTTTGTTTGTTTGTTTTTCTGCTTTTATATTTCTGCCATTTGGTATTCCTCAGTTGAGAATTCTTTGTTTATCTATATACCCCATTTTAAAATCAGGTTATTTGGTTCTGTGGAGTCTAAGTTCTTTGTATATATTGGATATTAGCCCTCTGTCAGATGTGGAATTGCTAAAGATCTTTTCCCAATCTGTTGGTTGCCATTTTATCCTATTGACAATGTTCTTTGCCTTACAGAAGTTTTGCAATTTTATGAGGTCACATTTGTTCATTCTTGTTCCTACAGCATAAGCCATTGGTGTTCTCTTCAGGAAAGTTTCCCCTGTGTCCATTTGTTTAAAGCACTTCCCCATTTTCTCTTCTATTAGATTCAGTGTATCTAGTTTTAGGTAGAAGCCCTTGATGCACTTGGACTTGAGCTTTTTACAGGGAGATAAGAATGGATCAATTTGCATTTTTCTACATGTTGACTGACAGGTGAACCAGCACCATTTGTTGAAAATGCTGTCTTTTTTTCCACTGAATGGTTTTAGCTCCTTTGTCAAAGATTAAGTGACCATAGGTATGTGGGTTCATTTCTGGGTCATCAATTCTATTCTATGATCTACCTGCCTGTCACTGTACTAATACCATGCAGTTTAAATCACTATTACTCTATAGTATAGCAAGAGGTCAGGGATGATGATTCACCCAGATGTCCTTTTATTGTTGAGAATAGTTTTCACTATCCTGGGTTTTTGTTATTTCAGATGAATTTGAGAATTGCTCTTTCGAACTCTATAAAGAATTGAGTTGGAATTTTGATGGGGATTGCATTGAATCTGTAGATTATTTTCGGCAAGAAGGTCATTTTTGCTATATTAATCCTGCCAGTCTATGAGCATGAAAAATCATTCCATCTCCTGAGGTCTTCTTTGATTTTTTTCTTCAGAGATTTGAAGTTCTTATACAGATCCCTCACTTATTTGATTAGGGTCACACCAAGATATTTTACATTGTTTGTGACTATCATGAAGAGTGTTGTTTCACTAATTTCTTTCTCAGCCTGTTTATCCTTTGAGTACACAAAGTTTACTGATTTGTTTGGGTTAATTTTATATTCGACTACTTGCTGAAGTTGTTTATCAGCTGTAGGATTTCTCTGGTGGAACTTTTGGGGTCACTTAAGTATACTATCATACCATACTGTACTGGATAGCTTTGTGTCAACTTGACACAACTGGAGTTATCACAGAGAAAGGAGCTTCAGTTGGGGAAGTGCCTCCAAGAGATCCAGCTGTAAGGCATTTTCTCAATTAGTGATCAAAGGAGGAGGGCCCCTTGTGGGTGGTACCATCTCTGGGCTGGTAGTCTTGGGTTCTATAAGAGAGTGGACTGAGCAAGCCAGTGGAGGCAAGCCAGTAAAGAACATTCCTCCATGACTTCTGCATCAGCTCCTGCTTTCTGACTTGCTTGAGTTCCAGTCCTCCATCCTTTGGTGATCAACAACAGTGTGTAAATGTAAGCCGAATAAACCCTTTCCTCCCCAACTTGCTTCTTGGTCATGTTTGTGCAGGAATAGAAACCCTGACTAAGTCACATACCATCTACCAATAGTGATATTTTGACTTCTTCCTTTCCAATTTGTATCCCTTTGACCCCTTTTTGTTGTCTAATTTCAGTAGCTATAACTTCAAGTACTGTATTGAATAGATAGGGAGAGAGTGGGCAGCCTTGTCTACTCCATGATTTTAGTGGTATTGCTTCAAGTTTCTGACCATTTAGTTTGATGCTGGATACTGGTTTGTTGTATATTGCTTTTACTATGTTTAGGTGTGGACCTTGAATTCCTGATCTTTCCAAGACTTTTAATATGAAAGGATGTTGAATTTTGTCAAATACTTTTTCAGCATCTAATGAAATGATCATGTGTTTTTTTGTTTTATTTTTAATTATCTATCTATCTATTTATTTATTTCGGTTTGCGTTTACATAGTGTACTACCTTGACAGATTTCCATGTATTGAATCATCACTGCAACCCTGGGACGAAGCCTACTTGATCTTGGTGAATGATCATTTTGATGTGTTCTTGGATTCGATTTTTATTGAGAATTTTATTGAGTATATTTACATAGACATTCATAAGGGAAATTGGTTTGAAGTTCTTTTTCTTTGTTGCGTCTCTGGCTTGTTTTGGTACCAGCATCACTCTGGCTTCATAGAACAAATGGTAGGACTCCTTCTGTTTATATTTTGTGGAACAGTTTGGAGAGCATTGGTATTACTTCTTTGAAGGTCTGATAGAATTCTGCACTAAACCCATCTGTTCCTGGGATTATTTTTGGTTGGGAGAATTTTAATGACTGCTTTTATTTTTTAGGGGTTATGGGACTGTTTAAATCATTTATCTGATCCTGATTTAACTTTGGTATTTTATATCTGTCCAAAAAATTGTCCATTTCATCCAGATTTTCCAGTTTTGTAAGTATGGCTTTTGCAGTAAGGTCTGAAGATTGTTTTGATTTCTCAGTTTCTGTTGTTATATCTCCCTTTCATGTATGACTGTGTTAAATTGGGTAGTTTCTCTAAGCCCTCTGGTTAATCTGACTAACAGTTTATCTATCTTGTTGATTTTCTCAAAGAACCAGCTCCTGGTTTTGTTGATTCTTTGTATTGTTCTTTTTGTTTCTACTTGGTTGATTTCAGCCTTAAGTTTGATTATTTCGTGCCATCTACTCCTTTTGTGTGTATTTGCTTCTTTTAGTTCTAGAGCTTTCAGGTGTGCTGTAAAACTGCTAGTGTATGCTCTCTTCAGTTTCTCTTTGGAGGCACTCATAGCTATGAGTTTGTCTCTTAGCACTGCTTTTCTGTAAGTTTGGGTATGTCATGCCTTCATTTTCATTAAATTCTAAAAAGTCTTTAATTTTACTTTTTATTTCTTCCTTGAACAAGTTATAATTGAGTAGAGCATTGTTCAACTTCCATGTGTATGTGTGCTTCCCTTTGGTTTTCTTGGTATTTAAGGCCAGCCTTAGTCCATGGTGATCTGATAGAGTGCATTGGATTATGTCAATCTTGTTGTAACTTGTTGAGGACTGTTCTGTGACCAATTATGTGGTCAATTTTGGAGAAGATACCATGAGGTGCTGAAAAAAATGTATATTCTTTTTTTCCTTTTAGGATAAAATGTTCAATTGATATCTGTTAAGTCTATTTGGTCCATAATTTCTGTTAATTTCATTGTGTCTTTGTTCAGTTTTTGTTTCCATGATCCGTCCATTGATGAGAGTGGAGTGTTGACATTTCCCACCATTATTGTGTGAGGCTCAATGTGTGCTTTAAGCTTTAGTAAAGTTTCTGTTATGAATGTGAGTGCCCTTGCATTTGGAACACTGATGTTCAAGGAATAATGTCCTTGTTAGTTTTTTTCATTTCACCAGTATGAAGTTTCCTTCCCTATCTTTTTAAATAACTTTTGGTTGAAAGTTGATTTTCTTCAATATTAGAATGGGTACTCCAGTTTGTTTCTTGGGACCAATTTTTTGGAAAATTGTTTTGTAGTCCTTTATTCTGAGGTACTGTCTGTCTTTGACACTGAGGTGCATTTACTGTATGCAGCAAAACGCTGAGTCCTGTTTACGTGTCCAGTTTGTTAGCCTATGTCTTTTGGGGGGAATTGCATCCATTGATGTTAAGATATATTAATGAATAGTAATTTTTGCTTCCTGTTATTTTTGTTGTTAGAGGTGGAATTATGTTTGTGTGACTATCTTCTTTTGAGTTTGTTGAAAGATGATTCCTTTCTTGCTTTTTTCTAAGGTGTACTTTCCCTCCTTCTGTTGGCATTTTCCATTTATTATCCTTTATAGGACTGGATTAATGGGAAAATACTGTGTAAATTTGGTTTTGTTATGGATATTATTGGTTTCTCCATCTATGGTAATTGAGAGTTTTGCTGGGTATAGTATTCTGGGCTGGCATTTGTGTTTTCTTAGAGTCTGTATGGTATCTGCCCAGGATTTTCTAGCTTTCAGAGTCTCTGGTGAGAAGTCTGGTGTAATTCTGATAGGTCTGTCTTCATATGTTACTTGACCTTTTCCCCTTACTGATTTTAATACACTTTCTTTGTTTTGTGCATTTGGTGTTTTGACTATTACGTGACAGAAGGAGTTTCTTTTATGGTGCAGTCTATTTGGAGTTCTGTAGGCTTCTTGAATATTTTTAGGCACCTTTTTCTTTAGGTTAGGAATGTCTTCTATAATTTTGTTGATATTTACTGACCCTTTTAGTTGGACATCTTTGCTCTCTTCAATACTTATTATTCTTAGGTATATCTTATACCTATTATCAATGTGTCCTGGATTTCCTGGATGTTTTGGGTTAGGAGCTCTTTCCCTTTTCCATTTTTTATTGACTGTTGTGTCACTGTTTTCTAGGGTATCTTCTGCACCTGAGATTCTCTTTTCTATCTTTTGTATTCTGTTGGTGATGCTTATGTCTATGACTCTTGATCTCTTCTAGGTTTTCTGTCACCAGAGTTTTTTCCCTTTATGATTTATTTATTGTTTCTATTTTTATTTTTATATCCTGGATAGCTTTGTTCAATTCCTTTACCTGTTTAATTGTGTTTTCCAGTAATTCTTAACGAATTTTTGTGGCCTCTATCTGTTTACTTTTGTTCTTTAAGTGCATTATTTATGTCCTTCTTAAAGTCCTCTATCCTCACCATGAGATGTGATTTTAAATCTGAACTTGCTTTTCTGATATGTTGAGGTATCCAGGGTTCTCATTGGTGGGAGAACTGGTTTCTGATGATGCCAAGTAGCCTTGATTTCTGTTGCTTGTGTTCTTGCCCTTGCCTCTTGCCATCTGGATATTTGTGTTGTCATCTGGTCTTGCTTTCTGACTGTAGCTTGTTCTTTGTGGCAGCCTGTGTGTCAGCAGACCTCAGAGACCAGTTCTGGGAGGAATTTGGGTAAGGAGAGCTGTGTCCCAGGGTTAGCTCAGGGTGCAGATGTAAGCCAGAAGGATCCTGACCCAGGCTGCTCCTCATTTCTTATGTCCTGAGGACTCTGGGCAGGTCCCTCAGAGCAGAAGTGGTGGTCTTACCTGTGCTCACAAGTATGTCAGCACTCCTAGGAGACCAGCTTTCTCCAGGGATATTTGGGTATATATTGCTGTGGCACAGGATCAGCTCTGAGAGCAGACCTTTATTGTGCATTTTATCTGAACATTATATTTAACTCTTGTCTCTCAGTCTCCAGTGTTAAATGCAATACATTTGCAAAAAAGTATTCCACCTAGAGTATTAATCGGTGATTTAATAACTAAATTAAGATTTAGACTTTATACACATTTCTTTGTTATAATCTTTGAAAATGTCCAGTAAATGATTAGGTGATTAGATGGAATATATTGTTTTCTGACACTATATACTTTACCAGAAAGTGTTCACTCACTTCTGGAGTTGATGTGAACGAAAGTGAGTTGATAAAGAGAAACTGACACAGACATTAAAATGCTAAATTAATCTAGGTCTACTCATGGCTGACACATGCAAACTTAGTGGGTCACTATTAAGCATCTCTACTGCTGTGGGCACTGAAAGCCTGTCTACTTCTGTGCTCTGATTTTGTTCCTTAAATGTATAGCATGTGATTAACATGCACCTTGAAGATATTTAATTATGAGTAGGCCCACCTGAGATGTGTCAAATTTGCTAATTTGCTAATTTGTAGCAAACCATGATAAGCTAATTCCCTGGTATCCCTGGTTTGTGGATGTGCTTGATTTTTGGTTGGGGGAAGATATGCAACAAATGATTGGGCTATTGGTGTTTTTCCTACTTCTCTACCTCTTTACCTCCTAATTCTGTGTTCTAACATATGTAATAAGCCCATACTTCTTTAATATGTTTCAGAGAATAGGCCAGGTTTATCCTGTCCCTACAGCAGCCAACATGTTTCATATAGAGTTGCCATTTCCCTCCAGGGAGATATTATATGCTTATATTAATTTTTCTTTATAATTGTATTGTTCCCTAGATAACCTCATATTCACTCTACTGAAGAATCTTAGAGATTTTAAATTGCAGACCTTTAATTATTTTCCATATATATTATTACATTTGTTTAAATATTGTACAACTTTCTGTGACCTGAAATTACTGATTACTCCACTCCCACTCTATCTCCCTATTCTCTCCCTTTAAAAAACATTTGTAGCATTAATAGCACGAGCTAGGGCAGTTTCCTGCAACTAAGTTACATGTCAAGCCACTGGTCTTTGAGCCAAGGTCTTACTGTGCTGCTCAAGCTTGCCTTGGAATCCATTTCAACCTCAAGATGATTTCAAACTCTCCAGCTTTCTGCCTTTTATTAAGATGTGAGACTACAGACATATGCCTTCAAAGCCTTCTGCAACATTTTATCTGGTTCACCTTCTAAAGATATTATATTTGCCCACTAAAAGACAGCTTCGTCCTAGGCTCTAATTCTTTTTTTTTCAATTGATGAAATGTCACAAAAATTACTTGTGAAACATACAGAGGAATAATTATAAACACAAATTATATGATAATAAAGATAATAAAAAGGAGTCTCTCTCTCTCTCTCTCTCTCTCTCTCTCTCTCTCTCTCTCTCTCTCTCTCTCTCTCTCTCTCTCTCTCTCTCTCTCTCTCTCTCTCTCTCTCTTTCACTTAGTAGTCTGTTGCAGTTGATTGGCAGTAAAGAAAAAATCCTAACTCATAGCTTCTTATTTTTTTTCCTCCACCAAAGTTTTAAAAGAAAGTCAGCATCAGAACAAATGTCTGAGTTTTCTTTCCATTTTTCTTAGTTCTTTTAAAGTTTAAACAATGTGTTCTGAATATATTGACCCTCCAGAGTTGTTCCAGATTCATGTTCCCTTACTGCTCTCAACACTCATGGCTATGGGTAGAACTGAATGCCCAATTCCCCTCTATATTCTAATATTTTAACTGGTTCAGTCTTGCATAGGTTTTGTGCTTGCTGCCATAGCAATGTGAGTTCATATCTGCTATGTCCAGAGATGTTACGTTAAATTTTTCTGCTACCACTGACTCTTAAAGAAAGAGGCCACTTCTTTCTGTCACCTCTTTTGCAAAGATCCCTGAGAACTGAAAGTGGGAGTGCAGCATATATTGTCCCATTATGGCTGAGCATTCTGTAGTTTCTTATTTTCTGAGTGTTATACAGGTTTGGGTCTCTCTGTTAAATACTATTTAGTTTAAATATAATTGTTTTAGATGATAATTGAGAGAACAATTTGACTTTGAATATAAAATAAGGCAATAGTAGTTAGCTTAATGCTGTGTCTGTTTAAAAGCCTAATAGTGGTAGGTTCCTCCCTTTGTCCTATGCCCTTTCTGGTCATTGGTTCTTGTCCACAAATGATGCTAGCAATGGGTCCTACCTTAAATCCAATCGGAAAGTGTTTGCTCACTCCCATGATGTCCATGTCACTATTGCACCAGTGGACATGCCTTGCCAGGTCAGCTATTATAGCTGGAAGGGCACATAAGTGAGTGCAATTGGTATTTATTTTTATCCTCTGGCACATGTATATCACCTTCTAGCATTACAAAAATAAGCTAGTTGGGATGAAGCTTTCAGATATATCCCAAGATGAATTCAATATGTTTTAAAAACAAATATGTGGCATATCTGAAATAAGTTCTGGACTGTAACCAAGAGTAATGAAAATAGTCTGCAACATTCTTGGGTCTAGGGCTTCCTATATAGGAAATAGTTGGCCAACAACTCTAAATGAAGTAATCCATAGATAGAACTGACCATTTTATTTATTAACTTATGATGTATTTTTGGATATAGTTGCCCTGTTATAGATTAACTCAATTTTAACTCCTCCCCCTCCAGTGTGTTGTGTATGTATATGAAAGCATGTGTGTGTGTGTCTGTATATGAAAGCTTCAACTTCTGTAGGCTTTCATTTGTGGGTTTTGTGTGTGTGTGTGTGTGTGTGTGTGTGTGTGTGAATTACTTAACGTTATATATTCCAAATAAAAGACTATTTATTTCCCCTACTCCAGTTTGAGCTTTCCTCTTTCAATATTCTTGCTTAATCCTTCATACCACTGCATTTTATTAAACTATAGAAAGTTTCTTTTAGACCCAGGAACTCTATCCAATCACTGGTACAGGTTGGTTCCTGTCCTGACTGGTGCCCTGAGCAGACTTTGTGTGCAAACTCCACAGTCAGTTTCACAACATCCAGAGGAAGCTCCACTCTCAGGTGCTCTAACATGCCCAGGACCATAGAATTCAGGATCCTGGGAGTTCAAGAGCCCAGGAGCTTGGTCAACCAGGATTATTAATGGCATATACATTACAAGAGAAATGCATGTTTATACTTGGGATTATATTGCATTAAAATATTTATTATCTAAATATTCAAAACTGTCAAACAATAAACACAGAAGAGGGAAAGAATCCAGAGGTCCTGAATGTCTTGAACGTGCCTTGTCTCTTAACAAATGATGTCCTGAATCACCTCAGAGCAACCATTCTTCCAGCCAGAAGACCTTACAACTTTAAACTTCAGGTTCACAAGTCTTAATAAACCTCGTTTTTATAATGATACTGCAATAAGCATTCCATAATAAAACAAAGTTAGGTAATATAAGAAATTCTGGTTCTTCAAAGTGACCACACATGGATGTGCCTTTTGCTTTCTCTACAAGCCAAGATATAAGGTAGGGATCATTTAACAAACATTTTAACTTTATTTAATGAATGATGAGATGCATCAGATAATATACGTGATAATGAACACAGAGATGAATTATCTGTGAGATTCCATGGGCAAAGCTGGAGCTTTAGATACCAGGACCATGATCTTGCCCTTTCATGAGATTTCTATGAATATGGATGAACAGCACTTGAAATCCTAAAATAAAAGTTCTTTGTAAACACACAGAATGGGATGGAATATGAATGACTATTTACATAATCTAGACATGAAACATCTTGCTTCAACCATCTAGATTTTACCAACAAATATTTTTTGCCCGGTATGTAAGCCCTTAATGTAATTCCCCTTGGCTCACTGCATGAGGAGGCATAATCACAGTACATTCCTATAAGTCCCAAAGCTTGGTACAAATGTCCTTGACAGTTCCAATTTTATTCAGTTATATGTCTTAAAAATAAAAAAAAAAATTAAAGCTATAAGACAGAGCAAAACTTAAATCCAATCTAGAAAACAAAACAAAACAAAACCCTAAAGAGAAACTTTATTTCATCATTTGTGTGTCGGTTAAAAATAACTGAAAATGGATTATTTTCAAACCTGGAGAGACAATTTAATTTCACTCTGTGATGAAATGGAAAATGATTATATATAAAGTTTCCTTTCAGGCCTGAATGTCTATACTTCACTAGATTCCAGATCGTGCCCTCCTTCCTGTCAGACATGAGGCTTTTTGATCTCTCTTAAGGAAGATGTGAAGGGTTCTCAATGCTTTCAAGACTGGGTCTACTGTGTGCTTTGGGGAAGCTATGGTAGTCTTTTCCTTAAGAGAATCAACAACTCAGAGGTTCCAAATAGCAGAGAACACACTCCTTAGGTTGAGACAGGATCCTATAAGTTCTGGGGATATTTGCCCAAAAGAATGAACCCAAAGTTGGTCTCAGAAACAGCAAGATCTTTTTTCAAAATGAATAGAAAGGGAGGGTGGGAATAATGAGACTCTATGATAACCTCAAAAATATAAGAAATAATCCTAAGTTAACTCAAAAATAACTCAAAAATAGGGATGGGAATATAATAGTGCATATGTGACATACAAGAGAGAAACCCAGCTTTTTCTCTTTCTCTAGCTGATTTCCTAGTGGTATAAAAACAATAATAATAATAAAAAAACACCCTTGATGACATTTAGGTAAATGTGAAATAGTGAAATCATGTTATGATAGGATGTAAATAGTAAAAAATGAATTCTTAGCACACACACATGAACACATGTACATATATCCCTACACACAAATATTCCCATACACATATGATATATATGCATACATATACCACACAAATACATACACCCAGAACACACACACACACACACACACACACACACACACACACACACATATATATATGCATACATACATACATACATACATACATACATACATACAAATATCCATACATAAATACATACAAACCTTTTCTCTGGAGAACATGTTAGTAAACAAAAAGGATGGTTAGGATGAGAAAAATTAAAGTGATAACTCCCTAACCTGGTTTTGCTGTACTTAATGTAAATAATCTGGGCTGAAAAGAATTTCTATCAAGAAAAATTGATATAATGTTTATTAACAATTACTGATGCTACTTTTGGTTGCTCTTTAAAGCTGCTTAAAACACTCTTTTCACACCAACTTGAGGCCTAGTTGTGGAATGCTAATTTATGTGGATTTAGAAATTTGCTAGCCAATGTGAGTTCCTATCCATATTACTGCTTTTCAGCTGGTAAGAATGCCTGTAGAACATATAATACTTGTTACAAGAAGTGTTTCTGTGATCACTGCCTAGCTTCCTTGTCACTATGACAAGCTACAGTGATAGCCACAGAAACTGCTGAATCTCTCAGCTTCTCTGATTCTTAGATTCCATTTGTGTCCAATCTCTAATTTCCAGACTATTCAGAGCCAGCATATTCATTATCATGTATTGCTTCTAGGATAGTTCAATGACGGCTCTTATATATTGGCTCATATAGTTGGTTTTTGCTTTGGTGTTCATATCGGGGATCTCATTGTTAATTCTGTGTTTTGTCCTCTAACAATTTTGGAAACCTAGCATTATCCACCATGTAGAGTGCATGTAGAGTGCAGAAGTAGGTAGTCATAGAGGCCAATATCAATGTTCAAAAACAAAATAAAAAAGCAAAACAAAATAAGTAAGCAAACTAAAGTAAACTAAACAACAGCAACCACAAAAAAGTATCTAAGCAATGTTCTCTAGAGCCCAATATTCAGTGTGAACACGTATGTCTCACGTGTGGGCTGTTCTTTAAATTTAAAGGTAACATCTCATTCCCATTAGTCATCACAGAATTTTGAGAACAAACAGCATTGGATGCCTATCAAAGAACGTGGAAGATTGGTCCTTAAGCTTCTGGGACTACCTAGACCACTGAAATGCAGATGAAACCACCACAAAGGCCTATGTGTTCCATAGGGTGTGTGCTGTGGTGGCTTTCAGGCTTGTAGAAGTTCACCTTTTCATTGTCCTTCCAATCTTCCCTGATGGATGGAGGTGTTTATTGAATGGGAGTGTTTATTCTGTGACATTGTGCACTGCAGCTATGAAACTCATTTTGACAGGGGTGTCACAGTTTAGAGAGGCATATGCATATCAGAAAAGGTTCTGAACTTTTGAAAAGTGTTTTTGATTGTTAAGAATGTAGGAACATTTGTAACTGGAGTGATTGCATTATGAGATTATTATAGATATGTGAATCAGGAAGGAAAATTCTTTGTTCCAATATGAAATATTTCTTCAAATTTATATGTGGAAATAGTCCATGCAAAGTTGACTGCATTGGAGGAAGTTGGTCATTGAGCAGGGGGATAGACAGTTGCATGTAACCAGATTCTGAGTTGAGGTCTTTGTCACTACAGTGTAGCAAACTGTAGTGCAAGCTTCTGCAGACACATAAAACCCCAGCTGCCATGCCTCTCTGGTCATGACAGATTATTTCCCCATGAGCCATGAGCCCAAAAGATTGTTTCCTCCCATCAGTTTTCCTTTATTAGGCAAAAGCACAAAGTACTTAATACAAATAATAACACTTACTTAATCAACTTTTATATGGTTTTCTGGAAATGATTATTTTAATGTAAACATTAACATAACACTGTAATTGCTTATTTTAAACTACTGTTAAGAATAATTTGTATATGTGTACTAAGTATTTATTCAGTCGCCTCTGAAGCCTTCTAAACAATTTTTTTCTAACTGCACTTCTGTTGGTATTCTGATAATTCACACTTCTACCAGCCACGTCCACTAACCTGTCTATAGCAACTTAAGACTTCTTTAGCATTGCACTCAAACATTTAGAATTTCTTCTCACAATTCATTTCTCAAACCTTATGAACCATATAGTCATGCTTATCACTGCAATTACATCAATTATCAACACTAATTTGCTGTAACTGTTAATTTTTCTTGTTACTGTAGCCAAATACATGACAGAAGAAATTTAAGGGAGTTCCTTTTGGCTCATGGTTTAAGGGAATGTAGTTTAAAGGGAAGGTGTGGTTGCAGGTACTCAATCCATGGCAATAAGAACTCTGGGTACAGGTATCTACTTCAGTAGATCAGTAAGCATGAAAAGACCTAGCCTAGAATAAGGCCATGCTAAATTCCTAGCCCACCTTGTCAAGGTTGCTCCATCTCTGAAAAGACCCTCACCAGCTGGATCCCTAATATTGAAACAAATGATTTTGTGAGACACTTAACATTCAAACTATAAAATCATTAAATTATAAGGACAAATACTGTCTGAATAAAATGGAAACATTTTTGTAAGTGATTTACCCACACATTCAAAACACAATAAGTATTCAATTTTAGGAGTTTTATGTGCATTGCTTGCTAAAGTATTATCATGTTTGAGGAGTTATTTCATGCTCATCACACTCTCAGGAGACTATCTGCCAGAATGTTGATTGATTAATTTGTCACTAGATATTCCCAAAACTAGCACTGTAAAACAGAAACTATCTGTAAAAATAGAATTGTTATGGAAATGTGGATGATGGAATCTTTACAAGACTTCATCCCAGAAGAAGAGCTATAGACAATTCATTAATTTATGGTTGATAAGAGAAAGAGAATCACTATTTTCTAGGGATGAGGTGCCAATAAATTATTCAAATTCCAAGATGTCAGCACTAAACACATACAAGCAAGACTAAATACTCAGCACTAAACACATATAAGCAAGACTAAATACTCAGCATGTGTGTATGTATAAATGAAGGACCCTGAAAGGCAGCCTGGTTTCTGGTTGAGCTAAGGCTTGAAACCCCAGTGACCCCGCCAGGGATAATCCTGCAAGGCATGGTAGGAGTTTTGTCATGCTCCTGGTTGCCAGGCTCCTGGCCCGAGGCCACAGCTCTCCATAGATTTGTGGCCATCAGTCACATAAAAGCAATGCCCTAAGCCCCTCCACAGGTAGAGGACCTGTAGCCTCAAAATGCATCTCCATTTTAATGAGGTACCTAAAGGTCTGGAGGCTTAGCCAATAAACGCCCCTTCCCAGACACACCTCCCTAAAAAAGGTATTTAACCTCAGGCCAGCCCTGAGAAAGGGGGGCACAGTTTTACTATAAATGTCTTAAAACCCTGGATTGTCTCTTTTCATCAAGATCCGCTGTGGGGAGCAATAGAGAAGGCTTTGCCTCTCCTGCAGAAAGCCTTTCAGCACTCCCAACCACTCCCTCCATCAAGCCAAGCTATCCATCTAGCAATCCGAGGACTCTGTCCTCCCTGCTGGACCCAGCTGAACCTCTCCCCATGCCCTTTTCCTTTGGCCCTGGGTTAGATCCAGTCTGCAGGTCCCCACTCTGTGCTCAGCTCCTCCACAGCACCCAGCAGCATCTGGGTGCCCAAGGGTCTGAGAACCTGACAGGACTGGCCTCTGATCAGGCCACAGGAACCCCACACCAGCTCCAGCAGACCCAGGGACCTCAGGCTACGCTACCCCACACCTGGAGCGGTCGGTCACAAAGCCGGGTACCCACCCAGCGCCAACATGGGTGTAGGTAAGCACAGTCAAAACTCCTGCATCCTACCTCCACAAGTAGCCAGAGCCCTGTGGCAGAGTGGATGTGGGACACATATATAACCATATATATATGGTTATATATATGTCCTCCATACATATATGTGCATACACACACACACACACACACACACACACACACACACACATACGTATTTATGTCCAAGAATTTGAAAAAGAGTTAGGGGACATAGGAGAAGTTGGAAGTAATGAAAGAAGGATTTAGATGCAGTATTTATATATGTGTTTCTCAAAACCATTTCTAATTTTTTAAACAAAACATGGAATCAGCCCAAATGGAACAGATACAAAATGAAAACCTTCTAAGTTTTATGAGGGGCTTAGATAGTAATGTTTCCCTATAAAATTTTACTTCTAGAGACCTGGTCAATTTAAGAATGAATACTAAACATAATATATGTCCTTATCCAACATTGCAATGCCACCATTTTGCTGTTAAGCTCTCTATCATTTCTGCTGCTGTCATTGTGCAGTTTTCCAACACTTAACTACAAATTGCTCAATACCAACTACATTTCCAAATTAGTTTCAGACTGTATTTTGTGTATTCTCCTCTCCTACAAAACATACTTCAAACTTGTCCCTTTGCTAAATCAATTTTAATATGTTCAATTCATGATCACAGTTATAATTACTATAAGATTTTATACTTACAATGGTACTGGATTAGACACCCTGAACTGCAGTCTTTGAATCCTCTGTTCATATTGTGAATAGTTGAATCATTCAGAAAGAAAAGCTAGAATAAACATTACTTATAGGAATCTTATACATATACACAACTTTCATGTGATTATCCACAAAAGTGGTAGAAAGATGGAACAACTGAGGAGACAATAGAACTCTAAAGTTGCTATTCAGCCTTTAAAACAATGCACTCACAGCATGGCTATGGAAGCAGATAGGAAATATTCAGATAGTCACTTTTTTCTTCTTCTCCTCTAAATCACGCCCCCAACCCCAATCTCATACACAGCTCTGTAACAAAATGCCTGCTGAAGACTCCCTCCTCTGGTCTCCCAGTCTCCAGTGGATTCTGTTTATCTACCCTTCCATTCTTTTATCCTAAGCTCCACCTCCAGCAGGCACTTCCTGGGAATTCACAGATCCCTCTACCTAGCACAACAGGAAAGCTAACTTACAATCTTTGCCTCCTTCTCCTAGACTTATCCAAGTCCAATTGCATAGTTGCGTTCTCAGCTGTGTAGCAATCTTCTGCTGTGTCCTCTTGTCACTCTTTGCCCCACCCTTAGGGGACCATGCTCCTGTTAAAATACCCTCCTTGCCTCTCTCTTACTTAGCCTTAAACTTTGCATCAATATACAAAGATTTGCATAAATGTAACCTTAAACCTGTATCAATATACAACAATCTATATCAAAGCAAGCAAAAGTAATCTGATTTGAGAATAGCAATAGGTCTAAGTTGAAGAGTAGATACAATAATCTCCCCTTTTTCCCTCTATTCCTATATGGTATTTCTACATTACCCTCTCCTTTTCTTTTCAACCATCTTCCCTTTTTATCAAAGAAAGAAAGAAGGATAGAGAAAAGGAAAGAAAAGAGAGAAGCCCCTAAGTCTAAAAGGCATAGACTAATTTGTTTCCTCCCTGTCCAAGACAATAACTATTTATAACCACCCCCTTAAATGATAATATACCCATAACTCATAAAATGACCAAAACCATCCACCCATCTTAAGGAATTGGGATGAAAGTCTTCTTGAAATTGCTTCCTAATGATTTGGGGTATAGGACTTCCTTTTGGGGTCCGAAAAAATTGAGAAAGTAGTTAAGAAAGCTAGCTGTGACATTTGTTGCCCGGTCTTTGTATGTTGAGAAAGTTCAGGCTTAAATAAAATCCTGAATATATCAGTATCCAAGGCTAACAAACCAATGACATCTGGGGTCAGCAGCCTTCCCTGAAGCTGTTCTGGAAGCAAGTCTCCCAAGAGGAAACAGCATCAACAAGTTCAGTAACCGTACAGATCAAGACTCCAGCAGATTTTTGTACAGGAAGTACACAGCCACCACACTCTCCAAAGAACCAGAAAGGAAACAGAAACAAAGGAACAAAATGCCCAGCTTACAAAAACAAGACCAGACATAGCACCTAGATTTACATACTTTCCAATCCAAGATGCTGAGATAGCAATATAAAAACACAAATAGTAACAAACACAGCAGTTTGACTTCACTAAAGCCCAGAAACCCCACTATAGCAGGCCCTATGTATTCCAACATATGTGAAGCACAAGTAAAAGCAGCCTTTATGAATAGGATAGAGGTCCTTAAAGAGAAAAAGAATAAGTCTTTTAAAGAAGTCTGTAAAACACTATATATAGAAGTACAATGGAAATCATTCAAGACCATCAAGGATGAAAACTGGATATCAGCAACTAAAGAAACAACAGAAAGTTTACAAAATTGTGGAAACTAAACAACTCTCTGGTCAAGGTAGAATTAAAAAAACAAAACAAAACAAAACAAACAAACAAAAACTCAACGTTTTTCTAGACTAGAATTAAAATGAATGTACTGCAGATCTAATGAAGTCTGCCCTAAGGAAAAATGCAATAGCACTAAGTGCCTACATAAAACATTTTCAGAAATCTCATGCTAACAACTTAATAGCATACATGAAATCTCTAAAAGGATATAACAGCAACACCAACACCAACAATAACAACAATAACATTCTAAAGAGGAGTAGATGGCAGGAAATAATCAATCTCAGAAATGAAATCAGCAAGAAACAAATAAAAAAATTGAACACAAAAAATATAATCAATAGAGAAAAAAGAGGTGAATCTTTGAGAAAAATTAATAAGATTCTAAAAATCCTTATACAAATTAACTGAAAGCATGACAGAGAATATCCAAACTATCAAAAGCAAAAATCAAAGTAGAAACATAAATGCAGTCACTAAGAATACCATATGTTAAATCTTGTATTCCATTAAATTAGAAAAGTTAAAAGAATTGGATAATTTTCTGGATATCTATCACTTACCAAAGATAAAACAAGATTATGTAATAAAGTTAAATAGAACTGAAATAGAAACAATCATTAAAAGTCCCCCCAATAAGAAAGTCCATGGTCAGGAATTTTTTGTTTTGTTTTGTTTTTTTTACTATGGTCTATTTTGTAATTGAATATTTTCCTTATTTACAATTCAAGTATTATTCCCCTTCCCAGTTTCCCCTCTGGAAACTCCTTATCCCCTCTCCCTCTCCCTGCTTCTATGGAGGAGTTCCACCACCCACTCACCCAATCCCACGAACCCTGCCCTGGCATTCCCCTACACGGGGGCATCCAGCAATCACAAGATCAAGGGCCTCTCCTCCCATTGATGCCAGACAAGGACATCCTCTGCTATATGTGTGGCTAGAACCATGGGTCCCATTATGAGCACTCTTTGGTTGGTGGTTTAGTCCCTGGGAGGTCTGGAATGGAGGTGTGGGTGGGGGTGGGGGGGTTGGGGTCTGTTGGTTGACATTATTGTTCTTCCAATGGGCTTGCAAACTCCTTCATCTCCTTCAGTCCTTTAACTCCCACATTGGGGAAACTGTGCTCAATCCAAAGGTTGGCTGTGAGCACTCATCTCTGTATTTGTCAGTCTCTCTGGCAGATCCTCTCAGCAGACAGATATATCAATCTCCCTTCAGCAAGCACTTCCCAGCATCTGCAATAGCATCTTGGTTTGGCAACCCTATATGGGATGGTTTGGCAGTCTCTGGATGGCCTTTCCTTCAGACTCTGCTCCATACTTTATCTCCATATTTTTTCCTGTGAGTATTTTGTTCCCCCTTCTGAGAAGGATTGAGGCATCTATATTTTGGTCTTCCTTCTTCTTGAGCTTCATGTAATCTGTGAATTAGCTTTGAGGCTAATACCCACTTATCAGTGAGTACATACCATGTGTTCTTTTGAGACTGAGTTACCACACTCAGGATGATATTTTCTATTTCCATCCATTTGCCTAAGAATTTCATGAATTCATTGATTTTAATAGCTGAATAGGACTCCATTGTGTAAATGTACCACATTTTTGTATCCATTCCTCTGTTGATGGACATCTCAGTTATTTCCAGCTTCTGGCTATTATAAATAAGGTTGCTATGAACATACTCGAGCATGTGTCCTTGTTATATGTTGGTGCATCTTCTTGGTATATGCTCAGGAATGGTATAGTTGGGTCCTCAGATAGTACTATGTCCAATTTTCTGAGGAACCACCAGACTGATTTCCAGAGTGGTACTACAAGATTTCAATTCCACCAGCAATGGAGGAATGATCCTTTTCCTAGATCTACTCTCCAATATCTGCTATCACCTGAGTTTTTGATCTTACCCAGTTTCTGACTGGTTGTTTCAGAGTCCAGCAGTAGCTGTGATCCTGTGATTCTGGGATCCTTTGATCTTCTGATCTTGGGTGTGTCAGAGTTCCTATGAGTCAAGCTGCCTCTGGCATCCTGAAATCCTGAGATCCTGTGCATCAGAGCTTCTGGGATTAAAGTTTTCTCTGGGTGTTGCAAGGGTCAATGGGTAGGGAGAACTCTGGGTTTGCTCTAAGCACAGGTGCAACCTGTAAGTAACCAGTGCCTCTGACTGGTTTTGTGTTTCCCTAGTTCCTGTGGGAACTAGTTACACTGGGTGTTGGGAAAGATGTTGTGGTCCCAGCTGTGCTCTTGAGTATGTCAGAGATCCAGAGCTCTTGGGTGTGTGAGACCTCCTCTGTGATCCTGTGATCAGGGGCATTTCAGAGCACCTGGGAATCGGGCTTCCTCTGCATGTTGTAAGAGTAGGTACAGAGCCAGCACCCAACCTCTCTTCAGAGTACAGATTCAGACTTGAAGGAAACTATGCTACTGCCTGTGTGGGAGTTCTTTTGTCCCTGGATCCTGGGGCACCCAGTTACTCCAGGTGTTGGGGCAGATGTTCTGGCCTCTTCTGTGATCCTGGGCCATTCAGAGCATATTGGAGTCTAGCTTTCTCTGGTTGTTATGGGTCTGACTGTGGAGCCCATGGTCTGGCCAGTTTGTTTTACTGGAGAATTCTACCAGACCTTTGAAGAAGAGGTATTGCCAATACACTTTACATTGTGCCATGAAACAGAAGCTGAAGGAACCTTTACCAATTCATTTTATGAGTCCTCAGTCACCTTGATACCCAATCCACATAACCCCAAAACAACAACAAAGAATTACAGACCAATTTTCTTTACAAACATGTATGAAAAAGTACTCAACAACAACAACTGCAAACAAAAACCAACCAACAATAAAACAACAAAATAACCACTTTCAAACAGAAACTAAATACATCAAAATGTTTACGCATCATGTTCAGCTAGGTCTTATTGTAGAGATGACAGATTATTTAGTATATAAAAACAAATGAATGTAGTCCATCATAAAACAAATTAAAAGAAAAAAAAAATCACAGTACCACAGCATTAGCTGGAGACAAGTCTTGACAATCCAACACCACTTCATGATAAAATTCCTGGATACAGTAGTGATACCAGAGACATACATCACCATAATAAAATACAGTTTACTGTAAGCAGATAGCCAACATCAAATTAAGTAAGAGAATCCCAAAGCAATTCTGAAAAATTAGGAATAGGACAAGGTTGTACACTCTCTGCATACTTATTCCATATAGTACTTAAAGTCTTAGCTAAAGCAATAAGAAAGCTGAAAAATATTAAGGGAATAAAAATTGGAAAGGAAAAACTCAAAGTATCTTTATTTGCACTTGATATGATAGTATACATAAACTATCCTAAAAATTCTACCAGAGAATTCTTACAGCTGAGGAAAACTTTCAGCAAGGTAGCTGTATACAAAATTAATTTGTTAAGTCAGTATACAAAAGAGAAAAGGTCTGAGAAGGAGAATAACATCATTTATAATAACCTTAAATACTATAAAATACATTTGAAGACCTCTAAACAAGCAAGTAAAAGACTTGTAGGATAAAAGTTAAAGTAATTGAAGAAGAAATCAGAAGATGGAAAGATCTCGCATACTCATTGATAGGTAGAATTAACATAGTAAATATGGTGTTCCTGATTTATACACAGCAGAGGACTGCCTAGTCTGGCTTCAGTGAGAGAAGATGCACCAAACTTTCAGAGCTTTGTGGCCCCAGAGAGTTGGGAGGTCTGGTGGGGTGTGGTTGGGGGGATTGGGACATCCTCGTGGAATCTGGGTGGTGGAGGAAGAGGTATGAGATGGGGAGCAGTCTAGGGACAGACCAGGAACGGGATGACATCTGGACTGTAAAAAACAGGATTAAAGAATAAAAATAAATTAATTTAAAAATAAACATCAATCTACAGATTATATACATTCCCTTCAAAATTCCAACACATTTATTCATAGAACTTTAAAAGAAAATTTTCATCTGCACATAAACACACACACACACACACACACACACACACACACGAACATACATACAAGTAAAAACAAAAAACACAAAACAGGATAGTTTAAACATTACTAAATGATAAAAAAGCACGACTGGAGGTATCATGATACCTGATTTTAAGATGTACTATGAAGTTATAGTAATAACTTAACTGTATGTTACTGGCCCAAAAACATATATATTGATTAATGGAATCAAATTGAAGACCCAAAGATAAATCACACACCCATGGCTACCTAAATTTAACAGATATAGACTTATCACCTTACAGAAAGCCCAATTCCAACGGGATTAAAGACCTTAACATAATGGAAAAATATTTTAACAACTAAACATCTAAAAGAATGAGATATCTAAAATATATGTAAACTCAAGAAAATAGATATCAATAAAACAACACTGAAAACTCTCAAAAGAGGAAACTCAAGCAACTGAGGAACACTTCTGCTGGGTCTGGACTTAGTCAGATAAGATGCACCTAACCCTCAAGAGACTTGGGACCCCAGGAAATGGGGAAGTCTAATAGGATGGCAGTGGAATGAGGACATCCTCTTGGAGATGGAGGCGGGGAGGGAAGGTGTGGATGTGGAACAGTCCAAAGTATGGACTGGGAAGGCAATAAAGTCTGGATTGTTAAAAAAATAATTCTTTGACAAATAAAAAATATGATGATGATGATGATAATGATAATAATAATAATAATAATAATAATAATAATAATAATAATAATAAATGAAATGTACAACATACTTAGTCTTCTAGGAACTGCAAATCAAAAGTATATTTCATCTTCTCCCTGTCTGAATGGCTAAGTAAAACAAAACAAGTGACAACCAGTGCTGGCAAGAATGTAGAGTAATGGGCGTGCAATGTTATACAGTCACTGTGAAAATCACTGTGGGGTTTCTTCAGGAAGATGGGAATCAATCAACCTCAAGATTCAGGTATTAACTGAAAAGGACGTTTCATTCCACTGCAGAGAGACTTGTTCAAACTTATTCCCTGTTTTTCTCTTCATAATATCTAGAAATTGGAAACAATCTAGATGAAGCACAACAGAAGAATGGTTAAAAAAATCTCATATATTAACACAGTGCAGTATTATTGAGCTGTGAAACAAAATGGCTGGGACTCTCTAAGGCAGGAGCACTCAGGAGCACACATGTTACAGAAGGAGCAGAAAGCTGGGACAGGGTCCTATGGGTCTAAATCTGCACCTGGAGGTAGGGCTGTTCCACAGCTCTCTATGCACTGGTCTTGCCATGGGACAGCATGCCTCCAGGGGGTGCAGACACATACTTACAGACTCAAAGGAGGAACAAGCTCCAGCCAGAGACAGCAAGAACATCTAACACCAGAGATTACCAGGTGGCAAAAAGCAGATGCAAGAAACTTACCAGCAGAAACCATCAAAAGAACCCAGTACTCCCACTACAGCAAGTCCTGGATACCCCAACACACCAGAAAAGACAGATTCAGGTTTAAAAATTATATCTCATGAAACTGGAAGAGAATTTTAAGAGAAAGTAAATAAATCCCTTAAAGAAATACAGGAGAATACAGTGAAACAGGTAGAATCCTTTAAAGAGGAAACACATTAATCCCTTAAAGAATTAGAGGAAGATGTAGCCAAACTAGTGAAGGAATTGTACAAAACCATCCAGGATCTAAAAATGGAAATAGAAACAATAAAGAAATCACAAAGGGAGAAAATCCTGGAGAAAGAAAAACTAGGAAAGAAATCAGGAGCTGTATATGTAAGCATCACTGAGAGGATACAAGAGATGGAAGAGAGAATCTCAGGTGCTGAAGATTCCATAGAAAACATTGACAAAGCAATAAAAGAAAATGCAAAGTGCAGAAAGATCCTAACCGAAAACATCCAGGAAATCCAGGACACAATGAGAAGACCAAACCTAAGCAAAATAGGTATAGATGAGAAGGAAGATTTCCACCTTAAACGGCCAGTAAATATTATCAACAAAAATTATAGAAGAAAACTTCCCTAACCTAAAGAAATAGGCACCCATGAACATATAAGAAGCCTACAGAACTCCAAATAGTTTGGACCTGAAAAGAAATTCCTCCCATCACATAAAAATTAAAACATTAAATGCACAAAACAAAGAAAGAATATTAAAAACAGTAAGGGAAAAAGGTCAAGTAACATATAAAGGCAGACCTATTAGAATTACACCAGACTTCTCACCAGAGACTATGAAAGCCAGAAGATCCTGGACAGATGTTATACAGACCCTAAGCGAACACAAATGCCAGCCCAGGCTACTATGTCCAGCAAAACTCTCAGTTATCATAGATAGAGAAACTGAAATATTCCATGACAAACCCAAATTTACATAATATCTTTCCACGAATCCAGCCCTTCAATGGATCGTAAAGGCAAAACACCAATACAAGGACAGAAATTACACCCTAGAAAAAGCAAGAAAGTAATTTTTCAACAAACCTAAAAGAAGAAAGCCACGTGAACAGAATCCAAACTCTAACAACAAAAATAACAGGAAGCAACAATTAGTTTTCTTTAATATCTCTTAATTTAATATCTCTTAATAATATCTCTTAATACTCAATTCCTGAATAAAAAGACATAGACTAATAGATTGGTTATGTAAACAGGACCCAACATTTTGCTGGATACAGGAAACCCACCTCAGGGACAAAGATAGACTACCTCAGAGTAAAAGGCTTGAAAACAATTTTCTAAGCAAATGGTCCCAAGAAACAAGCTGGAGTAGCCATCCTAATATCGAATAAAATCGAATTTCAACCTAAAGTTATCAAAAAAGACAAGGAGGTGGCTGGAGAGATGGCTCAGCGGGTAAGA
This sequence comes from Mus pahari, assembly GCF_900095145.1. NCBI lineage: Eukaryota > Metazoa > Chordata > Mammalia > Rodentia > Muridae > Mus > Mus pahari. The sequence goes on from NC_034592.1 coordinate 28,857,031, forward strand.
GCACTGACTGCTCTTCTGAAGGTTCAGAGTTCAAATCCCAGAAACCACATGGTGGCTCACAACCATCCATAATGATATCTGATGCCCTCTTCTGGGATGTCTGAAGACAGCTACAGTGTACTTACATATAATAAATAAATCAATCTAAAAAAAAAAAAAAAAAGGACAAGGAGGGACATTGACAACAACTCCCATAACTTACTGAAGTTGGAAATATCAAGGTCATGACTACCTAGAGCCTTCATCCCAATTTTCTAGCATCTTTAATACAGAGAGGAACTCTGCATGCTATAAAAAGAGAAATATAAACACCAAACCAGCCACAAATTCTTCATCTTCAATGGTGAATTACCTGTTAGCTATGCTACAGATACAGTGGAACAAAGCTTGTGGAAGTAATTAGCCAATATCTGATCTGACTTAAGGCAGACTCTATGAGAAGGCACCCGTGTGAAACTGCTGGGTTGACTAAGAACCTGAGACTAAATATTGAAGGCACATAAGAAAAAGACAAATCATACATACTTGTTTAAAAGAAAATATAAAAAAATATCGTGATAAAATGAGTCCACATAGATCAGTTTTCTACTACTGTTTTGCCTTAACCAACTTCTACTTGATAGTTTTGTTTGTTTGGTTGGTTTTATCTTGTTCAACCATCATCAGAGAAGCTTCCTCCTGTAGCAGATTGGAACAAATTTAGAGATCTGTAGACAGTCAATACACAGAGAATTATAGAACTTGAAATTATCAGCCCTAAATGGTTGTATCTATTAAACCCCTCCTCTCTGAGCTAAGTAAACCCCAAGGAACAGGAGGCAGCACAAAAAGTAGAGGGGATAGAATGCCAATAATACAAGGCCCTATACATCAACACGGTCAAAGCTGAGATGAGCTCAAAGAGACTTACACATGGTGCATGGAGCTTTCAAAGAGCCACACTTGGTCCTCTGAATTGATATTTTAACTTCCAATTTATTATTTTTTATGAGACTACTGAGTGTATGAATCAATATACTCTGACCCTTGTGATTTCTCTTGGGTTCTTTTTCTACTATTGTTTTGTCTTGTCCAACTTCTACTTGATAGTTTTTGCGTTGTCTTATACTTTATTTTGATCTATTTTCAAAGAATCAAACCCTAGCCATGTGGGTAAAGGTTAACAACTGAACCGTCACTTATTTATATGCTGGGGAAGGGAAAACCAATTTTCTCCAATGGAAAACTATAATGTATATAAACCACTCTATGTCAGATCTCATGTTTGGAAGCAAGTTGATTTTGTTTTGTTTATTTGTGTGTTTTGTTTTTGTTGTTGTTTTAAATGTTGAAATAATTTGTATGGTCAAGGTACATAACCAAATACACATATGGAACCCAATGTTTTGAACAACGCTTATAATAAAGCTTATGGATGGAACAACAAACACATGAATCTAATTTAAAAAACTTAGTAATCAGGATTTAGCAGACTTATATGACATCTAGCACAATTTGGATAGGAGTATGTTTGGATCTTGTATGTGCAAAATATATTTTATCAAATGCCAAGAAAAACTGGCTACAAACATTGGAGTCTGGCCTACCCCTTGTTTCTGTTTGTATAATTTAGATGCTTGTTGCCAAACAACAGCATGATAGTTACAGTCTCCATAGCCGGACAGTCACAAAGATGGACTAAAAACAAAGGCAAATTTATAGAAAAGCAGAGTGGGAAGAAGTTTAATTTTGCTTTGATTTTCTTTCTCTTCTATTCAGGGGCTTAGGAAGGCCTTCCATGGCTCTGTACAGACTGCTTCTCAGAAGAAGTTACTTAAAAGCCAATTTCAACATACCATCAAAAGAAGTATCCTAAAAGGACTATAGTGTTCCTAGACCCAGCATCTTTAGCCATGTAAAAAACAAAACAAAACAAAAGAAATCTCAGTAATGGTCTATTCTCGACCCTGACACTCCAAATCCCTGCAGGAAGGAAGTGTGGTAATTAGCTTTGCATGCATTTAAATGGTAATTCATGTATCAGAAAAAAAAAATCCACTTTTAATGATTTCATGTAAATGTGCTAAGTAGGAAATAAGAGGTTTTTAAAACTCACAAAAAGCTTAATATATCATGCATTTCCTCGCAAAACAGAAGATTGCCAATAGAATCTGTGGGAAGAGAGCTGTAATATTCCTGCACAAGATGCTCACTGGTTTTATAAAAGCACTTACTTTAACTACTTGTGTGAAAATTACTTCAGATGATATTCTAATAAAGTATTATGAATTCTGAACAGCTAATAGCCAAACATAACTCATCTTCTGGGGACTCCCTTAGGGAAGACATGAACAACCAAAAAGAAAATACTGTTTTTGAAAAAATCATATGAACATATGATGCAAGGCTGGTCAACTCCAGCATGTCTTCCATTCTATTTTGGTAGAAATTGATGAACTATTTTGTACTTTCTACCAGAATATTGTTTCCTGAACTGATTCCTAAAGGCATTTCAACTCTGGTGAGGAAGTCAAAGCATAAATTCCAGGTTTAGTGTGGGCTGCTAAACTGGAATATATTCAGAAAGAATCTGAATAAAATGAGAGATTAAACTGCATCACAGGAAATACAAAGTCTACTTCCCTATAACAGGATTTGTGTGGGAGATAGAAGCTGAGGAGCTAGGGTGCCAGCTGAGAAGCCAGACGGTAAGGGCTTGTTTTTCTCTAAGAAAAACGAGAAACTATTCCATTAATTTGTTTTAAATAAAAGGAAATCCTTATTAATTCCTCAAAATTCAAAGAATGGAATGGACAATAAAATCTCTATTCACTAGTAACAATGGGAAAGAAAATTCAAGCAATATAGTATGGCTTGGAGGTACACACCTTTAGTCCCAACTACTCAGGAGATTGAAGACAGATAAGAAGCCAAAGCTAGTCCTGCCTATAGAGTGAACACCAGGAAAATTATGACATCTTACCTCAATAGGGGTGTGTGTGTGTGTGTGTGTGTGTGTATGTGATATAATTTAATGGTAAAATATTTTTAGTATATTTCAATATGTAAGCTTCACCTCCCAGTACAACTGACTGTTATAAACAATATCAATAATTTGTGATTGCAAATGAACAAAATAGAGTATTTTGCAAAGTTTCTAAAGATAATGGATCAGAGTTACATGAAAGAAATTAAGATGAAAAGAGAACAAAATCAACTGTTAAAAATTAAAGAATAATCCATCCAGGATTTTATTTGCTACATATAGACAGATCTGCACATGAAAAAAAGACCTAAGTTCTGCTAAAAACAAAACCAAACAAGGCTTGAGAAGAGTTCAAAGAAGTGTGGCATTAACTCCAAAGCTAAAAGTCAGGAAGCATTGAAAAATGCTATCTTTAGCCAGGCATACTCTGGTGCATTGAAGCTGAGCCCAAGAATGGCTCACAAGAAGTCATTAGGTACAAAATTAACTCATAGAAATCAGTAGTACTCCTTTATACAAATGACAAAGGGGCAGAGAAAGAAATTAGGGAAAGGATACCCTTCACAATAGCCACAAATAATACAAAATATGTTGTTGTAACTCTAACCAAGTAAGAAAGAACTGTATGACAATAACTTCAAGTCTTTGAAGAAAGAAATTGAAGGAGTTATCAGAATATGCAAAGATCTCACATGTTCATAGATCAGTAGAATTAACATAGTAGATTGCTTACCAAAAGCAACAAACAGATTCAATGCAATCCTCAGCAAAATTACAACACAAATGTTTAGAGCCATTCTCAACTTCATGTAGAAATAAAAAAAGAAAAACCCACAGGAGAATCAAACAATTCTAAACAAAACAAACAAAAACAAAGAAACAAAACCAAACAAACAAATAAAAACTTCTGGAGGAATCATTATCCCTGACCTCAAGCTGTCCTACAGAGCAATAGTGATAAAAACTGAATGGAATTGTTTCAGAAACAGACATGTTGATCAATGGAATGAAATTGAAGACCCCAAAATAAACCCACACACTTATGGACTCTTGAATTTGACAAAGAAGCCAAAACCATACAATGGAAAAACGAAAACATCTTCAACAAATGATACTGGTTTAACTGATGTCTGCATGCAGAAAAAAGAAAATAGATCCATATTTATCACTCTACACAATTGTCAACTCCAAATGGATAAAGGACTTCAACATAAAACCATATACAAAAAAAATCTCATAAAAGAGAGTGTGGAAAATAGCCATAAACACATTGGTACAGGAGGCAATTTCCTGACCTAAACACTAATTGCTCAGGCTCTAAGATCAACAATTAATAAATGGATAAAACTGAAAGCTTCTGTAAGGCAAAGGAAATTGTCAATAAAATAAAATCGCAAACTACAGGTTGGGAAAAGATTTTTACCAACCCTACATTCAACACAGGGATAATATCACAAATATATAAAGAACTCAAAAAGTTAAACTCCAACAAGCCAAATAACACAATATTAAAAGTTCAGTACAGAACTAAACAAAGAATTTTCAACAGAGGAATCTCAAATGTCCAAGAAGCACTTAAAAATGTTCATCATTCTTAGTCATCAAAGAAAAACAAATCAAAAGGACTTTGAGGATCCACCTTATACAAATCAGAATGGCTAAAATAAGAAACTTAAATGACAACATATGCTGGTGAGAATTTGGTAAAAGAGGAACATTTTCCATTGCTGGCTGGATTGAAAACTTATACAAATACTCTGGAAATCACTATGGTCGTTCCTTAGAAAATTGGAAATAGTTTTACCTGAATACTCAGCTATACAGCTCCTAGGCGTATACCCAGAAGATTTCCCACCATACCACAAGGACACTTGCTCTAGTATGTTTACCACAGCTTTATTTGTAATAGAAACTACAAAAAACCAAAATATCACTCAACTGAAGCATGAATATGGAAAATGTGGTTCATTGACACAACGGGATATTATTCAGCTATTAAAAACATGGAGGGGGCATCGTGAATTTTGTGGACAAATGAATGGAACTAGAATATATTCTTAGTGAGGTAACCCAGATACAACAGACATGCATGGTATGTACTCCCTAATATGTGTCCCCAAAGTACAGAATACCCATGATGCACAGACACATAGACCAAAGAAGTTAAGCAATGAAGAAGGTCCAAGGAAGGATGCTTGAATCATACTTAGAAGCATGAACAAAATAGTCATAGGAGGCAAAGGGAGGGAAGTAGATCAGAGAGGGGTAGGAGAAGAGAATTGGGGGCTGGTTCATGTGTATAGAAAGATAGGAGTGATGCTCAGAGGATCAGAAGAATGTCTGGAAATCTGTAGTTGCTGAGGGTGAGGGAAGGGGGGAATCTTTAGGATGTACCACAGACCTGCTATTAGGGAGGTTCCCAGGAGTCAATTTGAGTGACCTTATCCAAGCTGCCTAACAGTGAAGAAATGGCGCTTCCAGAGGCCACCTTCTCTTGTCAGGCATGACCCCCTACTGGAAGAATAAGGACACCAACTAACCCACCAACCTTTTAACTCAAATTTGACCTGTCTTATAGATAATGCAAGGACATAGATGGAGCAGAGACTGAAGGAATGGACAACCAATAATTGGCCCAACTTGAAACCCACCCCATGGCCAAACATCAATCCAATGTTATGTATGATACTCTGTTATGCTTGCAGACAGGAAATAAGCATAACTGAACTCTGAGAGTCTCTGCTCAGAAGCTAATTAAAACAGAGGCAGATACCAGCCTCCCAAACATTGAATGGAGGTCAAAAACTATTAAGGAAGAGTTGGGGCAAGGATTGAAGGCCCTGGATGGGATTAGGACCCTTCAGGAGGACCAACAAAGCAACTAACCTGGAACTCTAGGAGCTCTCAAAGACTGAGACACCAACCAAAGAACACACAGGAGCTTGAAGGAGACCCTTGGCATATATATAGGAGATATGCATCTCAGCCTCCACCTTGGCCCCCAACAACAGGTGCAGAGTCTTTCCCCAAAGCTGTAGCCTGACTGTGCTATCTGTGCTCTAACAGGGCTGCCTTGTCTGACCTCCAAGACAGAGAATGCCCCTATTCTGGAAGAGACTTGATGCGCCAGGGTTGGTGGATACTGCAGGGTGTCTAACCTCTCAGAGGAGAAGGGGAGGGTTGGAGGGAGGGTATCTGTGAGAGAGGACAGGGAAGGGACAGTGTTTGCTGTAAATAAATAATTATATTTACAAAAAAAAATGATGGAGTCAAGTTCATGCTATGGTATGCAAAGTATCATCAGAATGTTCAGAATATTAGAGAATCACATACAACATAAAAGTGAAAGTATGTGCGACAATATAACTTTAATGATAAAATAAATAAAAACTACCCTAATCTACTTCATTCACTTCTGACTATTGTATCCTGATGGGATCACTAGCTTATTTGATTCCAGTATCTGTGTTTCTACCAGAGTGTTCTTCAAGAAAATGTTAAAAAAAAAAAATTACCGCAACAAATGTGTTTTGTTAAGATACTTCATTGAAAATCAAGTTTATTTGCAGGTCAATTAGTTCAAAAATTATCTCTCAAATCTATTCTTTAGAGAATGCATGTCAAATATGAAATCAGCTGTATCACAAATATGAGAAAATAAAATCAAGGAAAAGTAAGCTCTATGGTCTCCAGTGTTCCTTAATCAATATGATTTCTCCTGCATGTTATGGTCCACTTTCTTCCATTATCCTACAATATCGCTTTGAGGACATTCTAAGTGTTAAGAGACAACACCCTTAGGGAAGCTACACCAAAAGCATTTGTCGGACTTTTTGCACAACACAAATCTTCATAACTCACAATTTTCACCTCATTCACAACCTTTAAACATCCCAGGTTACTGATACTGTTCTTACGGGACTGATCATTTTGTTTTATTAGAATGGAAAAACAAAATGGACATCCAATGAAGTATTTGGAAAAGCTGTAAAATCTGACCTAATACAATCCAGCAGACCACACTTTCTATATGATGTTACCCAGCTTCCCAGAGTCTCAATTTTCTGTCTATAAAAGGCAATAATAACTTCCTATGGCATAGAAAACCATTTAGCATGGTCATTAAATCTTCATATCTATATTTGGGGGAGAGTCATTTTTTTCTAGCATTAAACTAACAAGATCACTTTCAAACTAGCAAACAAGCATAAGGTTTAGCTGTCTGAAGTCTGTTTAACCATTTAATTTTTCATAACACTCTTATAATCTGAGTTAAAATTATTCTATTATAAATCTGAAATGGTCCATATCTTCTGCTAGCTTGGGGATGAGTTGTATATGCAAAACTGAAATCTATAGTGATCAAAATCTATAACAGAACCCACAACAGAAATATAAGTCTGCAAACCAAGCCATTTTGATCTGTCTTGTTTAATGTTTTTCAAAGACCCCATTGAAATATATTTTAAAAAGTGTTTTCTAAAAGAAAGTGTTTTTTTTTTCTAATAAGATCAGTTAAAATCCCCTAAAACAATGGTGCTGAAAAAAATCACAAAGGTAATCTCTGAAATCATTAATGATGACATGCATTTAACTAGACTTCATTGCTTCATCATTTTAAGTTATATGATGTGACAGAGACTTTATGTAATTATACATGCAGGGAATATTCAAACTTCATTACTAACTCACAAATTGTCCTGGCAAATGCAGAGCACATCATATTCCATGGCAGCTGTGAAATGACAAGTTGCTAAAGTTCATAGCGTAAAATTATGAAAGAGGTCAGGCAACCATGCCCACATTTCTGTTCCCACTATTATTAAGTTACTTCTTCACACTTAAACACTTTTTAAAAATTAAAAGTGACAATATAATTATATGACTTAAAACAAACATCATAAAAATTATTTACTCCAAATAAAATAATTAAGAATCCATTTCTTTTCTTCAGCTCAAAATTAAGATGCTGCTCAGCATTTCACAAATGGCTTAGCAAAAGTAATCCGTGTTTTTATAGGTATCTTGATAGTTTTATAAAGAAAATACAGTAAATTAAACAGACATGTTTGCAATTATTATGATGTAAAATTCTTTTTTTTTTTTTTTTTTTTTTTAGGTTTAAAAGTAATGGTCTATTGAATAATTAACAAAGAAGATAAATTCTTTTAGGGAATGGTAAATGTAGAGAAAAGACAGCTAAAGTAGGCTTGGGAGCAGTCTTACATAGTGCAAAATTTTCCTGGTTATTTGACCATTCTTTATGCTATTCCTGGAGACGCATACATTTTTACATTTTTATTAGATGAAGTAATCAAAAGGAGGCAAAGAGCTTGTGCTTTGGTTCAAATTCAATTCCTGTGTGAAGCCATATGTGATATATGCCATGAAATAGCATTCTTTGTTGTGCCTGGGTGTGGCCGACTGTCCAAATCACCAAATACTTTCACCTGCAAATTACATTTATTCCAGATTAGAATATTTTTCTTTCTAAATGTTTATGCTATTTATTCATTTATTTTTAGCTTGCAAAATTAATGAGGGCATTATTTTCTGTGAATAGAAAATAACTAGGTACATGTTAAATTTTTCATTCAATGCTATCTAAGCATATTCATATAAAATTTCTACCTATTTAAGTGATGGAGAAGAGAAACAGTATATGTGATGTACATATTTGTGTAAACTCATGATTTTAATTTGTGATACTATGCAGAGAGAAAAGAATGATTATCATGAAAAGCCAAAATAAATCAAACAATAGTTGATATTTTAGAAAATAATTAAATGTACTGATTTGCTTCAATTAAAATTAATACAGAGGTTTTTCTTCCAATTGGAGAAAACCGAATAAATTTCAGTGTATTTGAAATAAATATGATAGCCAGTAAGTCATAAATAATAGAATTATTTCCTGGATTTCTTCTTTTACTTAAATTCCATCTTTGCATTCATATTGTGAACTATATTTTAGCAAAATGTGTCAATTACATACCATGTGACATTCCAGGCAGTATGAAAGAAAATATTACAATAAATATTGCAATTTGCTATTCAGGGACAAAGAGCTACTGAACCTGTGTATGTGAGCACATGTACTCAAGCCACTCATATTCACACATGAAGCTCTTTAGATAAGCTAAATAGAGAGATAAGAAAAGAATGTTGTGTGTAAAGGAAATTCTTGAGGAACAATCTAGAGATACTTACTGTGGAAGGATTGAAGACTGTTAATTATCCTTTGATCTGTCAATCTTCCTGCTTTTGTTATCTGGCCACATTTGAGTTGATTAGAAGACTCTCTTGATTCAATCCAACAAATCAATTCTTCACTATAAATAAAATCTAGAGTATGGATTTCATTTCTGTTGGCTGAGATTAAGGTTGTCATTTTACTTCCATTGATGTAGAAGAGCTCAATTGTTTCAAGACTTGAAATTAATAACATTGGTGGCTTATCTGTGGGTTCTGGAATAAAACACAGAAAATAATTGTTAAGAAAGAGGGGTTGATAATGTCTTGTTTCTTCAATGTTTATTATCAACTAAAAGCTACTCCTGTACTTGCAAAATATCATTGGAATAGAAAGAATGCTTGCATGCAAACCTTTTAAAAATAAACTACATACAAGTCTCATTGCATGCATCATTTCAGTCTCTGGGAAAATGTATTTGTATGAGCACTTGCTTCCATTATACCCTAATTTATAATGTGTGGTCTGACTATAAAAGAAATGCCCTTTACTTTTATCTATGTTGAACAAGGGAAGCTCTGTGTTGTGAATTCTGTTTTTGTTTTTGCCACAATGATGTATGTGAATGACCTACTCTACAGTTGCTGAGTTTCACTTGGGAGCAAGGACATGCATTTAGAAAGTGAATGTGAAAGGTCAGAAATAGACTGTCAGGAGCAGAGCACAGGAAACTCGGGCTCCTAGCAAGATTCACTTTTAACCTTCACCTCTCACACTCTCTAGAGACCCAAGATCCAAACAGGCAGTTCTAATCATAATCTTAACACAAACTATAAGACCATGTTTTTAGGCAGTACTAACAATTGGTGAGGTTAGGACTGATGTTTTTGACGAACCCAATGAAATTGTCAAGAGTTTTAATGGCACACTCAAAGGTAGTAATAAACCCTGTATGTAAACTAGTGTTTCCAAAACTTGCTTTCATGCTCACACTAGTATTGTTGCTGAAGTGGTAGAGAATTCAGAATTTCTTATTTCAGCGACTGTTATGAACTCTAGAAATATACTACTAAATCTTTTTGTCTCAATTTCTAAACCTATCAGGAATTGAATTCTCATTAGGTTTACCACATCCTATGATAAGCTGCCAGGATTTCTGTAAAGACTTACTGCAGTGGCATTTTACCTGTTTTCAATCCTTATAATGGTGCCTCCTCTTAAGTGTCTTCCATCATACTAGCCATAATTTGACAATAAAACACAGTCCAGGTAATGCTAACTTTATGTTCTATCTACCAAAAGCTCATTCCATGAAAAACAAAATCACGATCAGTAACAGGTTTTGAAAACTTTCCTGAGATGTCTTCTCATTATATCATTAACATGTTCCCTCATGTCCCCCGTGCTGTTGCCCACTGTCACTTTGTTCTAGAAAGGTTGCACTCCATGGTGATCCTTGTATAAACCACAGAGACTGAAAAAAATGGATGCCTTCCTTGAATGTCATCTTATCCCACACTGACTAACTTTTTTAGACCTAACTTTCTTGGTTATAAGTTTTCTGGTGAGACTATCTGTTACATTCTATAAACCTGGAAGTCTCCTTTTCTCCATTAACTTTTACCAAGTATTTCTTTATTATCACTGCTATAGAACATATAGTTTCCTATTTACTTATTAACATACCTTAATTGTTCTATTTTGAGCATCTAAGAGAAAAGCTGAATAATATAGTGCTCAGATAAACAGATAAAATGGAATTTTTACACAGCAGTATTCCTTAGAAACATTCTGTGACACTTAAAAAGAAACACATAGAATATAAAATACATTTTAGTCTTTGAAAATGATCTAGAAAAAGATTGAGTAGTCAAAAAATCATAAACCAAGTAAGTGGCCATCCTGTCAAAATTACTGGAGCTCCCTGGGCGGTGGCGCCTCTAATTCCAGCACTTGGGAGGCAGAGGCAGGCAGATTTCTGAGTTTGAGGCCAGTCTGGCCTACAAAGTGAGTTGCAGGACAGCCAGGGCTATACAGAGAAACCCTGTCTCAAAAAAACAAACAAAATAAAATTACTGGAGCTAACAGATATTTTAAATCAAGTAAACTTTAAAAATATCTACAGAATATTTTCCTCATTACAAAAGAATATACCTTCTTCTTAGCACCTCATGGAATATTATCCAACATTGGCCATATACTCAGAAACAAAATAATAGAAACAACAAAAAGCCTACAAATTCATCAAATCTGAGTAACTCTTTGCTCCACGACTCCTGGGTCATGGCAGGAATAAGAAATAAAGAATTCAATGAAAATGAATGCATAATATACTTCAACTATGAAAATAGTGCTAAGCAGAAAGTTCATAGCACAAAGTAGCTACATAGAATAATTAAAGAGGTCTCATACTAGCAAGTTAACATACCTGAAATCTCTAGAACAAAGGGAGGCAAGCACACCCAAGAACAATAGGTGGCAGAAAATAATCAAACTAGTGGCTGAAATCAATAAAATAGAAACAAAGAGAGTAATAAAAAGAATCAATGAAAATGAGAATTGGGTCTTTGAGAAAATGAACAAGATAGACCAACCCTTATCCAAAATAACAAAACCAAAGTGAGAGAATATCTGAACTAACAAAATCAGAAACAAAAATGGGGACATAACCATAGACACCAAAGAAATCCAAAGAATCTTTGAGGTATACTTTAAAAACTTTTATTCTATAAAATTGGAAAGTCTAAGAAAATAGATAATATTCTTGATAGATATGATTCACCAAATTTAAATCAAGAACAGATAAACAATTAAACATTAAAAGTACCCAAACTAGAAACTAGCCAAGGCCAGAGAGTTTTAGAGCAGTCTTCTTTCAAAGAAGAGCTAATGCCAATATTCCTCAAATTATTCCAAAAAATAGAAACAGAAGATACATTGACAAAATCATTGTATGAGGCCACAATCGCCCTGATCCTCAACCTACACCACCAAGACTCAATAAAGAAAGGAAATAACAGACAAATTTCCCTCACGAACAGAGATGAAAAAACATTCAATAAAATAATTTCAAAGTAAATCCAAGAACATATCAAAAGGATTATCCAACATGATCAAGTAGGTTTCATCCTAGAGATACAGAAATGGTTCAACCTATGAAAATCAGTCAATGTCACCCCTCCTATAAACAAACTGAAAGAAAGAAAAAGAAAACTTTATCCTAATAGATGCTGAAAAAGACACATTTATATCCAACAACCTTTCATGATAAAATTTTTTGAGAGATTATTTATAAAAGTTTATATGTAGCTGGGCATGGTGATACACACTTTTAATTCCAGCACTTGGGAGGCAGAGGCAGGCAGATTTCTGAGTTTGAGGCCAGCCTGGTCTACAAAGTGAGATCCAGGATAGCCAGGGCTTTACAGAGAAACCCTGTCTCGAAAAACAAAACAAACAAACAAAAAAGTTTATACTTAAATATAACAAGTGTGGTTTACAGAAATCCAATAGCCAACATCAAGTTAAATAGAGATAAACTCAAATTAATTCCTCTGAAATAAGAAACAAGATAAGACTGTCCATCTTCTCCACATATATCTAAAGAGTAATTGAAGTTCTAATTGGAAAAACGAAATGACTGAAGAAGATTAAGAATATATAAGAAGATGTATTGGTATTGCAGGTGATATAACATACAAAATTTACAACTAAAATTCTACCACAATAAACTCCTTTACTTGAATTGACTGTATGTAAGATTAAATTTAAAAAAAAATTCAATAGCACTCATATACACAAATGATAAATGAGCTGAAAAAGAAATTTGGAGAATAACACCTTTCACAACCTCAAATATTATAAAGAATCCTGGGGTAAGTATAACCAAGCAAGTAAATGACTTGTACGACAACATCTTTACATCTTTGAAGAAAGAAATATAAGAAGATATCAGAAGATGGAGAGATTGTGGATCAATAGGATTAGCATAGTAAAAATGATCATACTACCAAAACTAATCTACATATTCAAGTAATCCCAATCTAAATTCCAACCTAATTCTTTACTGACCTTGAAAGAGCATTACTCAGGTTTATAAGAAAAAAAATGAAAAGTCAGGATAGCTAAAAACAATTGTGTACAATAACCGAATATCCAGAGGTATCACCATATCTAGCTTTAAGCTTTATAATATATATATAGTAAAAACTAAATAAAACTACATGGTATTTATATATGAACAGGCAGTTGCTCAGAAAATCTGGACTCAATCTACCTCAATACCCAGCTATAATGCTTGTAGGCATATACCCTAAGAATGCCTCATCCTATGACTAGGATATCTGCTCAACTATGTTCATAGCAGTTTGATTCATGATAGCCAGAAACTAGAAACTATATATATGTCATTCAGCCTAAGAATGGATAACCTTGAACAGCTTCTAAGAGTTGGACTGGGATATTAACCCAGCAACAAAACCTTTGACATACAATTTGTCATGACAAGATGTCCTAGGGTAGTGGTTGTACAGAATTTATGGCAGTGGTCAATCAATGACGGGTCCATATTCAGTCCCATACTACAGAGGAGAGCCTAAGCCTGATACTGCTCAGTTGGCCAGAAACCAGATGCAGGACAGTTATCAGAGACCCAGTATATAACCAATCAGGATGAGAGAGAGAGAGAGAGAGAGAGAGAGAGAGAGAGAGAGAGAGAGAGAGAGAGAGA
>NC_034592.1:28872437-28881080 GCF_900095145.1 Mus pahari
GAGCTCGTGTTTCTAGCTGCATATGTAGCAGAAAATGGACTATTCGGCCATCATTGGGAAGAGAGGCCCCTTGGTCTTGCAAACTTTATATGTCCCAGCACAGGAGAATGCCGGGGCCAAGAAGTGGGAGTGGGTGGTTAGGTGAGCAGGGGCAGGGGAGTGTATAGGGAGCTTTCGGGAATATCATTTGAAATATAAATAAAGAAAATATCTAATAAAAAGAGAGAGACAGAGAGAGACAGAGAGAGAGACCTGATGTTATGCTGCTATACTCATAGATTGGTGATTGCCCAGTTGTCATTGGAAAGTATGGGAACATTTCCAGAGGCTCACAGCCAAACACAGGGTGGACCCAGAGAAGCCCCCATAGAAGAAGGGGAGGAAGGATTGTAAGATCCAGACAGTTGAGAACATCAGGAAAATATGGCTCACAGAATCAACTAAGCAGGACTCATAGGAATTCATAGAGACTAAAACAACAAACAAGGACATTGTATGAGTCTGTGTTAGGGCCTCTGCATATACCTAATGATTTTGTAGCTCCATATTCCTGTGAGACATCCAACATTGGTAGTAGGTTGTGTCTCAGATTGTTATTCCAAGTATGGGACCCTTTAACTCCTACTGGGTTTCTTGGTCCATCTTTGATATAACGGTTTGTGCTTAGTCTTGTACCTTATTATGCCCTGTTTATTTTATATGCCTGGGAGGTGTGCACTTATTATTTTTTAAGAGAAATTGAGAAGTAGATCTGGGAGAGAAGGAACGTGGAGGATGTACAGGGAGAAATGGAGGGAGGGAAATCTGTAGTAAAGTGGGGGATATAATATATGAGAGAAAAATAAAAAAAAATAAAAAAGGATTTAGTTCAGTATAGCCATAGGCATAGTTTTATATTTGAAAAGACTATAAACCTTGGCATAATGAAATCAATACACATTGCAAATAATACAACAACAAAATGCCCATGGCACTATAAAACTAGCTGTCTTAGTCAGTGTTTCTATTCCTACACAAACATCATGACCAAGAAGTAATTTGGGAAGAAAAGGGTTTATTTGGCTTACATTTCCATGTTGCTGTTCATCACTAAAGGAAGTCATGATTGAAACTCAAGCATGTCAGGAAGAAGGAGCTGATGGAGAGGTCATGAAGGGATGTTATTTACTGGATTATATCCTCGGGGTTGCTCAACTTGCTTTCTTATAGAACCTAGAACTACCAGCCCGGGGATGGCACCACCCACAGTGGGCCCTTCTATACTTAATCACTAATAGAGAAAATGCCTTATATCTGGATCTCATGGAAGGATTTCCTCAAGGAAGGCTCCTTTCTCTCTTATAACTCTAGGTGTGTCAAGTTGATACACAAAACCAGCTAGTGCAACTGACCCCTGGTCAACTTGACAACAAACACAAATCTATTACACATCAACCCTTACTTTCTTATTCATCTGCAAGATCTAAATAACTTAAAATTTCCATAGTCTTTAAAAATTCTGATATATTAAATTTTCTATGCCTTTAAACTATCCAATCTCTTTTGAAATTCAAAGCTTTTTAACTGTTCAAAGTCTCTTAACTGTGGGCTCCACTAAAATACTTTCATACTTCAAGAGGGGAAAATATCAGGGCACAGTAACAATCAAAAGAAAAATCAAACTCCAACTGTCCAATATCTGGGATCCACTCATGATCATCTGGGCTCCTCTAAGGACAGGGGTCTCTTCTCCAGCTCTGCCCTTTGTAGTACACACCTTGTGTTCTAGGGTTCAGTTACCTGTATTACACAGCTGAAGCTCTTCTTAGTGGTCATCTCATGGTACTGGCATCTCCAAAACACTGCTGTTTTCTGCTGCAACTTTATTGTACTTTCACAAATAGCTTCTCATAGGCCCTTTTTATGGTGCTCAGCCTCAACATCTATGCATAACCCTTTCAGTCCTTGGCCTTCAACTGCCACTGAAACTGCACCTTCACTGATGGCCTCTCCTGGCCCCTCACAGTGCACAGCAACAGCTGTTAACCAGTACCATCTGAGTGACTCATACATTGCCAAGTCTGGCTGCTACCATGAGGTAGAACTATGGATGCATCTGGATCACAGCTTCTCTGTGCTCTCCAGAAACACTTCCCAGATTTCACCTTAGTGGTGTTGGTCTCTGCTTAAGTATTGCTAATTTCTTAGCTCCATCTACCAGCATCAATAATCCCAATAATACAAAGGTTTCACTTTAGTAGTTCTGGTACCTTGTTAATCACTGCTGATTCTTCAGCTCCAGCTAACCAAAACCACAGAATCTTCACAACCAAAATAGCAATGACCCTGATGAGAGTCTTTAATCTTCTCTCTGAAATTTCACAAGCCAGGCCTCCATTGTTTGCACTGTTCACAACATCATCTTCCAAGCTCCTACTAACTTCCCACAGAGCTCGCAATACCCAATAGCTCTTCTAGCCCAAAGTTCCAAAGTCTCTCCACAATCCTACCCAAGACTTGGCCAGGTTGTTACTGGAATTATCCCACTATGCTGGTGGCAATTTGTCTTAGTCAGAGTTTCTATTCCTGCACAAATGTCATGACCAAGAAGCAAGTTAGGGAGGAAATGGTTTATTCAGCTTACACTTCCACATTGCTGTTCATCACCAAAGGAAGTCAGGACTGGAAATCCAGCAAGTCAGGAAGCAGGAACTGATGCAGAGGCCATAAAGGTGTGTTACTTACTGGATTGTTTCCTCTGGCTTGCTCAGCTTGCTTTCTTATATAACCCAGGACTAACATCCCAGGGATGGTACCACTCACAATGGGCCCTTACACACTTAACCACTAATAGAGAAAATGTCTTAGAGCTGGGTCTTGTGGAGGCATTTCCTCAAGGGACACTACTTTCTCTGTTATAATTCCAGTTTGTGTCAGGTTGACACAGGAAACCAGCTCGCCCAATATAGCATACAAGAAATACTTGAGTAAAGCCAATGGATAGGAAGCCTTGAGGTGCAAATATAATTTTACAACAAAGAGATCATCCAGGAACCTCAGTTAAGTGGTACAGCATCTCTGCTTAATGTAACATTGTCAGCAAAACACATCTGAGCCCTGATAGTCACTGGGCTTTTCTGAAAACCTCTTAATTCTAAAATGAGACTATGTTACACTTGCCCTCTACTTTCAGAATCCACACTTGGTCTTTCCTTAATACTCTTGGATTGATCCTTTTCTATGTGACCTTGGAAGATTTGAAACCAGTGAGATTATAGATTTCTTAGTTTAGAGAGTCTTAAATGTCCTTGTTATCAGATTTACGAAGATACTCTGACAGCAATATCAGTGCTTATTGTCTTCATGTGACATCAGCAATGAACTTACAGAATTTGCCTCTCACTCAAAATGAGCTTCTGTTGAAAGCTTCTTTGCTGCAAAGATTTTGTAAACTATAAATTTTGACAGGTACTTCTTAACTATCTAGCAATGTGAAAAATGCTAAGACTCTCCTGAGATTTGTCAATCTAGGAAAACTTATTTGACATAATATAGCTACTTTTGTACCTGATTTTTAAATAATCAGGTAACTGTTTTATTTAAAAATGCATGTCACAAATTTTAAATCCTTCCTCCAAGATAACAGAAAACACTAAAAGGTAAGTTAAATGATCACTAAACTGACATTGTTTGAAACAGGTTAGCCTTAAAAAAAATCACAATTGCCATACTGGAGAAAGAATACTTAGAATGGAAATTATGAAATGCATTAAATAATATGTATATATTCTGCTGGCTGTTAACTGCTTTATTTATACAGGTAAACATAGTACCTGGTGGAATGTGTAAAGCCCTTCAGATATTGAAATACTGAATATCATTGAAATCTAAGGACAGAAACAGGCTGACTTAATGACTTAAAGCAGCTCTGATCCGTAAAGAGTACTATGTGTGCCCACTTGCACTTTGGTTTCCACAGCTAACTGAAGAGCTCCACTAATAAAGATGAACTGCTGTCCAGAGTAATGTGATGCCTTTACTCTGTGTCATCCCAGAGTCAATTGAAAGTTTTCTCAAAGGAGCAGTAGGAAAACACTTCCTATGAATTCCATCCCAGAGATAACCCAAATCAAAGTTTAGTGAGATGTAATGAACATTAACCTTTCACACAGAAGAGATTGAATCTCTGGAAAGTGCTGGCTGCTCAACTCTCCTGCTTAGAGAAGGACTGCAGATTGAGTAAGCCCCTCCACTGGGCTGCCAAAGCCCATTCACATTCAGGAGATTAGTGCTACATAAGTGAGAAGTAAATACTGTTGGGTGGGGAATATGGCTCACTCATCAAGCACGTTGAAAGCATTTTTGATGCAATGAGTTTGACTTCTAACACTGCCTCCTGCCCCCAGAAAGTTAAAACATATGGTGATAGTTCTTCTTTTTTAAAATATAATGCCCACATTACTCTCTCCCTTCCCTGTCAGTTCAATTTTGAGTAAAATAAATAGTAATATGGATAGGGATATTAGATCCTTAGTATAGCATAATATATAGTATAATTTATATCCTTATAGTAATGCTATTATAATATTATGAGGATATATTATCACATATTTATAAAATGAAGTAAACATAAATTGAATGAAGAATATCCAGTATTAGTATATAATGAACAAGAAGCACTGCATTATTTATCTGTAGTGTAACTTATTTTGTTACATTTTATTTTCATAATATAATTATGCTGAACTGATCTTTGTGCAAATATTCTTTAATTAGTTAACAAATTTATTAATGTTTAGAGATGTTAAGCATGCAAAGATTGAAAAACAACAGTCCAACTGTGGGCCTTCATGAAATATCGAAATATAGATTAATGTATATACTCAAAATCTATCCTTTTATAATGAGGATTGATAATTTTCATAGTAAGATTTCCAGTTGGAAGCTTCGTCCTTTGAAGGCTTGTTGCCCTAGCAAAGGGGGATGCTAGAGGGGGGAGGGGGGAGAGGGTAGGTGGGTGGGTAGGTGAGTATGCTCATAGAGGCAAAGGGGAGGGGGAATGGGATGGGGAGTTTGTGGAAGGGAGACCAGAAAAGAGGACATTTGAAATGTAAATAAATAAAATAATCAATCAACCAATCAATCAATCAATAAAATAGATTTCCAGGGTCATGGGTGCAAAAATTGTGGATACCTCTTTTTTATAGTGAATTTTAAAACACCTATATATTGATGGCAATTAATTAATTTTATTTTAGGGTTAACAGAAATACAAGAATTTGACATATGCAAATAAAGTAAAAGGACTATTTTAGAAGAAATGACGTTAAGAAAAGAGCAGATAAATGAGAAACATACATTGGAGAGATAATGACTGCAGTTATTTTAGTTTCCTTAACACAACACATGACTGACAGAAGACCTTCACAATGATAGACAGAACGCTGACACTTAGCAGAATATTTCAGGAGTCAGAAAAGAAATACACGTACCCGTTTTTTAGTAAGGTACATATTCATGACTCTTGGTTAAGTGCTAATATTATCCATATAATTCATATTAGGAAATGAAAGTGTTGAGATGTTAAGTACCTTAAGATCATACAGCAGGTATATGAAAACTGGACTCAAAACATATTTTTTCAAAACATATAAAATAACATTAAGAAAGTAGTATGGCATATTGAATGTTAGAATGATGTACAGTTTTAATTAGAGATACAGTTGGAAGCCAGTGATAATTACATATAGGTTATAAAGTGAGCAAAACTTTGTTTTAAAGGAACAAAGTCAGAAATACAATGCAGGGTATCCCCATGTTAGTATAATGTAGGGAAAATAATAAATATTCATTGTACCTCCAAAATTACTGGTTTTACTTTTATTTTTCAAGTGAACCACTCTGATTCATATCAGACGGTAAGGAAAAATATAAATGTCACACACACATATATGTAATTTTCTATTGCAGCTTTTAATACTTCTTTCTTTATATTAAGGTTTTTTAACTATAAAATGCTACGGAAAGTTCTTTGTGATCTTTCTATGCATTTGATATTCTGTGTGCTTCTTATATATGTAGGAGTGTGCTGTATATATAAATGTATAACTATACATCTATATATCTATCTCTTTCTCCTCTCTCATACATACACACACACACACACACACACACACACATATATATAATTACAGTTTTACTGCTGAGAACAGACAGCATAACCAAGGCAAATCTTAAAAAGGACAACATTGAATTGGGGCTGGTTTAGAGGTTCAGAGGTTCAGTCCATTATCATTAAGGTGAGAGCATGGCAGCATCCAGGAAGGCATGGTGCAGGCAGAGCTGAGAGTTCTATATCTTCATCTGAAGGCTGCTACTGGAAGACTCACTTCCAGACAGCTAGTATGAGGGTCTTGTAGTCCACACCCACAGTGACACACTTACTCCAACAGGGCCACACCTTCTAATAGTGCCACTCTCTGGATGAGCATATATAAACCATCACACCAATAAAACAATTTACCTAAATAGAGTCTTTACTCCTATTGCCAAGTGTTATGGGAACTAGAACAAAGGTACAATACATGGTACCAAAGAATAAAGGTAAACACAAAGACAACTATAAGCCTCACTATCTACAAGAGTGACCCTCATACATTACATGATGGTACAATGGTGCTATAGATGTTGTAACTTCATGGCCCACTCTGTAGGATGTGACCTATGCCTAACAGCTGAGCTGGCTAAGATATTAGATAGATAGGACATAGGCTTAAGGAAAAAAATTTAATACCATTGTTCTGCTAAAGGGATAACAGAAAATGAGACTCAACTCCAGCTGCTACACTCATATATATGTGCCTCACTCAATTATCACCAGGGGTGTTTTTGTTTACAGTAGATGGGAAGTAACACAGAGACCTACAACGAGATATTATGCAGAGAGTGAAGGACTTTGAAACATCCAGTCCTAAATTGAGTGAAACTGCTTTTCTCAGGGTTTTTGGATTTAAATAGAAGATCTGGAAAGATTAAAGGGGCAGTGATGATGGAAGACATCAAGGAAATAATGTCTTCCAGATACAACAGGGATAATGCACATAGGAATTCACAGAGACTGTTGCAACATGCAACACGTATCCACTAGTCCTAGCACTGAGATGGGGAAGTGGACACAGGTCTCATTCCCCAAACCAGAAGCTATCTCCAACAGACAGATCCATTTGCAAAGACAAAATTAGTTCTAGTGGTAAGGCCCAATAGATAAAGGCTAACACAAAATTAACTTACTGGCATTTTTGGAGTCTTTATTTTTGTTTGTTTTGTTTTTGCTTCAGATTGCTTTGTTTGGGCATTTTTGTCTTACTGGTCTTTTCTTTGTATATTTTATACTCCAATTTTATATTTTCATGATGTATGTGCGTGTTTATTATGTTGTGTTGTAAATATCTTCTGTTTTTCTTTTATTAATATGTTTTTTGTTTGGTTGGTTCATTTGTTTTTTGTTTGTTTGTTTGATGGTTTGCTCATTTTCTAAAGAGAGAGAAAGAAGGTATGAAATGATGATATTTTTCTAAAGCAAGAAAGGTGGGTGGGAAGGCAAGGAAGTGGGGTGGAATTGAGAGAAATTGGGGAAGAAGAAAAAAATTCATACTATGCTAAATGAAAACACATTTTCAATAAATGAAAAAAATATCACAATTACATCAGTCAACAGACAAAGAAATATTTCCCATGATATAAGGAGCCTATACATTATACCTAACAAATCAAACTGAAAGAAATACAGTAATAATATTTCAGAGTGATGAGAGCAATAAGAATAGCCAAAAGATTGTAGGAAGGACACAGAGAAGTTATAATCACTGAAACTCATATTACCACTGAGAACAAAAAAAGACAGGCAAACATTCAAAAACATAATGACTGCAAGCCACACATATCTTCCAATAATATCTTTTAGCATTAATGACCTCGACGCTCAAATTAAAAGGTAGAGACTGGTTGAGCCGATCAAAAACAAGATCAACATACCTTTTGTCTACAAGAAATATATCTTAGCATGAGATTGGCACCATTGAGTGAAGATTTAGAAAAGTACTCAAGTAAAGCAGGACCAAGAAGCAAGCAGGCATCATTATATGCAGATTGATACTGTACATATGGGATCATAAAAATTATCTCACAGAAATGGCCAACAATTATTAGCAATGAAGCAGAATACTGTATCAACTGAAACTACAATAGCTTTTATTTATACCACCAATTAACACATAGAAGAAGACATTGTGTATACTTTCATTCACATTATCATCAAGAAAAATAAAACACCTGGGAATAAACCTACTTAAAAAAGTTAAAGACAACAATGATGAAACTTTAAAAATTCTGAAGAATGAGATAGCAAAAGACCCTAGAAAAGGGAAAGATATTGCATGTTTAGGGATTTATACAACAGTGTTAAGATGATTATTCTATCAAAAGTCACTCAAAGAGAAAATGCAATCTCAATCAAAGTTCACATCTCATTATTCACAGGGAAATATATCCTAAAATTCTCCCATGGGATCACAAAAGAACAACACTAAAAGGACTACAATTAAGACCTCAAGATAAAGCCATAATAATTATATATATATATATATATATATATATATATATATA
>NC_034592.1:28881115-28903524 GCF_900095145.1 Mus pahari
ATATATATATATATATATATATATATATATATATATATATATATATATTCATGAAACATTTGAACTCATGGATAGAAAAGCTCTACTCCTGGGTGGTCTGAAACACACAGGATCACAGGATCTCAGAAAAGGCTTGACTCCCAGGAGATTGGGCATACCCAGGAGCACTGAAAATCTGACACACTCAAGATTACAGTTGAGGCCACAACATCTTTCCCAACACCCAGGGTAACTGGGACCCTCCACAGGAACCAGAGAGACACAAACTTATGACCAGGCAGGGGCACCGGTTCCTTCTAGTTTGCACCTATGCCCAGAGCAGACCAGGGTTCTGGCTCCCCACCAACCCCATACAACCCCCAGAGAAAGATTGACTCTCAGGTGCTCTGACACATCTAGGATCTGAGGAGCACAGGATCCCAGAATCACAGGATCACAGAGACAGCTGGACTCTGAGGAGTTTTGACACAACCATATCAAAGGAGGGACAAGCTTCAGTCAGAGACAGCA
The DNA here is from genome assembly GCF_900095145.1 of Mus pahari. Lineage (NCBI taxonomy): Eukaryota > Metazoa > Chordata > Mammalia > Rodentia > Muridae > Mus > Mus pahari. Next base: position 28,881,626 of record NC_034592.1, read on the forward strand.
AGGGCAGGTAGCACTAGAGATAACCAGATGGCAAGAGGCAAGCACAAGAAAATAAGCAACAGAAACCAAGGCTACTGAGCATCATCAGAACCCAGTTCTCCTACTACAGCAAACCCTGGATATCCCATCACACCAGAAAAGCAAGATTTGGATTTAAAATCACTTCTCATGTTGATGACAGAGGACTTTAAGAAGGACATGAATAACTCCCTTAAAGAAATACAGGAGAACACAGCTGAACAGGTAGAAGCATTTAAAGAGGAAACACAAAAATCCCTTAAAGAATCACAGGAAAACACAGCCAAACAGGTGAAAGAGTTGAACAAAACCATCCAACGTCTAAAAATAGAAATAGAAACAATAAAGAAATCACAAAGGGAGACAACCCTGAAGATAGAAAATCTAGGAAAAAAGATCAGGAGTCATAGATGCAAGCATCACTAACACAATACAAGCTATAGAAGAGAGAATCTCGGGTGCAGAAGATACCAAAAAAATAAAAAATAAAATGAATGAATAAATAAATAAAAAATACAAGACTGATACAATAGTCAAAGAAAATGCAAAATGCAAAAAGCTCCTAACTCAAAACATCCCAGAAATTCAGGACACAATGAGAAAAACTAACCTAAGGATAATAGGTACAGAAAATAAGGAAGATTCCCAACTTAAAGGGCCAGTAAATATCTTCAACAAAGTTATAGAAGAAAACTTCCCTAACCTAAAGAAAGGGATGCCAATGAACATACAAGAAGCCTACATAACTCTAAATAGACTGGACCAGAAAACAAAAACAAAAACCAAAACTTCTTCTATCACATAATAATCAAAACACCAAATGCACAAAGAAAGAATATTAAAAGCAGTAAGGGAAAAAGTCAAGTAGCATATAAAAGCAGACCTATCACAATTACACCAGACTTCTCACCAGAGACTATAAAAGCCAGAAGATCCTGGGCAGATGTCATACAGACCCTAAGAGAACACAAACGCCATCCCAGGCTAGTGAAGCAAACATAAGTAAAAACCATAGAGAGTAACAGGAAGATAGGGGGATTAATAGAGAGACTCACATGACATACAAGGGAGAGACATTCAATTTAAAGGAGGGTATTTTTTTTTTTTTTGAGAGAGAGAGAGAGAGAACGTGAGAGAGGGGGATTACTTTTGGGGCATTACTTGAAGAGGAAGGTGGGCTGTGTGTTTTCTCTGCCTCTCTGAGCTAGGAGGCTTCCACTCTCCATCTACCTGCCTATTCTTCATTGGTAGAATCAAATGGAATGAGAATTTGTTTAAAACAACAACAACAACAACGCTATGGGTAGGAGAATTGGTGTTACCGAAGGAAACCCTCCATAATTGCTCATCCAATACTAAGTTGTAGCCCTGTAATCATACACACCAGTAACATTATACAGAGTTTATAGTTTGTATTTATATATTTCAGAAAAACATAAACCTTAATTCCTTTGCAAAAACAATTTCCCATTTCAGAGACAGCTTTTATGGTTACTTAATATCTGGAAGAATTTCATGTCACATTACAGTCAATAAATAAACCAATGTTAAGGATTTTTCTTCTTTGGATTTTATAGCGGTTTTAAAGATACATTTTTTTTTTAATTTTCAAATTTAAAGTAATAATTTTAATATGTATGATGAAAAGTTTGAACATAACAATAACCAAGTCAATGAGAAAAGAAATTTAACTTATAAGTAATTGATGTCATAGTAAATCTTTATAACTCAAAGTATAATTAATTGAAGTTTTAGGTTATAAAATGAATATAGCAAGAAGCAGGGCATATACACAAGTCTAACTAGAAGATGGCCAATGAGTACTTTAGGGTCTCTCATCCACCTTACTAATTATGGTCAGTAGGAACTACCTTACCTATACCAGCATAAACTCAAAAGTCAGACAGATTCTTCTTCCATGACATAAATAGATAACATTTGCGTTTAAAATATAATATGTATTTATTTATCAAAAAATGTTTTTTTATATACCTCCTATACATAAAGTATTTCCAAAATATGTTTTTAAAATAAACACAAATATTTTGGCCTAAACAAAGAAAACACTACATCAGCATTTGTGGATTTATCAATGAATGTTTATGGAAATCTGCTCATTCCAAATATGGAAAAATAAATAAAAGTAACAAAATTATTTTTCTAGAGCATACTTTTTACTGTGAACAGGAACTGTTTTCCTGAGTTTGAATACCACAACACCTGGTTCCAAGTCAGTGACATCATTAAAGAGGACATTCAGCCTTACTAGAAGTAGTATATCACTGGGATTGGCTTTAAAAACATTATCAACTAACTGGATCACCCAGATCTCCCAAAAACTAAACCACCAACCAAAGAGTGTATATGGAGGGATCCTTGGCTCCAGATATATATGTAGCAGAGGATGATCTTGTCTGACAAAATGGGAAGGGAGTCCTTTTGTCCTGTGGAGGCTTGATGCCCCAGCATAGGGGGCTGCTACAGCTGTGAGCCTGGAGTAGGTGAGTGATTGGGAGAACACCCTCATAGAGGCTAAAGGAAGGTGGAAGATGGGCAGATTAACTGGGAGGGTTTATGGAGTGGTAACCATGAGGAAGGATACCATTTGAAACGTAAATGAATAAAATGATTAAAAACAGAAAGAGAGGGAGAGGGGGAGAGAGAGAGAGAGAGAGAGAGAGAGAGAGAGAGAGAAAAGAGAAAAAAAAAAAAAAAAAAAAAAAAAAAAAAAAAAAAANAGAGAGAGAGAGAGAGAGAGAGAGAAGGGAGTTAGAGAGGGAAAGGGAGGGAGGGAGGGAAAGAAAGAAGGAAGGAAGGAAGGAAGGAAGGAAGGAAAAATAAAGAAAGAGAGAGAGAGAAAGAAAGAAAGAAACAAACAAACAAACAAACAAACAAAGAGCGAGCTCATAGCTTTGTCTTTTCTCCAGTATGCTATCTCAGGCTCTTGCTTGCTGTTGAAGGTATGTTCTCTCAGGCTTCCTCTGTTGCCACATTTCTGGTTTTTACCCACTATCATGTCTGCCTATCAAGGTGGAGTTGTCTCTGGAATGAAATAAACCTTTCCCTTTCTAAGTTACTTGGGTTATGATATCTTATCACAACATTGGAAAATAACTAGTAGAAGAGTTGGCATTAAAATAGCTGCAGGTGCTATGAAGAACCTGACTGTGGATTTATGTATGAATGTTTATATATGTATGTATGTGTGTATGTATATATGTATGTATGTATGTATGTATGTGTGTAGGTATGTATGTTTGCTTGATGCTTTTTCTTTTGAATGTGGAAGACTTTTTAATTTTAGATTTAAAAATCAGTTTGAATGCTATAAACATTTTATAATCGTGCATTCCAGAAGACTATAGTTCTGACAGTAATGCAGAATTGCTCGAGAGTCTTCAAAAAGAAGAACGCTGTGGTGCTACAATCCATTCATATGATATTTTCACAAAGAAATTTGATGGCTTTTGTTCTTTCCTAAGAACTGGCCTGCGGGTAAATTTAAAGTAGTGGACTATTTTCTTTCACCAAGAAAATTTTAAGACAGTACAATAGTGAATATGTTGAAAGATTTTTTTAATAATTTCCTTTTTGGATGCCTGTCACAAAAGACAACAAGTAGGCCAGGTAGAAATAAAAATGTACAGTTCAGAGAGAAAAAGAGCACTAGGAAGCTTAATGTTCCAGTCAAAGCATGTACTGCAACTGAGGCTATAATTGTTAAAGAGATTAGCATCATTAGGGAGAGACCTCTTGCTCTTCAGTGGAATAAAGGGAATGGTTCACTCAGGGCAAAACTTCACTTTGATAAGCTTCCAACTTGTGAACGAGAGCCTGAGAACTTTCAGCTTCTTGAAAGCTACTGAATATAAAAACTGTTGTTGATGTGATTCAAGGGAGCCAGAGTTCTGGATTTTTGTCTCCTTAATTACAGAGTCTGTGGAGCTAGCCAATGTGTGGCAAGGACATTCCTGTGCCAAGGTCCTGGGAAGGCAAGAAAGCCAGAAAGTCCATAACAAGAAGCTCTGCCAGTCAAACTTAGATTAAAATGGAGACTCTAAGATGTTGGTCATGCCAGATTTGTGACACATATGCCAAGGGAGCAAAACCAACCCACAAGAGAGAGGTATGTTGTAGATAGCAAAGCTGGAGGGGCAGAGATATCAAGGCCCTTGATAACAACATCCAACTACAGGACTTGATTGAGTTGCTGGGTTTGGGTCCAGCTTTGATCCAGTATTTCTTCACTATATTGCCATCTTCTCTTTCATAAAGGAAATTTATATTCTCTGTCATTTTATGTTGGGTGGATGTAATGTGCTTCTTAAATTTTATTTTGTAGGGGGTTGTGGTCACAATTCAAGGATTTCCTCTGACTCTCAAAAGAGACTTTTGGCATATAAACTACTGAGAATGTTAAGGAACTGTGAGACTTGTGAAGGTAGACTAAATACAGTCTGTATTAAAACATGACAAAGAGCGTGTGGAGATGGTGTAGAGGAACGTTGTGTCAAAGAGAATGTTTCCCTAAAGCATGGATATTTGAATACTTAGTTTCCATTAGGTAGCACAAATTAGGGAGGGTGTGCAGTCTTGCTGGAGAATACATCACTGTGTGAGGGCTTTGAGAACTGAGAATCTCTCTGCTTCTTTACTTCTTGCTTGCTGTTGAGGATGTGATGTCTCAGCTACTTGCCTCTGCACCCATGCCTACTAGTTGCTTACATATTTGTGCTATAAGGAAACATATATAATTTATTTTGAGGGGTGTTGGGTTTTGGTTCTAACTTGATCTGCAGATTCCTTGACACGGGAACAGCCCAATAAACGGCTTAGACATAAAAATGTCCCTAGCCGGGCTGGTGAGATGGCTCAGCAGGTAAGAGCACCCGACTGCTCTTCCGAAGGTCCTGAGTTCAAATCCCAGCGACCACATGGTGGCTCACAACCATCCGTAATGAGATCTGGTGCCCTCTTCTGGAGTGTCTGAAGACAGCTACAGTGTACTTACATATAATAAATAAATAAATTAAAAAAAAAATGTCCCTAGCCAAAACTTCAGCTAAAATTAAACAACAAATCTTGTTGGTTATGAAAACTTTTTACCCTCCATTATATGGCACGAATAAGATTTCTTACAATTGTTAATGATCAAATTAATTCAAAAAATGTCAGTTGTCTTTCACCTGCTAAAACTAGAAGCAACAATTCATCTTTAACTGATCTGTGCACCATGCACACTCCATACGAATATCTTAATAGTACTAAAATTTTGGTTATGAGATTTATTACAAAATGCCCAGCTTCTCCACATTCTTCCTCAGGACCCTGGAATGACCTGCTGCTCCAGCCCCCTACCTCCTGAAGCTGCTTCCAGAGAACTGCTTCCAAAACAGCTTCAGGAGTAAGTGATGATTCCAGATAACCTTGTTTCATTCAACCTTTCAGATGGGTCCAGTCAGAATTCTAGTCAAATCTAAGCCTTCTAAGTGTACAGAGACTAGATAACAAATGCTAAAGCTAGCTTTCTTAAGTCTCACCAATTCTAATTTTTCTACCCCCTCCACCACTGTAAAGGATTTCTTTTCACCCCTATTCAGCAGGAAGTAGTTATGGAGAGTCATCATCATGATACATTGGGTTTGGGTATCGAGTTACCATTATTTTATAAGTTATAGATAGCTTGTCATTTTAACAGATAATTTGGAAGTGGTCAGAACTTTGAAAAGGAAGGAAATAAATGAGACAGATTACTACATTTACTCTTAATAAAACATTATATATGTACAATCTTATACTAATAGAAATCTTTATAATTGATATACATTGAAGTTATAATTTTATATTGGGACAGAATTGATAGACTGATGCAGATTTAATATTTTCATTGCTATAAATTTCATATGTGATACAAAATTTGAAATTAATATTGTAATTCTTAGATAGGCTTAGACAAAGTCCTTCTAACAACTGCTATTACAAACTATTTATGATGATTAAATAATACAAGTTAAAGGCCAGATAATAAACTCATGGTTATATTAGATTTTGATCTAATTGTATTCTTTCTACAATATTCAAATAGAAATAGGTAAGAATAGTCAAGGTTCAACAATTCAGATATACTTTATATAGGTAGATAGTCGTCTAAAACTTCAGAATAACACAGAATATGGCATTTAATATTAGTTCATTATCAAACATAATTTGACTATACAAATGCCTGTTCCTGACAGTACCCTTTCTTGGTTCAAAGAAGAAACTGAGCATCAAAACCTCCATATGAGGTTGCTGCAGTATGGCCAAACAGCAACTGCACAAAAGTTACCCTATTCACCAACAGACAAAAAAATACTGTCCAAGAAAGGACACACAGGCAAAAGTTTAGCTCTGCCAAGACAGAGCAAACAATTCCCTCATAATTCCTGAATCATTTCAATGTCTGTCAGATGGTCCTGGGCCTGAAGAATGAAGGCGGATGCTCCAACATTTTGAAGAATGAGGAACTGTCCAGGTAGTCAGCTGTCTCTACAAACTTTTTAGGTTGTGTAATCCATGTTTTGTACTTCCTATATATTTAGAAAATAACTTGTTCTCAGATGTCTGAAGTGTTGAAGTTTATATATAGTCGGATAGTCAAACTCAAATTGTTTAACATTGAGGAAGATCATATAGAAAGGATAGTTTTCAGATGGAAATATAAGTTAAAGTCAAAACATAATTCAAGTATAAAATTGTAGCCTCTTAAGTCAGAATAAATAATGGAGTACCTTAACTGACAAATATGATGGACTGGATGTTCATCCAGTAACTAGATATTCATCCAAGTAACTGATACCTTAGGCAAGGCAGACACTAAATAAATGCCAATTAAAATTTTCTGGCAGTGAAAACTCTCATGAATATATGAAAAAATAAGTGTAAGGAAGAGGGCTTCTTAGAATAAACAACAATAGATAGAAATGTAGCATTTGAGAGGAGGAACAGAATCAATTGTATGTCTAATGTTTTAACATTAAAAATGGGATAAAAGACAGTGACCAAGATGGCAGTACTTAAGGGGAAAAAAAAGAGCATTGCTATGGAATGGTATAAAATATATAGTAGTATAGAAGAGGTAAGTTTTGGATATGGGGAATCTGATCACTTAAAGTAAATATTTGGAAATATTGAGCCCACAACAAAATATTATGTGTAATTAAGGGTTTAGCAGTCACGGTAAAAATATTAGAAACCTCTGATTTCATGTATTTTTATAAAAGTTAGAAATTTGGAAGTGCTTTAAAGTCAAAGTAAAAAAATGAGATGAACTAGGAAGTCAAGCAAGGAAGAAAATACAGTAGCAGGAAAGAAAACAAATAAAACAAAAGAAAATACCATAAAAAAAAAAAAAAGAGAAGAGTTTAGGAAAGTCAGTGGAGGGAATTTTCCAGGAAGTTTATAATTCCAATTTAAGGTTTTAGGGTATAATTGAGAGAGTATTCAAAAGAGGCTAAGGACCAGTCATTAATGAAGAAAATAGAAACTGCAAATAATAATTGATGTTGAGTTTGATAATATTGAAATGTACACAGAATTGAATTTAAGAAAGTAGGAGAAAAGTGGAGAATGACTGTAAACTTCAGAGTTATTTTTATTATTAGAAAAGCAATTTGCACATGACTTGGAGAAAAACATGGCACTAAAGAGATTTTTTTTCCACTTATCTTTACAGAACATTAATTGGAAAGATCTAGGACAGACTAAAGTACTAGTGTGTTCATCGCTGTGCCTAAAGCCTAATGTTTTCCTTGTTTCTTTTTTATCAGTTTTAGTGTTTCTTGTCTAAGATTAAGATCTTCAATCAAACTTAAATTGATTTTATGTAGGGAAAAGATATATGTACCTCATTTTAATTTTCTGAAGGTAGATATTCAAATTTGCCGATAACTTTAATTGAGAGTGCTATCTTTTTCCAGCTCAAATTTTTGCACCATTGTCAAACACCTGGTGTCCATACTCATCTGGGTTTACCTACGGGCCTTCTGTTCTGTTTCATTAGTTTTTATGTCTGTTTATGTGCCAATATCCTGCTGTCTTTGTTATCATGGCTCTGTAATCTGTAATATACTCTGAGTTTAGTAATATGGTATCTCTGGCTGTATTTATACTTACTTGGCTGTTTGCAATCTTTTGGGATTCCATACAAAATTTTTGGATTTTTTCCTTAGTTCTCTGAAGAATGTCATTAGAATACTGATAGAGAACACACTGAAGGTTTAGAGTATTTTTTGGTTGTATAGGTATTTTCATAATATTAACATGATAAACCAATAGCATAGAAAGTTTCCCACCACTTATTGTCCTCAAATATTTTGTACATGTCATATGCTAATACTGCTATAAGGAAAGAACAACCTTTATCCATTGTTGAGATCGTCAACCAGAGCAGATATTATAAAAATCAATATTGCTGAGTACCTCGCAAAAGCTAAAAAGAGAACACATGATGCAGCTGCCCCAGTCCTGAGGAAATACCAAAAGACTGCCGCATTCTATGACAGAGATACTTGCACACAGGTTTTACTGCACACTGCTATTTTTAAAACAGCAAGGGAATACGACCAACCTGGATACTCAAAAACCAATGTGTGTGTGTGTGTGTGTGTGTGTGTGTGTGTGTGTGTGTGTGTACACATATGGTGAAATATATTTACCTGTAAAGAATCATAAAATTATGAAATATACAGAAGAATGGATATAGCTGGAAAACATTCAGCAGGATAGTATTAAGTGGCAGATGGTGATTACAATGGTTTTATTCAGGGTTTCTATTCCTGTGATGAAACACCATCACCAAAAAAGCAAATTCGACAAGGAAAGGATTTCTTCACCTTCTACTTCCTCATCACTGTATATCACAAAGGAAATCATTACAGAAACTCAAGTAGTGCAGAAACCTGAAGGTCGAAGCTGATATGGAAGCCATAGAGGAGTGCTCCTTACTGGCTTGCTTTCCATGGTTTGTTCAGATTGACATCATACAGAGCCCATAACTACCAGCCCAGGCATGGCACCACCCACAATGGGCTGGGCCTTCCCACACCAATCAATAACAAAGAAAATGCCCTATAGATTTGCCTATAGCCCAACCTTACAGAGGCATTTTCTCTCTTGAGGCTCCTTCCTATGCAAGTGGCTCTGATGAAATTGTCTTTGAGCTTCCTTCTAAGACTCTCATTTAATTATTTATTAATAAGGTGAGGGAACTTCAACTTCTCCAATAACAGTAACTCAACCTCAGAAAGACAAATAACACATGCTCTCTGTCATATGTGGATCCTGGGTATTTATTAACTGTTACAAATGTATATCCATGTGGCAGCAACATGGGTTAGAATCAGAAAACTAGGATCTAGAATAGGAAAAAAAAACATATAAAGGAGGGCACTGTAAAAGATGAAACAATAAGCAGGAAGGGTGTAGTGGGAGTGAAAACATACAGCAGTCAAAGATTGGGCAGGGGCAACCACAAATAACTATAACAAAGTATGTCTCAAAATGGCATATAGAAATCTGTGCCTTTGTAAACTAACGAAAATAATATTGTAAATCAAATAAGAGAATAGTAGTGATTCCAATAAATACATAACTACATAAGGCTAAACATGACATATGTGTTTTGGGTCTACATAAAATCTGAGATTAACAAACCTGAACTGAGAAAGTTTTATTTTATCCCTGTACTTTCACAAGGATGTGCAAAATAAGATCATCTTGTTAGAGTAAGGAGGAGAAAGGTGGTACATGAAACTCATTATCTAGAAGAGAGAAAAAAGAAAGGCCATTTAAACTATTTCCATTTTTCTGACAGGGCCTCCGACAGATGTAAACATCCAACCTGAATTTAGGATCACACTTTTGTACTTGACTATTATAGAGACAGATTAAGTACTGTAAGCATTAAATGCTATACAAAACAAACTTTTAGGCAGGTTTTCGGTAACTTAATCGTATAGTGTCCCAAACATCAGAATACCATTTGCGTGTAATTTAGCTAATAATTTGTCCAGAATTCTCTTTTGTGAACGCCACTATCAAAATCAGTACTTCATGGGTCTTATTGCTAAGAAAAAATGCTTTCACACATTTAGAAATAAAATCAATGCAACATATTTCCTTCTTTAAAAACAGAAAAGACTGTAGGCAGAGGACTAGAGAAAATACCATGATATTAATCATCCCAGCTCAGGATGAAGCAGAGAGACAAATGCCATAGGGGTATTCTCTAGCTGATATTATTACTCTAGATTTTTTCCAAACTCTGTTGATTGCAATTTATACAAGCTATGCCTTGAAGACTTTCTAAAGGAAAAAAAAATCGTTTCTTAGATAAAAAGACAGCTATTCCACTTTTCAAGCTTTAATGTTTTTATCCTCCTGAGGATAAAAGTAATTTTATAGTTTAAATTTTTTAATAAATAAAAATAAATATATTCCTTAAATATGTGTATTTTAGTCTTATCTTTTTCCTCTACTTTAATTCATTTTTTTTGAAGATTTAGCACAATGTATTTTGACCATGCTTAGTATCTTACCCGAACTCCTCCATGAAATGTCCCCTTTCCCTACTCATGAAATTTGCTGTTCTCTTTCGTTCAAGCCTAGCATGTGCAATTTGTTACACATACACTCATATGTGTGGTTATCTACTGGAGAATGCTTGTCTTAGCAGAAACCAAACCCTTTTGAGAAAATTATTTTTTTCCTATCTCAGAAGGTGTAAATTTCCAATGTCTCTTCAGCTTGTGATGGGACTTCCTGCTCATGTCCATCTCAACGTTAGGTTTTATTTAACACAGGTCTCATACCTGACCTGACTGCCACATCGTGAGTTCATATGCACAACTTTCCATCTGTGTCCTAAAGTGCTGTTTTTCCATCTGTGTCCTAAAGTTTCTTGTAGTCATTTACTGCCCTTATGTCTAAAAATGTTTTCTGACTCCTCTTCTGCAATAATCCCCGAGGCTTAAAGAAGACAGTGTGATACAGATAAACAGTTTAGGGCTGAACTTTTCACTGTATTTTATTCTCTATTTGTCGGTTGTAGGTTTCTGTGTTAATTGCCAGCTGTCAGAAACAGAAGTAACTTCTGATAAGGGTAGATATAAAAGCCTTCTGTGAATAGAGGGCCCTAGAGATTCCACCAGAAGTACCTTAAATCTGTTGAATATATTCATCAATGTTGCCAAATACAAAATTTATACATTAAAAATTGGTAGACTTCCTATATACAAATAAAATACTTAGTGAAAAAGAAATCAAGAAAACTCATTCACAATAGCCTCCAAAATATACACTAGATCAAATTTAACCAGGGCTCTGAAAGAAAGACATGTACAATGAGAATTTTAATACTCTGAAGAAGAATTTGAGGAAGATAAATTGAAAACAGAAAGATCAAATATGCTCATGGACTGGTAGTACTAATATAACAAACTGTCTCAAATTTCAAATATGATTTTTCACAGAAATTTAAATGATAGTCTTAAATTTCATCTATAAACACAAAAGACCTTGGATACATAAATCAATCCAGAACAATATAACAATTGTAGGAAATATCATTATACCTGATTTCAAGTTATATGGCTGAAGCATGGCCATAAAAATCATAGGTTAGGCATAAAAAGACATTGATAAATAGATTAAGGGACCCACATATAAGCCCACACCTGGACAGCCATGTGATTTTTAAAAAAAAAGATTTATTGATTTCTATGTTTGTGTGCTTACTTATATGCATGTGTACTACATGAGTGCACTGCACAAAGGAGGCTTTTAGAGTCTAAGGACCTGGAGTTAGTCATTAGTTAGTAGGTTCTGGGAAACATATCTGGGATTACCAGATTTCTGCAAATATAACAAGTGTTCTTAAGTGTTAATCCACTTTTCCAGTCTCAAAAACAAAACAAAACAAAACAAAATAAACCAAAAGGCAAACCTAAACGAATAAACAAAAACAAAATAAATTCGATAAACAAAGCAAAACAAAATAAACAAACAGAAAATAAATAAAATAATCAGGTAGGGTGTCATACCCCACCTGATTATTGACAATGAGGCCAGCAATAACCATTGGAAAAAAGACTTTATCTTCAACAAATGCTGCTTATCCAACAGAACAGCTATATATTGAAGAATGCAACCAGATCCTTATCTCTACCCATCCTAAACCTCAAATATCAAGTACATAATGAAGATCTGATACTCCTACTGGGATAGTGGTGTAAGTAGGAAATGTGTTTGAAATTATTGGCACAGGAAAAGACTTTCCGAGCAGGATCCCAGTAACATGCATTTATGTCAACAATTAATAAGTGAAGCTTCATGAAACTGAAGACCTTCTGTGCAGCAAAGGTCACCATTATTCACTTAAAAAACAGCCTACAGCACGGGAAATCATCTCTACCATATATATATATATATCTGTCAGATGGTAATTATTCAGAAATATAATTAAGCAAAACAAAAAGCAATGACCAAAAGAAAAAATTAAAATGGGTTAAGGAACTAAACACAGATTTCTCAAGAAATCCAAACAGCTAGGAGCCATTAAAGAATGTTCATCATCTATAGGCACAGAAAAATTTTAAATCTAATTTGAGATTTGATCCTTCCCCAGTCATAAGAGATAGGATCAAATGAGCTAATGATGATAAATACTTTCAAAGATGCAGGGAAAGAGGATGCTTTATTTACTACTAGTATGAGAGCAAACTGGTGTAGTCACGTGGAAATCAGTGTGGCAGTTCTGCAAAATTATGGAAGTAGATCTAAATCATAAGGAAACCTACTACTGTAGATGCTTCCTGAAGTATACACACACACACACACACACACACACACACACACACACACACACACACACACACAACCCTTTGCCGTATAATGAGGCTATGATATCCCGATTAGATGCCACATGCTAGCTTTTAAATTCACAAGGCCAGGAATGGGTTCACTCTTTCAGGGATGTTTAAAATGGCATCATATAGACTCCAAAGCATTACTGGCTATTGCAGATGCTCTTAACCACACCTATTGCTGAAGATGGCACGATTAAAAGAGAATGGAAAAATAAAGTGTGTACTGACCTAGAAGTTAAGTACTTACAAGCTAGCTTTCAGAGTGCTGAAAGGTGTTACTGAAGGGAAACAATGATCATCAGTCATGCCCAGCTATGAACCTTGTAAGTCACAATTATGGCTGCCATTCTAAGATGAGCCCAGTAGTGTTGTAGTGGTTCTCTAAGCTAATGAGGAACCAAATACTTTAGATCAGGTTTATATACAATTCTACAAATTGAAACCCTATGTAGTGACCAAGAAACCATGGCTAGAAAATTTCCTAGGTGATAAAAGTAGACATACTAGCATTCTTTTGCTAAATTGCACAACAATAAAAATATTCTTAATGACTTATCACTATACCCATAAACTTCTTATCTCTCAGTCACTTGTCATTTCTATAAACTTAAATGTTTCACTTTTTGTCATTATTCATGCTTTTTAATATTAAAAATAAACAACTGTAGGCCTGAGTATAATTCATTAGATTTTCTAATTTGAGGAATTGGTAATGATTTGTCAGCTATTTTACAAAATTTATTTTTAAGAATATAAAGAAAGTTATACCTAGCACACTATAGATTTTAAAATGTTTATTTATTATTGGAACTATAGCTTGTAAATGTAACATCTTTCCATACCAGTAAAAGGCCCAGATTAATTGAAGAGAGAAAGAATTTTGAACACTAATGAAGGATGTGCTTTCTTGTCGTGGGCAATTCTTTCCTAAACTATGAGTAAATCGAAGGAGTGATAGCATAATGCACAAGATCCTAAGATCAACTCATCTTGTTCTACCTTATTCATCTTGCGACTTTGTTGCTGATTAAAATAAGACATGTTAAGGAGTGTGCTAGACTATGAAGATGATCGTGTATTCGAGCCAACAAGAAAAACAAAAAGGAAGCAATAAAAATATTCATGAGGCGTTATTATGCCTTATGCTCTTCTACTCTTGAACAGCTTTTAGATAGGAACAAAAAACTATGTCATGTCATTTGGGAAACAGAAATGCTACAGGAAATTCTCATCCATTCCATTGTATATAATTTAATTTACAAAGTCATGGTGGTACAGATAACATATGTAACAGAAGTAATTCTTTATAATAAATATTTTCTATGGTGAGGCAACCTGCTCAGAATTTCAGACATATGGGCTAATATTAGAATTTGCACAGGGTATAGCTCCTGGCAGCAGAGCTTGGTTGTAGAGAGCAGAGTTCATTTGCTGAAGACTCTCCTTAACTCATATAAAGTCCTTTTTAACATTTCAGATTTTACTGAAAGATGGGGATGACACATCCAAGGAATTAAGACAAAGTTTCTCAACCCATCCTGAGGACAATCCCTCTCTAAAATCATAGTTAGTTCTGAATAATGCAGCAAAAAATGTCAAAATACCAAAATTTCTTTACAGTTAGATCTAGGATTTTGGTTCTTCTTTTATTTAGCCTCAACACCACCATATCCTGACCTTGATTCACAGACATGTACCAAGTACATAATCTTTTCTAAGTACTGAGAAATTTTCCTGTCACTAGCTATTTATTATATGTTCACACTGTGATCTACCTATGTGTGACACATAGAGAACAACAAACCAAATTACTGTTTTGTGCCGGTTGACTGGGATCACTCCTAGCTAAGAACACTTCACATCTCATCTTGTCACCAAATGCCAATCATACATACAGGTCACTGAAAGGAACTTTGCAAGTAGCCAACCGTCCGGGTGCAACACTGAACCAGTCCTCTGACCTTTCCCAAGAAGCTCTTCTGAGGTATACAGTACTTTGTGTTATTGGTCTCATAAGGAACTTTTAAAGTGAGGTGAGTTTTAAAACTAACCTTAGAAGACTGCTTTAATAACTGAACTGCCAGCACCATTGTGAGGGAGACAACTCTCTCCTTACAGAATCCCACCTGCTGTCCATGAAGTAGAACTGTGGCCCTGACACTAATGCTGCTTAATTATCCAACCACAAACACCTTATTACTGAATTAGGAGATGTTAAGTTCTTTCTGTGGTTTTAATTTAGAAGATGGGAAGTTACAGTTTTCATTTCTTTCTCTCTTCCTATTTTCTTCCATATCATAGCGATGGAAACAGCATGCAGCATAGGGGCATTGTTTGTTCAGCTCTCTGTATGATGTACTTCCTTGCATGAAACTAAAGACTTCAAGTGCCTCGCACTTTCATCTCATTCCAGCTTCTTTTGTTTTCCTCTAAATCAGTGAGTGGAAAATAAATAAATAAATAAATAAATAAAATAAATAAATGAAATAAACACTTCCATTGTCAGCTCTGGAAACATATGAGCGGCAACTCATACTGATTGGTCAAGTTGTACATATATAGTCAGGAACACACACACACACACACACACACACACTATATCACATGTATGGAAAAACAATGAAAAATAGGGCATGGATTTGAAAGATGGCAAGAAGGAGGATGTGGCAGGGTCTAGAGAGAAAAGTTTAAGTGGGAAGTTATATAATAATATTGTAATCTGAAAAAAACAAAATAATTTTTAAAAAGTTACAAAAGAATCTTGAAGCCAGTCAATGGTACACATCTCCCAAGACTCTAGCTGCCCCACTCACTAACAGAACACTCTCCAAGACTTTGCCTTCATGGTGATGAGCAGAAAATCAATATAGGGCTCTCCACATTGCCCCTGCTTCAGTACAATAAGTGGAACTGCACTGTTCAAGGCTTCTGATTTTAGAAAGTGGTTAGGGCATTGAACAAACAGACAGACAGGCCTGAATTTATCAAACTAAAACTGCCAAAAGCTTGCTAAGCTTTCTCCATTACTGAAACTGATACACTGTGAGTCCACCTTATATCCTAAGTGCAAGTATACCCATATTCATATATTTTATATTACAGATAATTTAAGTCATTTAACAAGAAGAAAGATACATTTCCCAAATAAAATTTTAATTTTGAAAGTAAATGTGTCATGATCAATATTCTATTTGCAAAATGATATCTCAAAATATTCAGTAAGTTTCATTATTATTCTGAATGATTGTTTTGAACTTAACCTTTAATTAGACATTTTTTAGCTCAATGCAAATGCAAATCCCATTGTAGTCATAAATAGTAGCTCATCTCACTTAGTTTTAGTAGGTCTCATCCACTAGTACAGAATTATTACAGTTTTCACATTTGATGTTACTTTACAAATGTGGACTCTCTTTTATAAATTCCTTCTTTTTAATTTAAGTAGTTTACAGTACCAAGTATGGCTGCAGTAGTTTGCCTATAAATGTTTCCAACTCTAAAGTGTTTAATTACACATATTTACACTTAATGAGATGGACACAGAATGTAAAATATTTGGGGAAAAGCCTCAATTTCTTGAATTAAGAACTAAAACTTCTTGCTTAATGTTGTTCCTTTTCATCTTTATTACAAAACCTGTGATACCCCTCTCTTAATTAACCATATTTTATATAGATGTTCTCAAGGCTTGTAAATTTTACTTGTGCCCATCATGATGCTATAAAGATGAGATAATAATCAGTTGTATTAATTTACCTAATTATTATCATTTGAAAATAGGACCCTATAGGCTTGTCTTGGAGTGAACAGTTAAAAGGCTATAACATTAATTCATGTTGAAACTTTAGTACCTTGGTAAGCAGATTGAAAGACATTTAGCTACCTGTTCCTACAAATAACCTTTGTCTCCAGGAGTGTTATCTCTCTCTTTATTTTTCTTTCCATAACAGTATTTTTTTTTTTACTTTACTTCCCAATTGCAGCTCCCTTCTCATCTTCTCTCAGTCCTGCCCATACAAATCTCAAATTCTTGCCACCTATTACTCCCTTGCCTTCTCCTTTGAGAATGGGAAGCTCCCATTGGATAACACTACTTATTGGCACATCTACTTCCAGCAGGACTGAGCACTTCCTCTCCCACTGAGGTCCAACAAGATAGTCCAGAAAGGGGAAGGGATTTGAATAGAAGGCACAGAATCAGAGTCAGCCCGTGCTCCGATTTTTAGGGACCCATAAAGACCAAGCTTTACATCTGCTACAAATGTGTAAGGGGCCTGAGTCCAGCCTCTGTATGCTCTTTGGTTGGTCTTTCAGTCTCTGTGGGCCCCTAATGGGCTTAGGTTAGTTGACTCTGTAGGTCTTCTTGTGGTGTCCTTGACTCTTCCACCTCATACAGTTATATTACCCACTCTTCCCCTACTAAATACCAAAGACCTGAAGAAACTGGGTAAAAAGGAGGGCCCAAGGGAGGAAGCGTGAATTTCATTCAGAAAGGGACTATCAGAGGCAGATGGAGAGAAAGAACAGGGTGGAAGAGGGCATGAGGATGGAGAATGGCAGCAGGGATCAGTTGTGGATGGAAAGGGAAGCAGAAGAGGGCTGGGAGTGAGAATGGAAATCACTGGGGGACATCCCCGATACTAGCTGGAGAGCTGGGATGAGAGAGGCTACAAGGAGTCTATGGGGGTGACCCTAGCTGAGGAAAAAAAGACTGAAGTGGCTGCCTCTTGTAGCCAGGAAGGAGGGGGACATCAACCCACCCACAAAACCTTCAATTCCAAATGTGCCCTGCATACAAGGTATGCAGAGGTAAAGATGAAGAAGCAGAGACTGAAGGAATGACATACCAATGATTGGCCCAACTTGAGACTCACCCCCATGGGACAGATCCAACCCTTGGATCTGTCAACCCTTGGATCAATTACACTCTGTTAGGCTTGCAGATGGAAACCTAACATAACTATCTCCTGAGAGGCTTCATCCTTCAGCTGATGGAAACAGACAGAGACCCACAACCAAACATGAGATGGAGCTTAAGGAGTCTTGTAAAAGGGTGGAGCCAGGGTCTTGCTGTAATACCCTCCTCCTCAGTATGATTCGAGCTAACCTGTCCATCATTTGGCTTTGAGAGTTGTATATGTCCCTTATCTCTGGAAATTTTTCAACAATATTTTTTTAATGTGGAGTTTTAACTAAAAGTGTATCTGTAACCAAAGCTAACTGTTTTCTCTGTTCATGTGCTATAAAAGTGAGAAAACTAAAACAGGCTGATGACTTTTTTCCTGAATTGTGCAAATGCATGGAATCAAATATGCATGTGACCTTCAAAAGTAGTTGCTTTTTGGTACAGACTTGGGCCCTTATTATTAGCAGCTCATTTTCTTTAAACTTTAAGCCAGAACACTATCTCCATAGCAACTGTTTATTTTTCAAACTCTGTAGGCAGATATTGTCTTCAAGCTAAGGGCATAGAGGTGATTTGTATATTCCATTATCAGTTCCCAAGTCATCACCTTTCCTTGATAGAGTGTGACATTGCCATGTACCACCCTTCTCTAGTCATATCCTATTACTGTCAGATAAGCTACTTCTATTGAAAGGGAAGCAGTGATTTCATGAGTCAGGGTTATCACCTTTCATTTTCCCTCAGTTTCTGTAATATTGTGAGACTCAATAGAAACAGCAAAATCCTGCTTTCTTTGGTACATTAATATGTTGAATCAGGACCCTTAATGAAATAAACATAGAACATGGCTTAATGGTTTAAAGATCTGAATCCCACACCTAAATAATTAGGGCCTTGTATATGAAGTTGATAATTCAAAGGGGAAAAAAAAAAACAAAGAATTGAACGAGGTTCTGTTTATGGTTTTGAATACAATTTTTCTTTTTTAGAAAAAGAATTTACATACTATCTCAAAGACATGGTAAAACATGTCATGAGGTCTATAAAAGAAACAGCAGCAAATTATTGAGTTTCATATTTCATATTTCCCTCTTGTAATTTATTACTTCCTAATAAAGGCTCATGAGAGGTGGGGGGTTAGTCATTGCTTTCTATCATTATCTGAAATGCTTGGTATGAAAACAGACTTAAGGGGAATTAATCAGCCAAGGTAGAATATTGTCTATAATATTCCCTCACAATATTCATGAGCTAATTCAGCTTCATAAGATGGAAGTACACTGTTGTTTCTAGTGTATCCCCAAGACACTTGTTAACAAATATTTACCAAGGATTTAATAATATTGGCTGAAAGCTATGTAGAAACTGATAGTTTTATTGGCTGGTAAGTAGGAATACAAAAGAAGAAGTTTAACATCAAATTTAAGCATTGAAAGAAGTATCTTTTAATTTTATAATTTTATTTTGAAAAATAAATTCATATTTTCATTTGTACCCCTTCTCTCTCCATTATTTCTTTTTCTCTACTTCATTTATGTTTCCTTTCCTTTGCTTTCTCCAGAATTGGAAAAGTAAATGTTAAATTATATATTAAGAAAGAAATGAAATTGACATGAAACTCAGTTAATCTCAAATGATAGTTAAATGATGCTCAGAAAGCATACAGTATTAGAGGATGTGTGTGTGCGCGCGCGCACACACACACACACACACACACACACACACACACACACACACCAAAATAGATAGTGATGGAGAGAATATACCTCTAAAAGGAGTTTTCATGGAACATCCCTCAGAATGTTAACCTTGTGGCAGAGCCTTTAAAGAGAATGGAAGAACCACCTGATTTGGATAGCTGAGCATGTTGCAGGCTGGAATGTGGAGTGACTCAAATCAAGACCAGTACAGTTGAAGAAGGAAAACAATTTCCGGGATAGACAACAGGAGAGGTGGGAGAAAGGACAGGGGCAGAGGCATGGAATTGGAAAGGTAAATGGTAAAGTACATTGTTAGGTTCTCATAGTCCTTCCAATCGTTTTCATTTTATTCTCAGGATGGGAACAAGGTAATAACAGATTTGAAATAAATGAGTAGAGTAACAGATTTTAAGTGAAAGAGTAGAGTGAAGTAGGTTTTAGGAAACTATGCTACATATGGAGCAAAAATTTTAGACTCAAGGCAAAAGCTCCAAGAACATACTTATAGAGTCCAGTAAAGAACTGGCAGTTAAGATCCATTACTCCACCCATTTTCTAATTAGACATTTCTCCAGCTGAATAGGTCTTATATGAATGACAAGTATCAAAAGTATTATTCTGAGTCTCTAACACACATTAGTGTGTAAACAGAATCTTGCCCTCATCCACATGGCTGCACCACACTGCAAAAGAAAGAACTATGAAAAAAGAGTAAAAAACAGGCTCTGGAAGAAGAAAGACTATCACTTACCATGTTTGACCTTGCAAGATCTGTTGTCTGACTGCATTATATAGCCTTCCACGCAGCTGCAAGCATAGGACCCATATGTATTCTTGCAGGTCTGGCTGCAAATACCATAAATGCTGCATTCATCTTGATCTGAAAGAAAAATTAATGTCATTTCTAAGAAAATTTATGTTTGGACACTTAAATTTTTATTGACAAGAACACTTATTTTCAAATAGACAATTGTTTTAAAAGACAAGCTAACTCCAGTAAACTATTTAAAATAATTCCAACTAAAATTGTTCCTAGGTGGCTTAATATTTATTAAGTTAGAAGGTTACATTTAGTATAAAATTGTTTGTATATATAAAAAGATACTGACTTTAATTGTGTTGGTCATGTTAGCCCGAAAACGATCAGTGTTTTTAATGCTTTAGAATGTACTCTAATACATATTTTAATAAGTCCAGTATTTAAAGCAATAACTCTTTCATTCTTTTATCTAAGAATTAACCTGAATTAACCTAGTAGAGGGCTTTTAAAATGAATATCAAATGTGATTTTTGAGTCAAACTATGTAAACAATCTCCACTATATTGAAAAGTTAAACTATTGAACACTTACTGAAACAAAGTAAAGATATCATTTTTGCTTCTATAACATTTTATTTTGATAGTTGTTATTTGATAATGTTGTGTACATGTGTCCGAGATATGTATGGGCACATGTGAAGCAATGACATACATGCAGAAGAGGAGAGCTGATTACAGTCGTTTCTCTCCAACATTTGTTTCTGTGGTTACAGGGATCCATTTCTAGGCATCAGGTTTGTGCAAAAATGCTTATAGCTGCAGAGCTATCTATCCAAGCCTCAAGACTTTACTCTATGTCTGTTATTCCAAATCATAGCTGTCTTCAAGGGGGAAATAGTTTTATTTTGCTAGAGAAGTCACACTAGAGATGAAAAATCGCACTTAAGTAAAACTGAGTGCATGTAGTAGATGAAAACCATAAAACAAACTCAATGGTAATTGTACAGTCTTCTAATGCTTTTTTATGCGCTTCCCAACACTTGAGCCATCTCAAAGGTCTTTTACATATCCTTTATGGTTTCTAATTTTATCCGTATAGTGTGTGTGGGGGGGGTTTTCATCTGTATGTGGTTTTCTACTTTTTTTTTTTTTTTTGGTTCTTTGTCTCACGTGTGCATTTTCTGTCTTTATTTGGTTTTGTATTTATTTTATCTTATTGTATTATTTTTAGATGCCCAGTTGATTAATAATAAGAGAGTGAAAGAAAATGTGTGTGTTTGAGTAGATGGGAAAGTGGGGAAGATCTTGAAGGACTTGGGGTAGAAGAAACAACAATCAGAATATGTCATATGAAAAAAAGTCTATTTTCAATGAAAAAAGAAATTTCAGAAATAACTGAGAATAAGCAGTATTAAATTTTCCTTAATCCAACAAAACACACACTAGAGTTATACTCTGCAGGTTCTAGCAAGCATTCTGATGACATGAGGATTTCATGTGAAGGAGTTGAGTGATGCAAGGGTGTGTAAGAGCAAGTGGTAATTTGTAGTACTGATAATGACATATTTTATATGCTAATCTAGAGGGTTGCCTATATCTTATACAATGATT
>NC_034592.1:28905332-28918845 GCF_900095145.1 Mus pahari
TTTGTTGGATCTTTGTGTGGTTTAGGTATCAGAGTAATTGTGGCCTATAATATCCTGAAGTCATGGATGGCTCATTCAAAATAAGTACTTTGGGAAATAGAAAGAATAGTGTTTGGAGCTACATCTACAGTAATGCTTAAAGAAATTTAGATTTGCATTTGTAAAATTTTACCCCTTGTTTGCAGTAATGATGCTTGCTTACTTTCATAAACATTCCAGCTTTAATATAACTGTTTTTATTGATATAATTATGTTAACTAGGAGAGAGGTGTGGTTAATGATTTCCTTTGCTCTTTTAACTTAGGTAGCATATACTGCTGTGACTTATATGCAGCTCCACCAAACTGACTGCAGAAGAATATGCATGCAATTTTCTGTGTGTTGTCTTCTTTTTTTCCCATGAGGACAAGAAATTGTCTGGAGATACAGGTGAACAGAAACAAATGATCATCCTTTGTGACAACTGAAGAGTGTGAAGAAAATAAAAGGAGCTCGGATTTTATGAGTTACTTCAAATATTATCAGCACATAGTTGCTTTTGTTTTTTCCTTCTTTCAACAGAAGAAATTCACTGTGGCTAAGCTCTTGACATTAGCTAATAGGTTAAAGATTCTTACACATGCTCCATTTGTTGAAAATGTTTTGTTGCTGTTGTTGTTCTTTTCCTTTTTTTCTAATGTTTGGTTTCTTAGCCAAAAACCAAGTGCCTGTAGGTGTATGACTTTATTTCTGGGTCTTTAATTTTATTCCATTGATCAACCTGTCTATTTTTAATGCCAATACCATAAGGTTTTTTTTCATTACTATCAGGTATGGTGATAACTCCATGCTCTCTTTTATTGGACAGGGTTGTTTTAGGTATCTTCTACTTTTTTTTTTTCCATATGAAGCTAAGAATTGCACTTTCTGTGTCTGTAAATAATTCTTTTAGAATTTTTTATGAGAATTGCATTAATCTGTAGATTGCATGTAGAAGAATGCAAATAGACCCATATTTATCACAGTGCACAAAATTCAAGTCCAAGTGGATCAAAGACATCAACATAAAACTAGATACACAAAATCTGATAGAATAGAAAGTGGGGAATAGCCTTGAGGGCAGTGTTACAGGATACAACTTGCTGAACAGAATACCAATAGCTCAGTCACTAAGATCAACAATTAGTAAAAAGGACCTCACGAAACTTAAAGGATTCTGTAAGATAAAAGACAGCCTCAATAGGACAGGCTGCAGCCTACAAAGTGGGAAAATGTCTCCACCAACTCTATATCCAACAGAGGGCAAATATCCAAAAAGAAATAAAGAACTCACAAAATTAGACACCCATAAACCAAGTAATCTAATTAAAAATTAGCAAAAGTGAGAATTCTCAATAGGGGAATATCAAATGGATGTGGACACTTAAAGCATCTTTAATTATCTGGGAAATCCAAATCAAAACCAACGTGAGAGTCTACCTCATAGCAGTCAGAATGGTTAAGATCAAAAACTCTGACAACAGTAGATACTGACAAGGATGTTGAGAAAGAAAAACACTCCTCCACTGTTGGTAGGATTGCAAGCTGGTACAATCACTCTGGAAATCAGTCTGGTGGTTCCTCAGAAAATTGAACATAGTACTACATGAGGACCCAGCTCTACCACTCCTGGGAAAATACCCAAAGGATGCTCCAACATGTAATAAGGGCACATGCTCCACTATGTTCATAGCAGCCATGTTTATAATAGCCAGAAGCTGGAAACAACCCAGATGTCCCTCAACAGAAGAATGGATACAGAAAATATGGTACATTACACAATGGAGTACTACTCAGCTATTAAAAACAATGAATTTATGAAATTATTGGGCAAATGGATAGAACTAGAAATTATCATCCTGAGTGAGGAAACCCAGTCACAGAACATACACACACATGGTAGGTACTCACTGATAAGTGTATATTAGGCTAAAAGCTCAGAATACCCACAATACATCTCACAGACCATATGAAGCTCAAGCAGAAAGCAGACTAAAGTGTGGATGCTTTACTCCTTCTTAGAACGGGGAACAAAATATTCATAGGCTGTAGAGGGTTGGAGGGACTTGGCAGGAAGAGAGGAGGGGAGGGGAGAAGGCAGGATGAGGTATGGGAGAAGACAGGGATGATATACACAGGGTTAGGAAATTGAACTGACGTGTGTAGCAATGGGTTATGGGGAACTGGGAGTAGCCACCAGATAGTCCCAGGTGCCAGGAAAACAAGCAGCTCCCAGGAGCCAACGGGAATGACATTAGCTGAAATACACAACAAAGGGTAGGGAGAACCTGTAGAGACCATGTCCAGAGATTAGGCAAGGCCCCCAGGTAAGTGATGAGGCTACAAACTCATCTCCCAATTTTTATCCCAGAATTACTCCCATCTAAAGGAAATACAGGAACAAAGTGTGGAGCAGAGACTGAATGAAAGGTCATCCAGAGACTCCCCCAACTGGGAATCCATCCCATATACAGACACTAAACCCAGACACTAAACCCAGACACTGGTGTGGATGCCAAAAAATGCTTTCTGACAGGAGCTTAATATCTCTCTCCTGAGAAGCTCTGCCAGAACCTGACAAATACAGAGGCAGATGCTCACAGCCAACCATTAGACTGAGCATGGGGACCCAAAGGGGGAGTTAGGGAAGGACTGAAAGAGCTGAAAATGTTTGCATCCCTACCGAAAGAACAACAATATCAACCAATTAGACCACCCAGAACTCCCAAGGACTAAACCACCAAGCAAAGAGTACACATTGAGGGATCCATAGCTCCAGCTACATATGTAGCAGAGGATGGCCTTATCTGGCATCATTGGGAGGAATGATCCCCTTGGTCCTGTGAAGGCTTGATGCCCTAGTGTAGAGGAATGATAGCCTGCGGAAGTGGGAGTGGGTGGGTGTGGGAACACCCTCAGAGAAGAAGGGAGAAGAGGGGACAGGTTAGAGGGTTTGAAGATGGAAAACTGGGAAATGGGATAACAATTGAAATGGAAATAAATAAAATATCCAGCAAAAGATATTCCAGAAAAGGAACAAACAAACAAAAACAAATAAAAGTAAAACAAAATAAAACAAAACAAAAAAGTACAAGATAACCATATTACAATCTACTAATTCAAAAATCTTAAGTAACAAGAAGAGACCAAAGAAGGGTGTTTGAATCTTACTCAGAAGCAGAAATAAAATAGACATCAGAGGTAGCTAGGGGGAGGCACCTGGAACAGGAGTAGAGCTCAGCTTCTGGGAGGAGAGAGGACTGGGTTAAAAGGGGAAATGAGTGTGGGGATGCATCTCTAGGACATGCCAGAGATTTGGCTTTGGACAGGCTCACAGAAATCTATCGGGTTGGCCCTAGCTGGAACTCCAAGAAGTGAGGAATATAAAGATTGATGTGGCCACCTCTTATTGCCAAGCAGGACTTCCAATGGAGGTAGTGGAGCACCAACACACCCACAAAACCCTTGGCCCTTTTAAAATTGTCCTTCCTACAAGATGTGCAGGGATAAAGATGAAGCAGAGATTGAGGTGCTGGCCAATGAAAGAACAACCAAATTGAGACCCATCCTATGGAAGAGATATAACCACTGACAATATTAATGATACTCTGCTATACTTGCAAACAGGTGCCTAGCATAACGGTCCTCTGAGAGGCCTTATCCAGCAGCTGATGGAAACACATGCAGAGGCCACATCCAAACATCAGGAAGAGTTCCAAGTGTCTTGTGGAAGAATGAGAAGAAGAACTGAAGAACTGGAGGGGTATAACAGAGACCACAACAAGATCGCCAGAATCAACTAACCTGGGCTCATTGGGTCTTACAGAGACTAAACCACCAACCAAAGAGCATGCAGGAACTGGAACTAGGTTCTCTGCATCTATGTAGCAAATATGCAGCATAGTTTTCATGTGAATCCTCTATTAAAGTGATCTGGGGATTACTCTGATTCTGTTACCTTCTTTTGTATACCTTTTCTCTAGCTGGGTTGCTCCCTACAGTGTTAGTTAATTGAATGCTTGATCACAGGTTGGGGGTGCTATTTGAGAGACATTTTTAAATGAATGATGAATGATGAAACTACATTTGACTTTTTTGTCATTGAGGACTTCGAAGTTTAGAAGACTCATGCCATTCCCATTTGATTTTGCTGCTTTCTGTTGTGGTTTAAGATATGAGCTCTCATGTCTAGTTCCATGACTTTATGTCAGTATGCTTCTCTGACATGTTGGTGATGGATTCCTGTCCCCCCGGGGCTTGTAAGCCCAA
This sequence comes from Mus pahari, assembly GCF_900095145.1. Lineage (NCBI taxonomy): Eukaryota > Metazoa > Chordata > Mammalia > Rodentia > Muridae > Mus > Mus pahari. The sequence goes on from NC_034592.1 coordinate 28,909,620, forward strand.
ATAAACTCATGCATTGGTCATGATGTTTTTTGCATAGCACAGAAAAATCAATAAAATAATCTTAGTGCATTTTTAATGGTTTTGATATTAAAATTTTGAAAAAAAATATTACCATTCTTTTAATTTAAAATCCTGTATTAAGACAACATGAATTTTGCAGGCAACTGATTGATTGAGAAGACTATCATCCTGAGTGAGGTCACACAGACTCAAAAAGAGATGCATGGTTTATTCACTGATAAATGGATGTTAGCCCTAAAGTACAGAATACCCATGATATACCCCAGAGAACGAAAGAAGTTAAACAAGAAGGAAGGTCCAAGAAAGGATGCTTGAATTCCACTTAGAAGGGGAAACAAAATAGTCATGTGATGTAGAAGGAGGGACAGACTTGAGTGGGAGAGGGGAGGAGGAGAGGATTGGGGGCAGGGCTGCATCAGGTGTGGGAAGAAACTAGAGATAGGGCCAGAAGGCCAAGAGAATGAATGGAAATCTGAAAGTGCATAAGATGGGGAGAGGACTGGAGGGAATCTCTCTGAAGTCCCAGAGAACTGGGATAGGGGAGACTCCCAGGAGTTAATGTGTTTGACCTTAACCAAGATGCCTACAGTGGGGACATGGAACCTGAAGAGGCTACCTCCTGTAGCTAGGCAGAACCTCCAGTCGAGGGATAAGGACACAAACCCGTCCACAAAACTTTTATCACAAAATTTATCCCATCTAAAAGCAATACAGAGAAAAAGATGGAGTGGAGACTGAAGGAATGGACAACCAATAACACTCCCAACTTGAGACATATCCCATGGTCAAGCATCCATGCCTGACAGTATTATTGATACAGAATGGATCCTAGCATAACTGTCCTCTGAGAGGCTCTGCCCAGCAGCTGACTGAAACAGATGCAGATACCCACAGCCAAACATTCAAGGGGGTTTAGAACCATTTGGCCCTGAAAGGGATGGGAACCACACAGAAAAATCAACAGTTTCAGATTTCAATGTGGATCTCTGGGAACTCTCAGAGTCTGAGCAACCAACCAAAAAGCCCACACAGGGGCCAGAACCCCAGGTAGCAGAGGGCTGGCTTGTTCTATCTTGGTGGGAGAGGATGCACCTAATCCTGCAGAGATTTGATGTGCCAGGGTAGGCCCTGCCCTCCTAGAGGCAAAGAGAAGGGGAGATAGGAGGAGGGACTCTGTAATGGGAGCACTGGGAGTACAGCAACATTGGGGAAGTAAATTAATTGATTAAAAATAAAATAAAATCCTGTATTAAGCCAAGTAGTAAGATAATCAGCTAAGCAAAATAACTTAAAAAACAAAATTATTTTTAATATATTGTTTATGAGTTGTTTGGACAATATAGTTATTCTATGTTCTTATAATATATTGTATTTATATAATTTATAAATATATCTTATGTTTATAATTAACAGAGTTAAGCATATGGGGATGTTTAAATATACATATACTTAGTACTGTGTGAATGCACATAGCATATTGTGTTTATAATTATGTAAATAATATACATATGTTAACATACTTATAATAGTAGTCATCATAATAGAGCAAAGAACAAAATTATTTGAATGTTCCAAATTAATCATTTTGGAGAATGACCATTTGCTGAAGAATGTTCACAAAATCTGAAGCACTTAAAACTTTTGATAGCTAGAGCCACACCCAGTATCTCACACATGTCAAGCAAGCTTTGTACTACCATCTAGGGCCTCACACTAGAATTAAGAAATGAAAATGATATGAAAGTCAATATGTATATTAATTACTGTGATATTAATAAAATGCCAAATTCCAAAGTTACTGACCTAAATTTTTTAAATTCTATTATATACATAGTAATCATTAACTTCTTTAATGACATGTCCACTATACTACAGCAATATGATAGTTATAAACGAACTATGAAGTTAAAATAGTTTAATCTAGTTTGATAGTAGACTAAAATATTACTTCTGTTATTTCCAAATTTTACTATGATTGCAAAATAAGTAGAAAATTTGTACAAATTCATATATAATGTTTATACTTTTTGAATAATATTAACCCTTCCATTTAAAAAAAGAAAAATTTTAAAAATTTAGCAAGGCGAATGTTTTCAGATACATTATTTAATTTCTATTAAGGGATCCTGCATAGAAGTATTAAATAGTACTAAACTTTGGACTATACTCAAGGAGCATACTTGACCCCTGGTGTTATCGTGAAGCAGTAAAACAATTAAAGCACTAGGGCATAGTGGGTAACCTGGAGTCAACAGGATTGCTCTTGAAAGGGACTGTGTGCCTTCACTGTCCACTTCTTTATGTCTTCATTGCATTGGGAAACAGGCTTTGTTTATCATGTTCTCCTGTCCAAATGCTATGAAGCTTGATTAAGAGGATCTGAAGCCACAATAGCTGTGAGGCAAAATCTGGCCCCCTACTTCTTACTCTGCTTATCTTGTGTACTTGCCTAGAATAATGGCATGCCAATTAATATGGAGAGAGTCACACTTCATACTTGCCTTTACAGCTTCTCCCATCCTCTGCTACTTCAAATCCATCCCGGCAATAACATCTTGTAGCATTTCTGACCATGGCACATTTAAACTGGCAATTCAACTGCTGGCAACTGGGTAATAATTCTGTAAAGAATAAAAATAATACAGTCTCGATATCAAATTATCCACACAGAAGTGTTTAAATTAAACATCATTAGTATATATTATAATTGCCACAAGGAGGAAGTTAAATCCGTTGTCTTACAAAACACGCTGGTTTACATTTATTTTAAGGACTGGTAACAAAATTTAATGTAAGCTGGTGCTCAGTTTTCTTCTTGTTAGCATATTACTATGTTCGAATAAAAAGTCTGTTCAAATTCTGGTAAATTAAATTATTTCACGAGGAAAAGGGGCAGGTTCATTTCCTTATCCATGCCTTCTCTGCCTGACACAGCAATTGATTTTCTATCTTTGGAAGCTTGTTTTGATTTACCAATCCATGAGTAACCTGCATAAAATCAATGTGTATATATTCTTCCCCAATAATTTATTTTCATTGGTGGAAAAATATTACAGAAATACTAGACATAATATATTTCATTATGCTTGAGTTCTTCCAGAAGAAATATAACCTTGAAATACAAGTTAACCAACCCTCCAAATAATTTCAGATTCATTGTGATAAATGCAGAAGACAGTACATGACAGGAACACATTGAATAGGTGCTAATGAGGGTAGTATTTGATAGACTTGAAAATCATTTTCATAGAAGATATGACTGCTTATGTGCCATGAAAATATTGTTCTAGTGTATTTTAACAATTAAATTTTCCCCTAGGGTGAGCGATAGGAGTTCTTAATATTAAAGTTAACTGAGTCAAAATATGTTGCTATTTGTCATAAATTTTAGTTGGTTTTTTTATAAATATTTAAAAGATATCAGACAGCAAAAATAATATATCTGCAGCATTCTAAATTGAATGCTGTGTATTTCAGTAGGGTATTACTTATAACTACCTGTACTGTTGCTTTACCTTAATTACTTTTCAATTACAATGTAAGACTGTTTCATTCTCCTTTTAAAACTGAAAATCCACTTTCTAATTTTTCACTCATTTATGCTAACCTTGTTTCATATGTCTTTTAGGAAGCTAAAGTACTCAGAAACTATTTTAAAATTTTTACAGCCCATATTTGATAAACTGTGAAAAGTCTTGGGTCCCAGACTTTTCAACATAGCTGAGCTAATTTTCAAAGCCCTAACTATACTACTTCTCTGCTACTGTATCCTATTCAAGGTCACTCATTAAGTTTTGTTCCAATTCCTCACCCTAATTAGTATTTTGTTATTTATATTAGGTCTAGGTTGCCAAACAAAAACCTCACTCTATTTACAAATTTTGTAAATATTTGTGGTTGGAATATAGCCACACTCATTATTTACATACAGATTCTGACTGCTTTCCTAATACCTAAGAGACAACGAGACCCACAAAGCATGAAGTATTTTCTCCTGTCTGTTACAGAAGATGTTTTCTGAATGCTATGCTACTTCATTCTTAGTTCTGAGCAGGTTTTTTATTTTCCCGGATTACAAACAAAGGCCATAGATATCAGCCAACCCACCTGCCTCCTTATTCCCAATTATATTTTCTATTTGTATCTTTAGGCAATTGTAACTATATACATACCTACATACTCCATTCTTTATGAATTTCTACATTAAACTTACTTCATCACTTATTTTCTAGGCTCATTAACTAACTTTAACCCCCTGCCTCTTTATTCCCAATCATTTTTTTTTTATTTGTATCTTTAGGCAATTGTCACTATATACATATCTACATACTCCATTCTTTGTGAATTTCTACATTAAACTTACTCCATCAACTTACTTTCCAGGCTCATTAACTTACTTACCAAGAAGTCCTGGAAAACGTTCATGCTTTAAGTTCAATGGCAATGTTTGACCTTCACTTAACTTGACCAACTTTCAACTTATTCTACTTCCAGTGTAACAGGTACTTGGCTTGCCACCAATCTCATGGTCTATTTTGTTAAATTCTATTTCATCTCATCTACCTGGTGTAATGTACCAAGGCAGAAACTGTGGTCTTTTTCTCTGTCTGTAGGACACTTGTGAACACCATTGTTTGAAATATAAATGCTGTTCTTGAATTTGAAGGCTAATTCTATCCTCCTCAATTTCTAAGTTGCATAAACCAAATAATCATTGAAATATCATATTAGTTTTCTATAAGTTGCCTTAATGCAGATTCAACCAGTAAAAAACACAGCTATATCTACTTTGAATTTCAAATACTAGAGTCATGGCAACAAAATATAGACATAGATATTATTAATTATTTAATGCAGAATGCCTCTGTCTTTTATCTAAAGAATGATAATATAAAATATGCAATGCATAATTCTTCTAAAACCTTAACTCTGTCTCCTATGTCTGACTGAATTTAAGAATCAGGCTCTGGATAGGAAATCTCTTTGAACTTTCATAGAATTTTAGAAGAAACTATAGGTTCAAGCTAGAACAAGATTTTACTGTAAATGTAGGACAGAGCACCAGTCTACCTGCAAACCTTTTTGAGTTCTCCCTAATTAATAAGGGTATATAATTTAATTTCTTGAAAAGTTATTGTTAATCATACTTTAATAATAGTTTGTTTGTAGAGATACAGAACATTAATTATAGTTTGGTATTGGATCATCAAATCAATGTAATATCTTGACTTAAGAATAAGAATTAACATTAGTCATAATTTCTAGTTAACTAATATAAGCTAAACCTATAAGAGAGTTCATTTACTTCCTAAGGGTAATTGACCTGTGAATCATGGAAGCAATCCAAACTTTATTTCAGTCTGCAGGGTACTTCAGTCTGATGTTCTCTGAGCACTTATCCAGTACTAAGTCACTAAGTACCGTTTTAGTTACACATTCTCAGATTTTGTGTAGATCCATGTATCAGTTACAATAGGGCATGGTAGTGGATGGAGTTAAGTAAGAAGTATGACAATGTAAAAACTATCAAAAGAATACATAAAACTATCAAAAGAATACATAAAACTATCAAAAGAATACATAAAACTATCAAAAGAATACATAAAACTATCAAAAGAATACATAAAAACACTGATTTAATTAGTTCCAGGAAGAAGGACTCTTTCATGATTAAGAAATGTAGAAAGGCAAGGGAAATATTAGCGAAAAAACAAAACAACAACCAAAAACCCCTCAGGTACACTTTCAATATGAGGTCAGGGAGATGGCTTATCAATCAAGAGCACTTGTTCTGTAACAATGAAGAACTGAATTTGTATCAAGTACCCACATAAAAATCCAGAAATCACCTTACACAGGCCCATCTTCTCAGTTGTGGGGAGCATAACCTGGAGAATCAATAATAATTACTGAATGCCATCCCTCATGAAGTGTGAGTTTAAGGAAAAGACCTTCCCTTAAATCAATAAGGTGAAGAAATGACCTGGCACACCTTTCTCTGGTTTCTCTGTGTGGTATTCAGACAAATAGATACAGAGAGGCACAAAACACATACATGCACATGAATGCACATGCATAGTACTTCACACACACACACACACACACACACACACACACACACACACACACAGCTGAGCACTACTCAGCTATTAAAAACAATGAATTTATGAAATTCTTGGGCAAATGGATAGATCTGGAGGATATCATCCTGAGTGAGGTAACCCAATCACAGAAGAACTTACATGATATGCACTCACTGGTAAGTGAATATAAGTCCAGAAACTTAGAATACCCAAGATATAATTTGCAAAACACATGAAAATCAAGAAGAAGGAAGACCAATGTGTGGATACTTCATCCCTCCTTAGAATGGGGAACAAAATACCCATGGAGTGAGCTACAGAGAGAAAGTTTGGAGCTGAGAGAGAAGTAAGGACCATCCAGAGACTGCCCCACCTGGGGATTCATCCCATAAACAGCCACCAAACTCAGACACTATTGCATATGTCAACAAGATTTTGCTGATAGGATCCTGATATAGCTGTCCCTTGTGAGGCTATGCCAGTACCTGGCAAATACAGAAGTGGATGCTCACATCGACTATGGGATGGAACAGTCATCCCCCAATGTAGGAGCTAGAGAAAGTACCCAAGGAGCTGAAGGGGTCTGTAACCCTATAGGAGGAACAACAATATGAACTAACCAGTACTCCCAGAGCTTGTCTCTCTAGATGCACATGTAGCAGAAGATGGCCTACTTGCCCATCAATGGGAGGAGAGGCTCATCATCGTGTGAAGATTATATGCCCCAGTTCAAGGGAATACCAGGGCTCAGAAATGGGAGTGGGTGAGTTAGGGAGCAGGGTGGAAGGTGGATATAGGGGACTTTGGATCATTTGAAATGTAAATGAAGAAAATATCTAATAAAAAATAAAGAAAAAAACTACTTTAGAAGATGTGGAAACAACGATAAAACACATACAATAGATGTAGCATGAGATATTTATTACATGAGAGTTTTATTACATTTATTACATGAGAGTTTTATTACATAAGCAGAATATGAGATCATACTGTAAAGTGAATATAACATTCTACTTGTACAGTAATGGGGTTGTTCTCTTAGTGATATAATGTGTCACTTTCTATTTAAACCTCCTTCTCAGATTATCCTTGTTAAGGTCTAAATTCACAACAGAATCTCCAAATAGCCCTTGTTTCAATTGTAGACTCCCTTTAACTGGGTAATGCCTATGGAACAGAGTGTGGTCCAGTAAAAAGTTTCAAACAAGGAGGAAGTTGGGCAGACAAGGAAAAATAAAAAAGAAATAATGGTTGTGTAAAGTTAGATGTTAACCCAGTTAGTGTTCTAAAATAATATAGAAAGGAATCTGGACTATATTTGATTGACTTTACTGAGTATCCTCTTCCCAGTGGTATGTGTATGCACAGAATACAGAAGGTAAGAAGATGATAAAACAGTATATGGGATTGTAGGAAATTGCTAGATAACAACTCTGCTAACGGATCACAAATGGTTGTAAAGAGCTAACAATACGCAACTGAAAATCAATATTGTGTTTATTTAGAAAAGTACTATGAATTATTGTAAAGTTATGTAATTTTACTGCTTAGCTTCTATGCTTAATTACAGGAAAACTATAATGACTATACATAATTATCACTCTATCCACCCACGTGGCTAGAAAGCTTATTCAAGTACCATACAATTTCCATTATTGATGATTATTTTTCCAGAATGCCTTTCAAGTGGCAAACTCATTGGTTGATGTGCCGTCATCATAATGTTTGGTCTCATACTGAATTAGCAATACTGATAATACCTAAATCAATGATTTATCCAGGTGATAACATAGCCTTCTAGACATATAAGATAACAATTTTAAATATTGACATAAACATGACCATTTCTTCCATTTAAAAATATGAAAGTAATATTTTAAGGATGCAATCAGATTTTATTGATGGATATTTTCCTACATTAATGTATTTTTAAAAATCTTTTTAATGATATTATAAAAACTGTAAAGAAGGAAAAGGCCAAAAGGAAGATTAAAAAGAGATCCATATACTTAATCTAATGCAAACTAATTTTCCAAAAAGTATGTAGATTTGTAACATCTAATCTTTGAAGTTCTTAGATTCTCAAAATAGATTCTTGATTTTATATTACTAGAATATAGCAAAAATAAGAGGAAAACAGTTTATAAAATATCTAAGGTTATTCTATTTCTTACATGTATTTTTGCTTGGAGTTGGTAGAGCATTATATTGAGATAATAAAAATGGTAAATCAATACTATTTTAACTCTCCTCCTCCTTAGTGATTCTTGGCTATGTAGGGCTTCAAAGTGCAGGGAAATTTTCACTATCAAATTTCATCTAGCTACTTCTTCCTAGGCAAAAATAATGGTCGCTTCCTCATATCTGAACCATCTATATGATGTTAGGCTACATTGTTGATACTACAAATAGTAGCATAGTATTCCACTGTATAACTATAAGCAGTCTGTTTACAAACTGATACACATTTTGTTGTTTTCAATTCAGTGTTATATGATAAACACCAAGGTATTTTTGTATAAATATAAATTTGTTATTTGTATAATTCTGAGATTTCTGAGTTATATCATAGAAGAATATTTCACACCAGAAAAAAATCTATAAAATTGTTTCTAGAGAGAGTACTAGGGCTAGGCATATTTTTGCAATGTTATGCATTGTCAACCCACATATTAATCCTTTTTGCAGTATTCTACTATTTTCAGAACAAGAAAATTTAAAGTCTGACAACATGTGTCTTTACAATGTTCCTTTCCATTAGCATTTTAAGTATTCCAACTCCATTTTATTTCCACCAGCAATTTTCCAAGTGCTCAGCCATTTTCCAACCTTTTTGGAAACCAAATATAAAAAGAAAAAAAAAACAAAAAGAAAAAAACAATAACAAAAATTAAAAGTGAACATTCCCCCATGGGAGCAAATCAGGGCATATTCTAGCACTAATAGCCTCAATGCAATTTTTTGTTGACCTCTTGAAAAAAATCCATTCTTTAAGCCCATGCCACTTCCTCTATGACATTTGAAATAAAATCTCTCCCTCTCTCTCCCTGTCCCTCTCCCTGTCCCTGTCTCCCTGTCCCTGTCTCCCTGTCCCTCCTTCTCTCTCTCTCTCTCTCTCTCTC
>NC_034592.1:28918891-28925884 GCF_900095145.1 Mus pahari
CTCTCTCTCTCTCTCTCTCTCTCTCTCTCTCTCTCTCTCTCTCTCTCTCTCTCATCAAGCCCTACATTTGAGAGCTACTCATAACTTTTCCTTGTCTACTTCATGGGGTTCTTTTACCCATGTTTTATCTCTCCTGGTTTTATTCCCTTAAATTTTATTGGAGAGAAAAAAAGTGTAGAAAAGACAGATCCTTGAATCTAATTTCTTCCTTTTCATCTTTGAAGATGACTACCTACAAACTATAACCAACCTTCCTGAATGACCAACACCACCCAGCCCATCTTAGGGGCTCTATCATTTATATAACCTCTGAAAATGTCCCAGAATTTCAAACATAACACAGTTGCAAAAATTATTTTCAGCTAACACAACCATGTTTCTTCTAGATCACAAGGCAAATCAAGGCAGCTGCTGTGGACAGTCTGAAGTAGGCCCACAACCCAACACCTGGGATTAAAATGGAATCACATTCCTATGTGTATTTTAAAGAAACAAAAAATTTAGAATTTTCACATTTCCCCTCTTCTGTTTTAAGTGAATATGTAGTGGGAAAGTATCGAGACATTTTCAATAAGATAAGTGCTTTTCAAGTTAGTAGAAAAGGTTTTCAGGAGACACCTTCTGCTCAGTTCTAATCTTTATTTGTTTTTATGGTATCCACAACTTGTCATTTCTTGTGGAGATATAAATAAGTTCACATTCCCAATACAAAACTTTTGCTGGCTTCTATACTGATGTTAAGACATCCTTCTAGTATATAGGTTGAATAAATTCCACAAGGTGTGTGAGTGTGTATGTGTGTGAGTGTTTGTGTGTATGTATTTGTTTGTTTATTTTGCTATAACCCAGTGAGGCTCTCTTGCTGAGTGTTGAGGATTTTGGTCCCTATGTTATCTTCTGGCTGACAGATAAACAGCTCATAATCCCTTATCCATTAATCCATATGCCCGGCTTGCACCTTTAATGGTCTGATAACTTTTTACATTTGATATTTGAATTTGCATATGCAAGATATCTATGAATACATTTATTGCATCAGGACAAATATGGCTTTGTTCACAATTAAGACTAAGTTTTGTAAACCATAAAGCCATCTCCAGAGCCTTGTATAATCTTAATAAATGATGTGAATTTTTTCCTGGGCTTTCCAACTTTGTCCCAAGTTCTTAAATCTACTAGCAGATATTATTCTATTGTAACATCATCAAATTTAATCTGTTTTTATATATCAAAGTACTGCCCTTTGCTTAGCAACTGATCTTTTTTTGTATTTATTTCCCTCACTTTATTTGGCTTTTCAAAATTCTCATTTCTCCCCCCCCCCAAACCCCCATGTTAACCACTGCAACTGCAGACATGCCTCTGGTATAACTGTTACCAGTCCCTTCTACTCTTCTACTCTTGGGGCATAACTCTATTTTGAGTAGCCCAATAACTAAAATTTTGTTTCATATAAGGTGAGCGTGTGCTATATGATATCATGACACCCATAAAATGCCTTAGATCTATCATTTAGGACCATCTTATCTCATCATAAGCTTGTTTCATACCATTAACAGGAATATTATATATGACTACTTGGAAAGCTAATGTGATCTTGTAACACTGGGTCACACCTTTTCTCAGTCTGATGGCACGGTTAGTTCAAGATTAACACTTTCTCTAGAAATGGACTATTTCAGCAGATGGTTCTGCATTTCCAGGTTTTCTCTGAGCCAGTGGTCCTCAGGCACAGCTTCTTTTCCTCTTTCTTCCTGAGGGAGACTCCTGCCCTCTTCTTCTCTTTTTATCTAGTGCTCCTGGCTTCCCAAGAGGTTCTATCTCTACCCACTTCTGCCGTGCTCCCGCCCCCAACCTCCGTCCCACAGAGGTGGGGCAAAGATGACATATACGCCAAGGCAGGGTTTGAGCAGCTAACATAGCTTCCCTCTGCAGCTTCCTTTATTCTCTCTACAGTTCAGCTTCTCTCTTTCTGCTTCTCAGCTTTTCCTCAGCTTCTCCTACTTTTTTTCTGGGATCCCCAATTTATCCCCTTCCACCCTCTGCACTCATCTCTCATCACTCATCATCCAATCAGCATTCAGCATGCTCTATATGCGAGCCACGCACGCAGACAGTGGGTGTTGATAGGCCAGTGACTCCATAGCATGCTGTATGACGCTATAAGTCAGGCGGTCAGTGTGTAATCACTCAGGTGCGCATAATCAGGTTTTTGGTAATCAAGCAGGGAATCACGGGTCTTGGAAGTGAACCAGGGTGCCATCTTGGCTCACAAGGGTGCAGCCATGGCCACACCTGCTTCCCACACACTTCTTCTCCAATTACAAAGCCAAGTCTTCGATCCTCAGAAAAGAGAGTAAAGGTGACTACTTTTGCTTTCTAATTTCAGCCATTTTGTTTCTCAGGCCTCTCCATTTTCATCAGCAATTACTCCAGTGGTTCAGCCAGCCATTCTTCTAACCTTTCTTGAAACAAAATACGTGAAGAGGAGGAGGAGGAGGAGGAGGAGGAGGAGGAAGAGGAGGAAGAAACAGATAATAACTTCTGGTAGAAAAGCAGAGGATATTCAAGCAATAGTAGTCTTGTTAAAGTTTTCACTGTCTATTGAAAAAAATCCATTTTTTCACCACATGCTGTTTCCTCTACAGAATTTGTAATCAAACTTCTCTTCATCAAACCCCATGTATGGGTGTTACTTGTAGCTGCTCTTTGCTACTTTACAGTAATGATGTGTATTAGTCTGTTTTTGTGTGTGTGTGTTATTGTGAAAAATTTACAAAGCCATTAACCTTGTAAAACTAAGAGGTTTATTTGCCTCACTTGTTTGGAGGGACAGGATATATCTCATTACTAATTTAGCTTTGGTAAAGAACTCACAACAGATGGTGCTACGATAGTGCTTTAATGGTAAGAAGATATAGGGGTAGATAGGTCACATTTTAAATTGGCAACCCTAGTAAAGATACAGGATACAACTTAAAAGCTTATAAAACTGGCTCTAACAAGGCTAGTTGATGGAAGCAATCCTATTGAGGACATTGCCATGGATATCTTGAAGATGTCCCAGTAGGTCTCAACACTTGAAATTCATATCTCCCAAATGCCACATTTAGGACTAAATTCCCAAAATAAACCTTTGTAGAAAAGTCCTTAAACGACATTGAAACCTTAACAGCATGATATGTTAGTTTTAGTAATAAAAATTAACCCCAATTCATCAATTCATATTTATCAGTATATTTAATTGTGACTGTAGAGAGACTATCTCCAACTTTACTGGTAATGTTTAGAAAATGTAATTGCCAAGTAAAAATTGCAGGTATACAATAAAATAGGTTTTCATTTTAGAAGGAAAGAAGGAAAAATAATATATAGTTGAGTAAAACTTTATTCATTTAAGCTAAAAAAAGAACACTACTTATATTTATGTAAAGAGTGGTTCATTAGTCACAAACACATATACACAAATTTATGTAGATTTATATAAATAGAATATCTATAAACAACTATCTTCAGACTGTGAAGAAGAAAACATCTTTCTCTATCTGAGTAAATATTGCTTATTAAAATCTCCAACAGAGACCAACTCCTTAGTATGCAATGATGATAAACCTGACATGGTGCTTGTATATTCAATACTGAGAGAAAAACAAACTCAACTTCAGTGTTTGTGGTATGAAGAAAGAAAATGAACACTAGTGGTGGGAGGAACAGTTCCATAGGTTTTCATGATCCAGCTATATAGATTATTCAATTCACATCATGGGGGACCACTAAAATGATCTGACATATGAAGTGCACCAAATGAAACTTCAGCATAAAATTAAGTACACATCTATGATCTCAGAACTTAGGAAACTAAAAGTTTAAAGTCATCCTCTCTTATATAAATTTGAGGCCCTGAGTTAAATAAAAGCACAAAATCTCTACCAAAAATCCAGGAGTGAACCATCTAGAGTGCATGTGAGATAATGATGACATTAGTCTTTATTCAGGAAAATAAAAGTTTGAATACAGTGAAGCGATAGCTTAGAATACAACACTATTCCTATTTTTTAATATTTGTATATATTAAATATCTTAAAATTCAAATAAAATACTATTTTCAGATGTACAAAACCTGTAGAAAATTATCATCAAATCAAATTTTCCTGGGATGCCATTAGACTGATATTTTTAGTGTTTCCAGCAGAAATGAATTAGTTTCATTATTAAGGAGATAGAAAAACAACAATAGCAACAACAACAACAAAACTAATATACTACTTATGAGGAAAAAGGTGATGGTACATTGTAGGAGATGGAAATGCATTCTAGTCTACCCCAGAGCCCAGATTCATCACTGAAGTCAATGCCACCAAGGGATTTGACCAGCGGACTCAGACAGAGCAGTTACCCACAGCCAAAAAGTGAATGGAGCTTGGGGACTCTTGTAGAAGACTAGGAGGAAGGATTGCAGACCATAAGGGGATAGGACCACAGGAAGGCAAAGAGAATTAACTAACCTGGACACCTGGGACTCTCAAAGTCTGAACCACTATCCAAAACACAGGCACAGGCTGGATCTAGGCCTCCCCGAAAAAATGAGCAAATGTAGCAGATGTGCAGCTTGGTGTTCCTGTGAGTCTCAAATAACTGAAACAAGGCTATCACAAAAGCTATATGTGGGCTATGTTCTTCTACCTGGGCTGCTTTGTCTGGCCTCAGTGGGAGAGGAAGCACCTAGCCTTCCAGAGATTTGAAATGCCAGGGTGGGTAAATACCCAGGGGGTACCCCTACTTGTTCAGAGGAGAAGGAGAGGGAGATAGAGGAAGGAATGTGGGAGGGACAATAGGCAGTGAGTATGATGTAAAGTGAATAAATTTAAAAAAAAATTTAGAGACCTGTGTTGATAGTACATCTGATATAGCTTTGGAGAATGTCCATGCACAGATGCCAATATGCGTGTCCTGATTCAATAGCTGTCTGGAATATAATGGTATTAGAAACATCTGAAACAGGTAAAAAGTCAATTTCTATGTCAATGATATTCTACTTTCAGAATAAGCATCATAGACAGCATTTCCATCTGCATGTCATCTGGTATCAACAGAAACTTCCTTTTCAAGGATTTGGAACCAAGAAAAGAGCAAAGTACATGCTATGATTACAGACGGAATCAGCGAAAGCACTAAAACAGGAAATGACTTCATTGTTTAGCTTGAAGAACTACTATATTAGTTGAATATTATGATATATGTATCGCATATGTTTGTTTTATTTCATACTGTTTAAAATAAGAAGCAGAAAACGTCACTATCGGAGCTTAGTTTATAGCCTATTACAACATTCTTTCATCATTGAGTTCTTCCGAGGTTCCATTTTACCAGATTTTGTGTTTTCATAGATGCATTCCCCTTAAGGACTGTCTACAAAGCAATGTGTTCTCTCTTAACCTTTTCCTTGCCACTAGTGTAATTGTGTAAACTGTTGAAGAAACATTTGGAAATAAACACCCAGGCTGTGATTAAGCAGAAGTTAAAGCTAGAATCAAGAGATGAAAGATTACATACAACTGCAAATCCAGGAAATATGTCTGTAGATAATAGTCTGCACACTAGGGAAATATATTTCTACCCAATACATTTTAAACTCTGGAGAGATACCTACTTGCATTTTTTTATTCCTTTGATGGTGATGGTATGAGTGTAAAAAATCGAAGTGGAAATAACTACCTTTGGCAATCAAAGAGAAACCCTTGTGAGGAAGACTCCTACCCAAAGAGAAGATTACATGACCCTTTATTATTTATAAGTGCATACATAGAAGGCCAATTAAGGAAGAAATTAATGCGTTATCAACAAACGCTATCCAGAGGGGCAGATTACATAAATTTGCATACTAACGACAACCTAAAATTTTCAAAACCTTGGGGAAAATAATTTTGTAAATATTTTAATGATGTATAACAATAATAATAATAATATCTATAATTTGTGATAACAATAAGTACCATTACTTGAAGTAAATATAACTCAATTTTATCTTCTCAATGAAAGGATACAGTAAAAAAATTTAAATTTCTGAGAATGAGTCAAACTACATAAAAACACTAATTATCTCTTACTCATTTCTTAGGTTCATTATACACATTGTACAAAGATTAAAGTCTGCTAACATAATGAAAAAGAAAAGCTTAAACATAATTTGTGATAATTTATAATACTATGGAGAATATTGAAACACTATAAAGGTTTCTCAGAAAACTAAAAATGAAATTACCATGTGCTAGAGCTCTGATACTGAACCCTTATATAAAGAAGGTATACAGAGTACACAAAGACAATAAAGTCACAAGAAAGAAACTCTACCTGCAAATCCATGTTCACTGAAGGAATATGCAAAATAGCTAAGGTGTGGAATGAGCCTAGCTACACTTCAGCAAGGAAATGATTAATGAGGCCCTGCTGAGACACATTCTCCAGTTCTGCTACTGTGCTTGGATACAGATAAGGTACTGCAGCAACCCCCTTACCCTCCCCCCACACACCTATACCCAGAGAAACTTGACCTCCAGGAGGTCTGTCATAACAAGGCTCACAGGTGAGATACCCCCTCACCTCAATACCTAGCCCAAAAGGCATCCCTGTGGGGTGCACAGCAGGTAGGACTTATCCACCTGGCTGGAGACACATTTTTCTTCTTGCCCACAACTCAGGCCAAGGTAGAGCCAGCACTCCAGACTCCTTCCCACACCAAGAGACAGTTTGACTCTCAGGAGGTGCACCACACCCAGGCTCAAAGAGGAGAAGCACCTCACTCCAACACCTGGACTCACTGGGACCCCCACAAGACCCTGCTCAAGATATATCATCCTTCATGTCCACAACTACACTGTTGGCAGAGGCAGATCTGGTGCTTTAGCACATACACACATACACATACACACACACACACACACACACACACACAGAGAGAGAGAGAGAGAGAGAGAGAGAGAGAGAGAGAGAGAG
>NC_034592.1:28925914-28927035 GCF_900095145.1 Mus pahari
AGAGAGAGAGAGAGAGAGAGAGAGAGAGAGAGAGAGAGAGAGAGAGAGAGAGCCTGACTCAAAGAAGTTCATTATAACTGGGTTCACAGAAGAGATAGGCTCCAGCCAGAGACAATCACATGTTGAGAGGCAAGCACAAGAACATAATCATCAGAAATCAATGCCACTTGGCATTTATCAGAACCCAGTTCTCCAAGGATAGCAAGCCCTGGATACCCTAACACCCTTGAAAAGCAGGATTCTGACCTAAAATCCCATATCATGAAGATGATAGAACTTAACGAAGGAAAGAAATAGCTCCCTTAAAGACATACAGGAGAACATGGGTAAACCCTTAAAGGTAGAAGGCCTTAAAGAAGAAACACAAAAATACCCGAAAGAATTACAGGAAAACACAAACAAATGAAGGAATGGAAATAGAAACAATAAAGAAATCACAAAACGAGGCAGTCCTGTAGATGGAAAACCTAGGAAAGAGATTGGGAGTTACAGATGCAAACATCACCAAGAGAATATAAGAAAAATAAGAGGGAATCTTTGGCATGGAAGATACCATAGCAGATAATGACACAACAGTTAAAGAAAATACAAAGAATATAAGGCATTACAAAAGCTGACCAGGGCCTCTTTGTACAGCTGCTTGATTACAAGTGCCAGAAAATTGACTGTTATACACTGAGTACTATATGTTACATGCTGCATATTATGTGTTATACACTACATACAATGTGTTATATGCTGCATATGCATACTTACATTACCTAGAGAAGAGAAATAAAAATGAACTATAGGATTTTTCACAGAAAGAAAGAAAGAAAGAAAGAAAGAAAGAAAGAAAGAAAGAAAGAAAGAAAGAAAGAAAGAAAGAAAGAAAAGAAAGAAAGGAATGGAAGGAAGGAAGAAAGAAAAGAAAGAAAGAAGAAAGGAAGGAAGGAAAGAAGGAACGAAGGAAGGAAGGAAGGAAGGAAGGAAAGAAGGAAGGAAGGAAAGAAGGAAGGAAGGAAGGAAGGAAGGAAGGAAGGAAAGAAGCAGCAGTGTTAGAAGGCAATGACTCAATTCTTAGGTTTGTTTGCGTCAACGTCTTAGGAACTTTAATATAAAAGGCAAAGTTTTTTTCCCAG
>NC_034592.1:28928150-28932045 GCF_900095145.1 Mus pahari
GGGAAGAGAGGCCCCTTGGTCTTGCAAACTTTATATGACCCAGCACAGGGGAAGGCCAGGGCCAAGTAGTGGGAGTGGGTGGGTAGGAGAGCAGGGGCAGGGGTGGGTATAGGGAACTTTCCGGATACCATTTGAAATGTAAATAAAGAAAATAATAATAATAAAAAGAAAGATTCTAAAAGCCACAAGATCTTGTACATATATCATGCAGACTCTAAAAGAACACAAATGTCAGGATACTTTACCCAGATGGAGAACATGAGAAATTCCCAAACAAAACCAAATTTAAACAATTTATTTCCACTAATCTAGCCCTACAATGAATAATAATAAAAAAAAAAAACCTCCAATATAAGGAGGGAAGTTACACAGAGGGAAAAACCAAGTAATTAACCATTTCACAACAAACCCAAAAGAAGTGAACTGCACAAACATAATACTACCTTAAAAAAACAAACAAATCCAGGAACCAACAATCATTGGTTTTTAACATCTCTCAGCATGAATGGACTCAATTCCCCAATAAAAAGACATAGGCTAATAGACTGGATACATAAACAGTAACCAGCATTTTGCTATACACAGGAAACACAACTCAGTGACAAAGACAGACACTACCTCAGAGTAAAAGTCTAAGCATTTTTCCAAGCAAATGGTCACAGGCAATATGCTAGAGTAGCTACTCTAATATCCAATAAAATAGAATTTCAAGAGCAATAAGCTAGAGTAGCCATTCTAATATCCAATAAAATATAATTTCAAACAAAAGCTATCAAAAGAGTTTGGGAAGGGCACTTCATACTCATCAAAAAAAAAAAAAAATCCAAAAGAAATCTGAATTCTGAACATGTATGACCCAAATGCAAGGACACCCACATTTGTAAAATAAATGTTACTAAAGCTCAAAGCACACATTGAACCTCACACAATAATAGTAGGAGATTTCAACACCCCACTTTTACCAATGGGCAGACCATGGAAAGAGAAACTAAACAGAGACACAGTTAAACTAAAAGAAGTTATGAACCAAATGGATTTAACACACACACACACACACACAAACACACACACACAAATATATGTATATACATACACACACACATAGATAGATAGATAGATAGATAGATAGATAGATAGATAGATAGATAGAACACTTTACCCTAAAACAAACTAATATACCTTCTTTTCAGCATCTAATGGTTCCTTTTCCAAAATTGACCATATAATCAGACACAAAACAAGACTCAACAGATACAAGAAGATTGAAATATTCCTCTACATTCTATCAGATCACCATGGATGAAGACAGGTCTTCAAAAACAACAAAAACAGCAGAAATCCCATATACTCATGTAAAATGAACAACTCTATACTCAATGATAACTTGGTCAGGGAATAAATACAGACATGAATTCCTTATAGAATTTAACGAAAATCAAGGCTCAGCATAGCCAAACTTATGGGAAACAATGGAAGGAATACTAAGAGGAAAATTCATAGCAATGAGTACCTTCACAAAGAAATTGAAGAAATCATACATAAGCAACTTTACAACACATCTGAAAGCTCTAGAACACACAAAAAAAGTGTTGGAATGGGTGAGCATCTCTGGGACAAGGTAGAAACAGAACAATTGGAACCCCCAGGAATCTGTGGCAGTGACTCCAGCTAAGACTCCTAGCAATGCAGTATATGGAGCCTGAATTGGCCATGTCCAGTTACCCAGCTAGTGGCTAATGGGGGAATCTGGAAAACAACCCAGCCACAGAAGCTTAGATCCATAACTTGCCCTGGTTTCAAGGTGCCCAGGTTTAAAAGATAGAGAAGAATTCTGGGAAAGGGCAAGCCAAGGGCTGGTCCAGGTTTTGACTGTTGCCATGAAAGGAAGCTCACCTTTGACATTATTTATAATATTCTGCTATACTTGCAGACAGAAACCTAACATAAATGCCGTTAGAGAGGCTTCATCCAGAAACCGATAGAATCAGATGCAGAGACCCTCAGTCAAACATGAATTAGACGTTTGGAAATCTTGTAGAAAAGGAGGAAGGAGGATTGATAGAGCTAAAGAGGTCAACAACCGCACAAGAAAACCTACAAAATCAATTAACCTGGACCAGTGAGGCATCATAGAGATTGAACTGCCAACCAGAGAACGTGCATGGAACAAACGAGGCCCTCTGCATATGTACAACAATTGTGCAGCTAGGTCTTCATCTGGGACTACTAAAGTAGGACTCGGCCTATCATTGAGTACGTTGCCTGCTTTGTATCCCTTTTACCTAACTAGGATATCTTATCTAGCCTCAATAGATGTGTCTAGTAGCATCTTGATGTGCCAACACTGGTTGATATTCTTGGGATCTCTTTTTCTGAGGAAAAGGGGAGCAAGAGTAGATGGCAGAGGGGACTGGGAGGAGACAAGGGAGAGGAATCTGATATCTGGATTTGAAATGTAGAATTTTTCTTGCTGAGCTATGTGTATTTTGTTTAGAATGATTTTATTCACTTGTGTTAATTTTCCTTCAAGTGTCATAATTTAATTTTCCTTTGTGAATGCTAAAGTTTCATTGTGAGTACATTTGTCACATTTTTCTTTAACCACTAATGCCATGGTGGGTATCTAGGCTGGTTCTCATCCTTGACAAATACAAGAACTGATAAGACAGTTTTAAGCATCATACCGCTGATGGTTGAGGATGTTAAATAGTTTCTCAGTATTTATTAACATCTACATTTCTTTTTTCATAACTGTCTAGTAAATGTGGTAGACCACAATATTCATTCTGTATAGTGATCAAAGACTTAGCATTTGAAAATTAGACCAATGAAATAAAGACACAATTAAGAAGGGAAGCCGAACTATATCTATTTTGATATAACATGATCCTAAGTTAACTAACTCGAGGTGTAATACCTGAAATTCTCAGACCTAATAAATACTCTTAACAAAGTAGCAAGATACAAAATCAACATACAAAAGTCTATATGTCAATAATAACTTTGTCTAGAAAAAAATCTCATTTAGTAGAGAGTTAAAATTCTTTTGAAATAAACCTAAGGAAATAAAAGAATACTGTAAGTAAACTCAAAGACACTAAAACAAGCAAATAAACAAAAACAAATGAAGAAACAAACAAGAAAAACTATATATAATATACATTATATATATTATGTTTTAACTAAACCAACCAAACAAAAACCTTATCTTGTTATTGGCAGAAAAGTAGACATATAGACCAATGGAATGAAGCAAATAATCCAGAAATATCTACATGACTACAACCAACTAATATTTGACAAAAAGTGTAAAAGGTATACAATAAATAAAAGTCTCTTTAGAAAAACAAGAATGAAAACTGAATTTTCATATTTTTTATTACTAATCTAAAATATATTTCTTACTCCACACAAATTTTAAAATTGATACTTAACATTTATAGGACCTGAAACTTTGAAACTGCTAAACTAAGACAGCCAAAGTACCTTATGATATCAGCATGTCAAGGCTATATGACATTACTTTAAAGCACAGGCAGTAATTCTAAGAATTAACAAATTGGATTCCAAAAAATTTGAAAGATTTCTGCACAACCAAGGTAATAATCACCACATGAAATGAGCATTTATAGGATGGGGATAAATATTTGCCAAGATGACAGACACGGGATTACTATCCAGGATATATAAAGATCTTCAAAACAAAATACACACCTGTACTGGCTAGTTTTGTGTCAACTTGACACAGCTGGAGTTATCACAGAGAAAGGAGCTTTAGTTGGGGAAATGCCTCCACAAGATCCAGCTGTGGGGCATTTTCTCAATTAGTGATCAAGGGGGAGAGGCCCCTTGTGGGTGGGACCATCTCTGGGCTGGTAGTCTTGGATTCTATAAG
>NC_034592.1:28932850-28970958 GCF_900095145.1 Mus pahari
GAAGAAGAAGAAGAAGAAGAAGAAGAAGAAGAAGAAGAAGAAGAAGAAGAAGAAGAAGAAGAAGAAGAAGAAGAAGAAGAAGAAGAAAGAGGAAATCCTTTCATGTTGTTAGGAGGAAGAGACAAACCTATGTCGCCATGAATATTTTCTGAACACTATTCTAACTGGAAATAAGCTTCTGTAATATTTGCCTCACTCTGTGGGTGTGAGCTTCTGGACCTTAGTTCTTTTTCTCTTCTGTTCATGATATGTGCTTTTATACAAATCAGCATGTAAAGATTGTTAATCCCTTTAAGGGAAAAAAATCGTGATCATAGATAGTTTCAAAACTGTATGAAGACCCATTTGAAATCTGAACCATGTTGTAATGCTTCATTTGACCTACTTTTTAACCGGTTCTCAGAGACAAACCTGTGGGAAACTTCAAGAACATTGTCTTTCCACAGAGTGACTGGAGAGACCTTAAGAAACTGATGAAGACCGCAAACCCTGTGGCATTATTTGATTGGAGAAAACATATGAGGCAGTTTATATAATATTAAAATTAGTTGTCTCTTATGGTTTATCAATGCAAATAGGTTTTATATACCCCTAATAATGTCCCTCTGCCATTGAAATATAACATGCCAGATTATATTTTAAATTAAACACTCTGAATACACAAAACAATCTGCAAAAATCAAATGATTTTTCACGTTTTATTTTTTGTTCTTGTTATATGCTCACAAATGAATAATATTGGATTTTTTGAAGTCATACAAGTAAAGCATTTATGTCTTTCAAATATAAGAGCAATTTATATCATGTGTAATCCGTTCTATTGCTTGAGCACTCCTAAACTTTTCAAAATTTGATAAGAAAATATTTTAGTCGGCTTTTCAATGCAATGGCAACATACCTGACCATATTTCACCATGGATGAAATATTTATTTTGATGCACATTTTCAGAGTGATAGGTTGATAGTTGTTTGGACCCATGTATTTGGGCAGGACACCATGGTGGAAGAAATGTATGACAAAAGAGAATATGCATGTAAACAGGAATCTAAGATAGAAAACGATGCAGGGCTAGGCACAAATCCCACAGAAGTGCTTCTAGAAACCTTTATCACTAATGTAGGCCCTACCCAGCTCCTAATATTTCCAGGATTTGTCAGATGGAGCCACTAGCTGGAGTTTCAGGCTTTCCATAGGTCAAGTTTTGAGGAGACCCTTTAAGACTCTTCACGCCTAAACCATAAGAATGTTTGTATTTTGGAACAATGAAAGGAAAATTTCGTCAGAAAATAAAATGATGAAAACAGCTTCGAAAGTACAAAATTAAACTTGACTACAAAACAAAACACAGTTTTCATAGTAAGCATAATGAAGTGATCATTGATTACAAAGTTCCAAATGTAAGTGCAGGCTTTGCATCCCATCCTTACAATGACACTCTTTCTGACTTGTATTTTTCTGAATTAACCTGATGAAATCAAGAAAATATATAATAAAAATATTTAAAAATAATGTTGTTCACTTCAATTTTATTATTCAATATTCATATTCAAGATACCAGTGTCTAGACAGTCTTTATCCAATAATTTTTGCATTTCCTAGTTCTTATGCCTCAATTTTTGAAACATATTTGTTTTAAAGATTAAAACCTTTTACTTTAATTTACCCAAAGCCATATTTTTATCCATACAGAACTCCCTTGTTCCTTTTCTGACAGAGAAAGTTACCTTGATTGATAGAATTCAGCCATTATGTTGAAACAATGCAGCTTGGTTTTTACTTTACATTAGTGTCCTTTATTTGCTTTACGTTTTATATGTAAAAATAAGTGACAAACTGTAATGACCTTCAGAATCCCACCTGGGCCCCAAATGTATTCTGGATTGTAAAATGCATACTGCAGGGAAAAAGGTCTAAAGATTTTATGTAGGAATTGAATTTAGTAAATGTTCCCTGTGGAGACATGAGGAATAATACTACATTTGATGTACCTATACCAATCACACATTCTAAACCAGCACAAGTATGCAGAAAATATGCAGCACACAATACAGGGTACACTGCTTAACGGTGGATAAACGGTGTAGTAATAATTACTATAGATGTCTCCATACTTGACGAGATCATATCTCATGAAAGTTTTACAAATAGAGAAAAAGAATGTATATACTACCATTAGTAAACTAGTCACATACAATCCAGTCAGTATAATTGCTTAATAGCAACACCAGTATATTCATATTATAAACAAAACCTAATAGGAGTATAATTTTAAAAACTGAATAGCATATAAGTAATTGTCAAAGCTGTGCATAATAGTGATTAAAATCTACTTGATAACAAGTAGATTGTCTGAAGTGGATAGTCTGTCTGTAGCCTTTCTTAACTGAAACAAAGCAGTCATTTTTCTATCTCTCTCCTTCCTATCCATAATGGAATCACGAGAGTATTAACCTTATAAATATTTTAGGAGGAAAACATCTAGACAGTATCTAATTTTAGGAGATATCAGCTAGTTTTCTGTAGAGTATATTTAGTTATACACGATGGTTTATTTTTTAAAATATATAGTGCCTACATAAATTCCTTGTATGTGGAGTTATTTAAGGATCTATATTCATTTGAAAAACAGTCAAATATATAGAGAGTGAAGTGCATATTCTAAATTAGAAAATGCTGCTCTATGGTGCTATAAATGAGAATACTGAATTTTGGAATACAATTTTTAGTTGGAACGACTGAGAATATCACCAAAACCATGCCAGGCCTAACCATGCCTTATCCCAACATCAGCAAAATGATCAGTCGTGTCTGATTCGAGGGTTGTTGGAAGTAAGAAAGGATTTGCATAAGAAATATAATTCTCATGATATGTAGGAATTAGTCAATGTATAAAGAGATAATTGTACACAATTCTCTAGGGTAAATTAGTCTATATTTTGAGAAAAAAATGGAGAATGGATAAAGAATCTAGTAAGTGCTTGAAAACACAAAGAGGCAGACTGATGGCATAGCTCATGTACTTGAAAACACAAAGAGGCAGACTGATGGCATAGCTCATGTACTTGAGTAAAAGATGGTTTTGCTGATGGCTATTCTTGCTTGTCAATTTAACTACATCTGGAATTAAATAAAACTCCAAAGTAGAAAGCACACCTCTGAGAGCTTTCTGCTTAATTTGAAGTGGGGATATCTACTTTCCTTTGAGGTAGGAAGATACACATTTAATTCAGATCTCTTGAGCTTGGTGAACGCATCTCTAATCTGTACCATGTTTTCTTCAGGAAACCTTTAGGACATAAGAGAAGGAAGGTTTTGCTCTTCGCTTGCTTGTTCTTGCTTTGCTAGAATTTCTGTTCTTTCAGTGGCATTGGAGCTGATTCTTTGGGATTCTAGCATGTAGTGAAGATCAGGTGAAGCATCTAGCCTCACTGATTCTGTAACTACTGGATTATTGGATTTTCCATTTATGGTCAGCCTTTTTTGGATTAGCTGTACCACAGAATGTAAGTCTTGTGTGTGTATGTCTGTCTATGCATGTATGCATGTATACATACATATATAGACATAAACAAAGAGACACAGAAATACACACACATAAAATTATATACATGTCTATAAGCACACATACACAGGCGCACGCACCTGCATGCGTTTCTCTCTCTCTCTCTCTCTCTCTCTCTCTCTCTCTCTCTCTCTCTCTCTCTCTGTGTGTGTGTGTGTATGTATGTTTATGTATATGTGTGTGTGGGCCATAGTGTGTGTGTGAAGATAAGATACATAGTTTCAGAGTCAGAAGTCTGCTTGCCTGGCTTGGTGCCAACCCCTTTATCAATTGAACAATATTGCTAGACTCTCATGAAATTAAAAAAAAATTACTGCCAGGTGTGGTGGTACACGCCTTTAATCCCAGCACTTGGGAGGCAGAGACAGGTGGATTTCTGAGTTCAAGGCCAGACTGGTCTACAAAGTAAGCTCCAGGACAGCCAGGGCTACACAGAGAAACCCTATCTCGAAAAATGAAAAAAAAATTACTTAAAATCCACTCGATAGGGGTCTGTGTCAGCAGGAGCAGGGACACAGTAAACCCGCCCTGTTTCAGCAGCTCTGGTTCTTTCCGGCCTGCGCCAGCTCAGGGCCACCTTGAACTTGGTGGACAGTTCCATGGTCCCCGAAAAGTACTTTTCTACACAATCATATGTATTAGTAGTAGGGCTTACATATTTGCATACTTTCCATATATTTGAATGCTAATTTGCAATGTTCAAATGAAATATAATTATATTCATTTATATATGTAAACTTAAATAACATCACCTTCATACATGGCTATGAAGTAGATAATTCTTCTAATTTCTAGAAAATTCTGTTCAAGTTAAAGATCCAAACTAAGTTAAAATTTTTCATTAGTATTAATCATTAAGACTAATATACAATCTCTAAAAAGCATTCAGGGGAACAAGTCAAACAGAAAAGATAAAACCTAAAATATATTCATATACTTATTATTACAAAAGTCTGAGGGTATAGACATTTAATTGATGCATTTGGGATAGGAAAAGAGATGTGATTACATTTTAATAAAACAAGATATTTAGAAGACAGCCCTGTTCACTATCTTTTGACAAATATTACAGAGGAGGGCAGGGTAGAAAAGGAAATTTTACAGGGATAAGAAAAGCTAAATTTTTTTTTAAGTCTGGTAGAAGCCTACTACTATAAAAGCTTCCTAGAATGTATTTAAACTTATACATAAAATGAATGAAAATGGAGTTATATTATAGCACAACAACAAGGCTTGATTACATCCAAGATGCAAATAAAAGACTATTCTAAGAATGAATTATTTCTTTTGAATTATTCTGATAGAGAGATGAAATTGACATTTGAGTACACTGTTACAGTACTGCTAAGGTAGCAGTAGCCTGGAATGCTGTGGCAGAGTTTTCTGGAAGTCCATATAAGCTCTGACTAAGCAGCCCATATATGGTTATGATTTGTCTTATAGCCAGGCTCCGTGAGCACAGGAAAGAAGTGGTAGAAGAGAATAATTCCACACACAATCATCCCCAGTAAACTACTAGGAAAAGTTTTGCTTCCTGTTTCTGTTACCTTAAATATTGATGATGTAAAAATTTCTGATTGGCACTTCCTGCCAGGAGCAACAACAAACATTCTATAGAACTGGAAGCTCAAACTTTCTCTTTGCCACTTTAAAATTCTCACTGCTAGCAGTTAGCTAAGAAAAAAATTAAAAAGTTAGGAGGGGCGATTGATTGCCATGGGGTAAATTGGATTGATACTCAAAAATGGAGTTAAGAAAAATTAGATCGATTGTGCAGGAGAATCATTAGGGTATCACTTGATGCTGCTGTGTCCTGTGAGAAAAGTCAACTCCCAGATACAACAGCCTAGTCCAGGCAGGATGACAGAAGACACAGATCTTTCACAAATGAAGGTATTGGTCACTCTTTCAGAAAAAGAGCAAAGACCTGATGAGATGCTTGCCAAGAGTGGAGAAAATACAAAACTGGTATTAGAGGAAGATAGTTATAAATACCAGCTAAGGCCACTTGACTGTTTTCAGAAAAGACAATTATAATTGACATGTGTGTTTCTGTTATATTTGGTTAACAATGCATTTATATAGATAACTATGTTTTCTTTCTATAATTTCTTTATCACATGGTATAACATTAATTGAGAGACTATGTTCTAAATTTATAATGTTGTTGTATAAAGGATACTTATATCATGTTGGGCATAATTATGAGCTGGCAAAGCATGTAATGCATTCACAATTGTATTTGTGATAGTTATATCATATTTCTGCATTATTACTGCCCAGTTATTATTTTACTTTTTAAATTAATCACAACATTAGATCATTGTCAACTTGGCAAGGGATATCCTTGTGTTGGCTGTCTTTAGTTGTTGACTTGATTACATACGCAATGAACTAAAACTCAGCAAGTGAGGATACACCTATGAGCGATTTTTGCATAAGATCTACCCCTAGGCCAACTCACCAACGCCATCCCTGTTTTCTTGTTTTATTAATAATAAAGAAGACAATTGAAACAACATACTCCATTAAAGATAATCTTTTGAAAACCAACTAGTTTCAACACTACACAAGGCACTACAAGCAATTAGAAAATGCTGAGAGTAGGAGAAATGGCCATCAGTAATGAAGAACACAATTGGTTGTATATAAGTTTGTGGTCAGCCCTCAAAACATATACATAAAGTAATATTATATCATCTGAGTAGATTATAGTTATATATTTAGGAATTTATACATACATGCATATATATATTGTATATTCATGGATTTATGTAATATATGTTTCTGAATATAATATATACATGAATCTATATATGTGTATATATATATATATATATATATATATATATATATATATATAATACATGTACATGAAGACATACAAACCCACATATAATACATTCACACACACACACAAACACAACATACAAATTATAGGAGTAGAGGCCATACATTCTAAGAACAATAAGCTTATATGGGAAATATAAATGGAAGAAAATGTTCCAATTATGCAATAAAATAAAAAAATCAGATATATTTAAATTATTTAAATCTACTTAGAACTAATTAATCACCATGAAAACAGAAATAATGACTTAAGAGGAATTTTGTAAAGATTCTTGAAGAAAATATGTATTACAGTCTGTTGGAAGGACCTACAGTATCCATAAGGATTATTCCCACAGTTATAGAAAAGCCTGAGTTTTTGTGGGACTAGGAGAAATAATAATGTACTTGATTTGCATTCTGTCATGGTCATAAGTCTATAATGATCTAATAGACATAAAAATTTGTTAGAATTTTCTCATAGTTACATTTCAAACATATGTAGGAGGGATCATTCCCTTTCTCTGAAAATGTGATCATTATTTTTTCTGCAACAATAAATATAATATTGAATGAAAATGATAGGAATAAGAGTCTCTTATTTCTTATATCAATAGACACATACACAGTGCTTCAAAATCAGCCATAATTATTCACAGAATGGCGTGTCCTGTACTTGTAGTATTTACCGCAGCTACTTAGTCGAAATTCTGTTAAGTTTAATATTATCCCTTAAATTTTGCCAGATTTTTTCCTGATTTTTTAAATCTTTTATACAGTCCAGTTTTTTTCAGTTTTTAAATTTTTAAAATTACATTATTTTTTACACTTCATATTCCATTCCCCCTTGCCCCTATCCACCCTCTAACTGCTCCACATCCCATACTTCCTCCCACCACCCCTGTCTCCACGTGGATGCCCCCACCCCAACCCCACCTGACCTCTAAACTCCCAGGGGGCCTCCAGTCTCTGGAGGGTTAGGTGCCACATCTCTGAATGAACTCAGACCTGGACGTCCTCTACTGTATGTGAGTTGGGGGCCTCATATCAGCTGGTGTATGTTGTCTGTTTGGTGGTTCAGTGTTTGAGAGATCTCAGGGGTCCAGATTAATTGAGACTGCTGGTCCTATTACAGGTTTTTATCTCCCTCCTAGTCTGCCCTCTGACTGATCCTCATCCCATACCTCCTCCCTCCTCCCTGTTTCCAAGGAGGATCAAGAAGATGTCCCCATCCCTCACTCCCACACCACTAGACCTCCCCAGTCCCTGGGGCCTCAAGTCTCTCTAGGGTTAAGTGCATCTTTTCTCACTGACCTCTGCTGTACATGTGTTAGCCTCATATCAACTGGTGTATGTTCCCTGGTTGGTGGCTTAGTCAAGGGGACATAAGCCACCTGGAAGTCAAGGGGTCCCTCTCCACCTCAGCTTCTTCCAGTTTTTCCCTAATTCAACAGCAAGGGTCCCTGGCTGGTTTCCATTGGTTGTATGTAAGTATCTGCATCTGACTCAGCTGCTTTTGGGGCCCCTCTGAGGGCAGCCATGCTAGACATTTGTTTGTAAGCACAATTTTTAATTTGTTAAAATTTCTCATTAAAGAAGGACTTATATGATTTTTTTTTATGTAAAACCTATCTTCCTTTCTTAAGATATATTCTTAGGCACATTATAGTGTAGATTATACTGAAGGATTTATTAAACTCATACTGTTTTATTATAGCTCTATTTTCTGTATTCATGAAGTCTACTGTATTTGCATTTTAATTTATTTTAAATGTGTGTGTCAGGTTCTGATATTAGTCTCCTCATTTTCAAAACCTGAATTTACCTGTTTTTTTAGTTGCCTATTTTGTTCAATAGCCTTACTTAAAATAATCTCATACGTATCTATTCATACATGAACTTGACTACTATGATTTACTGTCGTAAGGCAAACATTTTATACCTAGCCAGCCATGTGTGGCTGCTGAGGGAATTCATGTGTTTCAAGTTATGACTGGGAAACTCAATACTTCATGTTATTCAGTGTTAATTAACTTAAATTTAAAAAAAACGCAGATAGCTGGGGACACATTTCTGGCAAAGGACACAGTTAATCCTGACTTAATGACTTGTGTTTCCTTCCCAATGATGAAAATTCATTTTTAATTTTTGTCAGTATTAAT
The DNA here is from genome assembly GCF_900095145.1 of Mus pahari. Lineage (NCBI taxonomy): Eukaryota > Metazoa > Chordata > Mammalia > Rodentia > Muridae > Mus > Mus pahari. The sequence goes on from NC_034592.1 coordinate 28,941,405, forward strand.
TTAATTAAACATGCATATTATTAGTATTTTCTAAATATATGCTAGATTGGCCATTATTTATTACTGTCTCCTTGTTTTGGAGGATTTGGGCTATGTTCATATTTTATCCCTTGCCCTTGTAATTATTTATGTAGTAACTTGTAGAAGCAAGTTTAATGTTAGGTTCTATTTTCCTTTTGTAATATGAAAAATCAAGGCTCAGAATTCCGACCAGCAGTTTACCAAGAGCATAAAAGTATGTGTTTTCCTCTTTTTGTATATTTCCAAATTCTCTTTTAATTTTTCTTTTGATTAAAAGATTTGCTTCTGATTGCTAGTGTTAGGGGCCAACATAGATCCCTTTTAATCACATATTTATTGTTTCATTGCTTTTAATTGATTAACATCATGAACAGAGAAAATACAGTAAATAATGTGAACTATTTTAGGTGAATTGGGACTTTTTTATGACTCTCTCTGTCTGTGTGTGTGTGCAATAAAACTCTTGTATCAATCTTCAATAGATTTGTAAGAATTAATAATAAAGGGATATTTCAAATGTTCAATTATAGCTCTGCATTTCTGATATTTAATTCTATTGATTTCACATATGTGTTTAAACTTCTATTACCAGGCCAACTTGTGACATTATTTTCAGAAAATACTGCTTCATAATAGAATGAATAGAATTTATTTTATGTACTAAGGAGTATTTTTGAACTGAAATTTATTTAACTGATATTTATTTATTTTTCCCAAACATTTGATAATCTTTATGTTTTTGCTTTTCAATTTAATTCTAACTTTTTACATGGAACTCATATATAAATATCATAAAATTTTCAGGTAAAAGAATGCAGTCCCTATATCCTATGAGTAAGGTTACTTACTCCACAAAAGACATTGATTGCATTTGCAGATGGTAGCTGATGTTTTCCGTAAGCAGGCTACAATCAATTTAATTACAGATGATATAAAGTAAAACATTTGGGAGGAGATGTAAGGATCTCCCAAGAAAGAGAATAAAGAGCATATAGTTATGAGTGAAGGAGGGTGTATAGAGACTGGAACTGAATATTTGAGAACAGAAAGAAAAAGAGGGTAAGGAAAGGAATACATTGGGAAAAGCTAAAACAAAGAGTAATTTGAAAGGTCATTTGGAGACCTACACATGCTAAATGGAATCATGAAATCATGAGGGAGATAAGGCCCCAACTAAACATCTCTTGTCACCAAATGGAACATCCAGTGACAGGGTTACACCCAATCAAGTTCTTGGACCAAGAAGTCCCATGGAAGCCCCCACACAACCTAGCAATTGCCAAGGTTGCTTTGTGTTTCTTCTCACAAACAAATGGTGCAGTCCTCTGTCCGAATAAAGCACCTAAGTAACTCACTGAACACAGAGAAGCTGAGCTACTTACAGACAGACTCTCCTTATAGTCTGCCGCTCATGTCACTAGGTGGTAGGCTTCTTGTGACCTGAGGAAAAGGTGAGCACCAGCCTAGCAACAAAGAATTCCATCTACAAGAGTGACATGACTGCAAGACATACTAGGGAAATCCTGACACTAAAGCTGTAGGAATAAATATCACTATCTTAGATATGAGACAGCCTCCATGAGTTGGAATCAATGCATGACACTGCTTGGGGCCAAGGACCAGAAAATAGACAAATGCTACTGCTGTTCTGCTATAGGGCCATGGCAATAAAATTATTCTTAGCAACAAGACACTCATAGATAGGTGCTTTCCTCAGTCATCATCAAAGAAGCTTCCTCCTGCTGTATAAGGGAAAAATACAGAGTCCCAAAACTGGACAATGTGCAGAGAGTGAGAGACCTTTGAACACTCAGTCCAATGAGATGTCTCCATTAAATCTCTCTCCGGAGCTCAGGGAACTCTGAAAATAAAGGAAGCAGAAAGATTTTAAGAGCCAATGAGGATGAAAGACACCTAGGAAACAAGGTCTCTTAGATAAAATGGGACTGGTGCATGTATGAGTTCACAGAGACTGTGACACTATGTATGGGGTCTGCATAAGTCTAAGACAAATGGGGTTCCAGTTCTTAAAGGCGAAGTGAACACATGCTCCCATCACTAACACAGAAGCTAGTTCCAACTGCCTGAAAAGGTAAATTTGTTTCCTTCCTCCTATGGAATATCACAAGATATATAAACCACACTTGTGTGCAGGTCATATCTATCAGTCAATGCCAAAACAAAGCAAACTCAATGGTGTTTTTGATTTTAAAAACATATAAGTCTTTTGCTTATGTATTGTGGTTTATAATTTTATGTTTTTATGATTTGTGTGTGTGTGTGTATGTGTGTGTATGTGTGTGTGAATATGTGTGTCTCTACATCTGTGGCTTTTTTGTGCTTTTCTTTGGATAACATTTCTGTTTGTTTCTTTATCCTATTATTGTTTATTTTGATATTTTAGGTGTCTGCTTGTTTTCTAGAGAAAGAGAGAAAAAAAATATAAGTGGCGAGGTTAGAGAGATCTAAGAAGAATTGGGAGAAAGAAAAACAAGGTCAGGGTATATTATATGAAACATCTATTTTCAATAAAATTTAACATAAGTAAGAATTCGTAGTTTATATCATAATCATATTAGTATGAGGTCTTGGGGACAAACCATAAAGAAAACATATGGTTCAATAAGAATCTGACTGTGTGTCATAGTGGCAAGGAGTCACTTGTACTGTGTAGTTACATGTCATCTTTTAAAATGACAGAATGATCTGAAAAGGTGGAATTTCATTAGGGAAAATGCCCCACAAGATTGGTATGTTTTCCTAAATACAGTTTGCTGTGGGATAGTCTAGTATATTAAGGGTGATGAAATGCCTGGGATGATTGCTCCTATTAGGATGGATGTTCAGCAAGCTAGGAAGAGCAGGACATCATAGTCTATGTATCCTCCCCTGCCTCTGCTTCCTGCCTCAAGTTCCTGTTCTAACTTCCCTAGACAATGGACTATAAGCTATAAAATGAAATAAACCATTTTCTCTGCAAGTTCACTTCAGTCATGGAGTTTATCTTAGCAGCAAATGCACTATTGGAGGCCATGAATGTCAGACCAGTCACCTCTAACTAAAAGGTTTATGGATTCCTTATTACCTAGTTTTCTTGAATATCTTCATATTAAAGGCTCTAAAGTTTTCCCTCTGAATTGTTTTATATTTTAATTTTATCAAATTTTCTTAATTATTCAGAATATCTGTCCATAATGGTCAAATTCGTAATATCTTCAGCTTCTTGTTCTAACAGTGTCACTTCTTTGGGGTAGAAGAACAGACACCTTACCAATTCTGTATCACAGGGTTGTAAAGAGTTTGTTAGTGAGGGGCAACTTGATGTTTGTGCCCACTGTAAAGTGATCAACAGTCTTAAGAAGTACATAAATTATATAAATTAGTGGTAGGTCTTTAAGGACAAAATGACACAACAATCACATCAATTAAAAAAATCTCAAATACCTCACTGTTCTCCTTTTTATCGTTTATTTTTCAATTTTATATGTAATGTTGAGACTTATACAGATTCAAATATGGTATTATGCTAGAAAATAAAGAGACTTCTATTTTAGAAAAAAAAATATGACCTGAACATTCTTTTTCTGTCAGCAATATATATGTCTGTTTCTTCATGTTTTGGACATTAAAGAATGCAAAGGTTTATGTTGGGCAATGATAAGATAGTAAACCAAAGCACAAAAGTAACTTGTGTACAATCAGGATAGAGAACATGCACTAACCCCTTGGGATGTTTATAAAATTCTTCCTATTCTCACTTCGCAGATTTGCTGCTTACTAGTGATAAAAATGTGTTAAGCCCAATTTTTTCCATGCTCATATGCACTTAATCATCATTGCAAATGTAGGAGGTAATTTAACAAATTTTTCACAGTTTCATGGATGAAGAAATGGGCTCAGTGAGGTCAAATAATTTCTATTAGTTTTCAAAGTTCCTAAATGCGAGATGAAAACTTTGTTATCAGGCTACACGATCGCATAGCATTTGCTTATGTATTTCTCATTTCTGCTTCACGAGTGAAACATAGACAATGAATTCTCTGAAGAATTTTGGATGTACATTGTTCTTGTGCCTAGAAGGCATTTGCTATCTCACACAAAAACACCAACAGATAAAGGATCTAAGATGTTCGATGACTGTGAATGGGGGAATGTTCATATCAAAATATAATCTATGGAGAAATTTTGTATTGGTTATTTATATATAACTTAAACATGTATGTATTGGGTTTTTAGTAAACAATTTTACTTTTAATAGTAAGTTTTACATTTCAGGTGACTGTAGAAGTACTGGCATTTTTATTTTCACTTCACTCAGAACCATGTATATTGTAGCAACGGAGGATACTGAATAACAGTGAATTCCACAGGTTCACTAGCCACTGTGCAGAGCTCAGTAAGATACTGAACAAGCCGCCTCATACAGCTAATCCTTCTAATTCACTTGGCTTCTGCCAGGCAAAATTCTTATCTATGGCCTAACATGTTTATTTGATAACAGTGGCTCAGCAAGAATATGAATTATTTTAAAAGATATATTAATGCTAGCAAATTGAAATTATGAATCAAATGCTTTTCAATTTTCTTTTTGATAATGAATAAAGAATTCATGGAGGAATACTTTCACCATGCAGAAGGCAGATGAATTTCATCATGTAGGAGGAAGATGGGGCTTTCACTACGTAGCAAGCAAGTGACTTTTCCCATGTAGCAGTAAGATAATTTCAAATTTCATCAAAGAAAGAGCAAATGTATCTAAATAGGTGTGTCTGCAAGCAAATGCAAACCATCATATTTCAAATGAAGTGTAAGAGAAGAACTTCTGAAAAAATATGTACATAGACTGAAGAATACCAATACTTCTGAGGTAAAAGTTATATATATATATATATATATATATATATATATATATATATATATATGTATGTATTCAAAATTGACAAATATAAAAGTACAATTAACCTTTATATTAGAATGGTTTGGACTTATTTTTTAGAGATATAAAAGATAGTAACTACTTCTCAATACTCACATTTTGAACATGAAGAAAATTAAGCATATAGATAATAAGTAATAATGTAGAAACTGAAGTAGTTTTAATATTAGCAAGGCAGTCAAACAATATTTAAAAGACAGACAACACACTCAGGTATTTAAATGACAGAATGGTGGCTTCGTGATGGAAGGGGCTTTGTTCTATTCTTTCACTAATGATCTTAGATTTATGACTGGGTTATGAATGGGTTCATGATAGATGCTTAATACGTGATTTCTTAATGCATTGTAATATATGAATAAGAATCAAGTATTTGTTAATAATGTTATACTATTGGTTCATGCTGGAGAGATGGTGCAGAAGTTACAGGTGCTTGCTACTCTTAATGAGTAACCTCATTTGGCTAGCAGCCCACTCCCACATCAGAGAGTATTCAATTTCATATAACTCCATTTCTAAGGGATCTAATATTCTCTTTTGTAAATCATGCAGATTAGTCATGCAGGTTATGTGCAAACATGAATGGAATCATTCACAGACACATACACACAGACACATACCCACACAGAGACATACACCCACAAACACATACCCACACAGAGACACATATACACACAGACACATACCCACACACAGACACATACACACACGGACACATACCCCCCCTCACACACACACCACATATAAGAAGTTTTAAGGAAGTACTGAGAACAATTATTTTGTTTTGAGGAAAAGTCATGTAACTTAACTCTTTAATGGAATCTGAAAATAAACTATGGCTATTATAAATAAGACTATTATGACCATAATGGAGTATGTATCTTTATTACATGTTAGACCATCTTCTGGGTATATGCCCAGGAGTGGTATTGCTGTGTCCTCAGGTCCTATGTCCAATTTTCTGAGGAACCACCAAACTGATTTCCAGAGTGGTTTTACAATCTTACAATCTTGCCAGCAATGGAGAAGTGTTCATCTTTCTCCACATCCTCGCCACCATCTGCTGTCACCTGAGTTTTTGATCTTAGCCTTTCTGACTGTTGTGAGGTATAATCTCAGGGTTGTTTTGATTTGAATTTCCCTGATGACTAAGGATGTTGAACATTTCGTTAGGTGTTTCTCAGCCATTCGTTATTCCTCAGTTCTTTGTTTATCTCTTTACCCCATTTTTTTTTTAAATGGGGTTATTTGATTCTCACAGATCGGGAAAAGATCTTTATCAATCCTATAAACAATAGAGGGCTAATATCCAATATATACAAAGAACACAAAAATTCTTTATTTAAGATAGTTGTGTGGAAGTTCCTCTTGTTAACAATAATCTAGCACTCATACTTCAGAAACAAGAGAGGTTCAACATCTTAGGGTAACAGAAACTTTGCATAGGAACTTTCCCAGCATGACTCTTCACAGGCTCGATTTTACCTATATAAAAGTGTCCAATGACATATATTTGCTTCCATAGGAAATTATCAAAATTCTAGGTGATTTGAAGAAAGTATCAAACTTGTAATCAGTATTGAAATGAGGATGGTATGTGGAATGAGGTATCTTTAGCCTCCATATTTTGAGGGGTTCTTGAAAAGATTTCCAGATGAGTTTTGTGTGATGGGAGCAGAGAGTATCTCATGGTGATAGTTAACTATGACCTGACAAATGAATATTTAAATTCTGTGAAAGCCATTCATCTTATTGGAATAAATCTATCATTTGAAGGATCCTTGGATAGCTTTAAGTGGTTGTTTCAAAGTGAATTCTTGAACTTGTTGTAGACCATCTCTACATTATTTAACAGTGATAAAATGCCAGCAATTATTTTAGTTGTTTGGCACATTTTAAGACTATCAATTAATGCTTAATGAATTTAAACTTCTTTGAAATTGACATGGCTTCTTTTTGGTCATAGTAAAATTTGTATTTCAACAGAAATTTAGCCAGTTCCAAAATGTGGAGGAATAGTACACCATTACATGCCATCTGTCTTTCTCCATTTTATCAACGAGTAGGTGTAAATCACCTCAGAGCAGAACAATTCAAATTGTTAAAGCTTCTAAGGAAATGCATTTCTAAAAATTACTTCCAAAATGTTCTAAAGTTAACCAAACCACCATGTATTAAACAATTAACAAGGAAAATTTAAAAATTGGTAGAATTTATAGCAAATTATTTAATTAGAGTGTACAGTTTGACAGGTCAAAATTTCAATATGCTTAATTTTTTTTCTGTTACTTCTAATTGGTAATTGAAGTTCTTATGCATAAAAGGATTACAAATACCACAATTCCTAACTGACAGTCCTCACTTACAGTAGAGTAAGATTAAAGATGAGAGCCTTTGAGAGATAATTTAGGTCATGAGGCTTGAATTGGTGCCCTTAGAAGAGAACTCCAGATAATAGTGAAGTATTCTTCTTGACACATATGACGTTTGTGATACAGAAGACGTTTGTTAATTTGTAGTCCACAAGAGAGTTTTTATCAGAAACCAGATGTGTTCTTGTAATACAGCTACTAGAGATGTGTAAAATAATACTTCTGTTGTTTGGGAACATTGTGTGTTATTTTTGCTAGAAAGGCAGGGCTCACAATTTGAATGCTTTATATTTGCCCAAATGTGAAGGAATGTCCAGGTCGTTCGACTATCTTCTTACAAACTGTAAATTTCAGTTCGCCCGTGTGATTTCATCAGTGGAAGTCCATCTTGTTGTGTGACTTTGAGTTCTACCTACATGCAGTTGGAAGATAGTATGCCCTGAAATAATAGTTTTGTTTTCCATGTAAATATCTGGTATTAAAATATGATGTATATCTGCACATGTTTACTAGAAATTATTTAGTATTTTTAAATGCTAAAATGGCTTAAAGAATTTGTTCAAGTATGCAGAGACACTAGTTGCCCTAGGCATTTTATTTCCCCAAACTATGCAAATAATTCTACCTGTTCCATAGTTTACATAATTAATGTTTTCAAGAATTGCTGCTTTTCTGTTCTTAATGTCTCAATTAATTACTGGTTCTTACTGACTGCATTGAAAATACAAGTTATTCTAAACCTATGTTTCCAATATAACTATATGTGTCTTTCCCAAGTTGACTGAAAACGTTGATGTTTTCTCCACCTCTTCTGCCATTCTTGTGTAGTGAAAACAAAATCTGTAAAGCTAAATGACTGCTCTATACATCAGTGTCACATCTGTTTGAATAGATTTCATTGCTCGGATGACCTGAGCTTTCCAGACTAAATAGCATTAGCAATGCTTGTGAGGATGCTGGTGGGCAGCACTAATAAAAACTTTCACCATAATGTTGTGATTGAGAAAGTAGAAGGAAGAGAGTGATATGTGATAAACTAGGGTCAGGAATAAAGAGAACATCTTTTGTTATGAAGTAACAAATATGCCAACAGCAGATATTTTCTAAGGATGAGCAAGCTTGAAAATGTTCCAAAGTTCATGACCATATGGTATTTTTCAATTTGACTGTAAATGTATGCATCCAAAGCAGAGATGCACACTTTAAAATGTTATTTTATTTAACTTCTGTCTGAAATTTTCCTCTATGCATGCATACTAGGAATGTTGAATATTTTGGGGCTGTTTGTCATTTGTGTTTCCTCTTTGAGAGCTGTCTATTCATCTATTTAACTCATTTAGACATTGTACACTTTCTTTTCTCTGGCTTTCTTTCATATTTCTTTATGGAGTCTAGATATTAATAGATTTGCATTTTATAATCTGTTCTTCTTTCTGCTGATCCTTTCCATTTAGTTCCATTTTTATTAAAAGCAATGTATTTTTAACATATAGCAAGCATTATTAATAAAATCACATATATTTTCTTCACTTTTGATCTAAAATATTCAATGCCTATTGATGTGTCAATATCTACTAACTTTTTTTTTCAGTTTCTGTGAGTAATATATAGTGAAGTCAAAGGAATTTAAACAACATAGTCAGATCATCTAGGATGGTTTATTTTACTGGGTTTGGAAATCATTAAATTAGGGCTTATACTAAATTAATCAAAAATGGAGTCAGTTTGGAATGTTTTCTCAGACGCCAGAGTGATGTTAAGAGGTTAAGGACTGTACAGATTACCTGGGTTTTACTCACAGTATTTACATGACGGTCCAAAACCATTTGTAACTGTAACTTGAGCTAATCTAAGGCCCTCTTCTGGCCTCCATTGTAAGAACATTTAAAAGTGGTTCTGGAGCCAGGAGTGGTGGCGCACGCCTTTAATCCCAGCAGTTGGGAAGCAGAGGCAGGTGGATTCCTGAGATCGAGGCCAGCCTGGTCTACAGAGTGAGATCCAGGACAGCCAAGGCTACACAGAGAAACCCTGTCCCTATAAACCAAAAAAAAAAAAAAAAAAATGTGGTTCTGGAGAAATGATTCAGGGAAGCCATGTGCTTCAGCATTTGAAATGTAAATGAAGAAAACATCTAATAAAAAAATAAATCTTTAAAAAACACTCACACATAAAATAAGTTTATAAAAATTAATTAAAAATTAAGTTAGATCTTTCTCATATTTATAACAGATTCTTCAAGTATGTGATATAGATTCATTTTATTTATTTTTCTTTTTTCATTAAATTACTTTATTTATTTATGTTCCAAATGTTGTTGCCCCCACTTCCCACTACCCACTCCCAGAGATACATCCTATGCGCAGGCACCAAACTCTGACACTATTACTGATGATATGGTGTATTGCAGAGAGCTCTGCTTTTTAAAAATATATGGATAAGTGTCTGAGTGGATGTATAGCAGGTGTTTGTGTGTGTGCATGCATGTGCATGTGCGTGTGCATGTGTGTGTGTGTGTGTGTGTGTGTGTGTGTGTGTGTGTATGAAAACAGGAGAATGCATTAGCTTCCCTGTACCTGCAGTTGCAGGCAACTATGGTCTAATTTGTGTGTGTGTGCTAGGACCTGCAAGAGAAGTATTTTCACTTGACTGCTAAACCATTTCTCTAGGCTTACCATGTAGTATATAAAATATGTGGAAGTCCAAAATATTTGCTACTTTCTGAAAGTTACTATCATTTAAAATCTTTATTTAGCATAGGTTTATATATACTAACCTACTAGTCTTATTTTGGCAAATAATTAAGAAAATGTTTAATGATTACATGCGATATGTTGAGAATTTTTATGCATTATAATTTTAAAGAAAACATAAAATCCATTTATAACTTTAAAGAACAATGTGTATATTACATGTTCAGGCCGATTAAATATTTGCTCATAATTAAGGTAAGAAAAATAGAGGCAACTGTCATTACTTAATAGGAGATTCCCTTTATATCATAATTGCTGCAGATGTGAGTGAACATGAATGAACAATGATTGAATGATTCACAAAATTTCAATAGAAAATACAGTCCGAGTTGAACACCAAGATCATTGTATAAGAACAGTTCACGTAAAATCATAAACACCAGTGTTTGGACCCCACTATCGCTTTAGCAATCCCAGAACCCCGTAAATGCTGATAACTGCGGCTATAAGATATCCTTTGATTTCTCCTGGCCTCTTTAAACACACCTGCATGTGTGCATACTAATGTGTCAATGTGTGCACATGACTGTGTAAGCACACACACAAACATACACAATCTTTCACTCTTTTTTTTTAATGTTTTGAATTTTGGATCATATTTCAAGATATTTATTTTTTGAAAATATAACACTTTTTCATCAGTTGTAACTTTCTGTTTTTTTCTCTTTGAACAATATATTTTTATTAGATATTTTCTTCATTTACATTTCAAATGCTATCCCGAAAGTCCCCTATACCCTCCCCGGCCCTGTTCCCCAACCCATTCACTCCTCTTCCTGGCCCTGGCATTCACCTGTATTGGGGCATATAATCTTCACAAGACCAAGGGCCCCTCCTCCCAATGATGCCTAACTAACAGTACTAACTTTCTTTTTCCCCTATGTCTCTCCATTTCATTTCAAATTTGTCATACCTATTTACTTAATTATGCTTGTTGTACAACATCTACCTGTCTGTCTGTCTGTCTATCTATAAACCTAATGATCACATTTAGTCTTGATTTTATGCATATGTATTTAGGCCTGAGCACTTAGAATTGGAGAACCTATTCCTGGGGAAGACTGATTCTCCCTTTCTAAACAGACATTGGTTGGCTATAGTTTTTCATCTAAGAAGAGGCCTTGGGATTTTCTCTTATCTTCTTTGGTGTGTTGACTTTCTGCATAGTGCTGTCACTATGCAGGTCTTGTTTAGACAACACAGTATTTAGATTTCATAGATATAGTTCTATTGCCTTGTTTAGAAGGTACTCTCTACCAGAAGGTGTCTTGGTCCACTGGGTTTTCTGAATTTTCTGAATCATCGTTCTGAGATATTCTCTGAGACAGATGTCCCTGTGTCTGGAGGCTACATTACAGATGTACTTTGAGCTGGGTACTGTATGGTCAGTTATTCTCTACTTTTTAATCATGTTTAGAACTCTGTAGCAGCCTCTTGCTTTTGCAAAGAGATGTTTTCTTGATCTTTGATGAGGGATGAGACCTGATTAATATTCATTATCAACTTGACTGAATTTGAAGTCACCAAGGAGACACAATGCTGAGTGACCTGTTGAAGCTGTTTCCAGAAAAGTTTAATGGAAAAAAGAAAGACTCACTCTGAAAAAAAAGGGGAGGGGGAGATGTTATCCAATGTAATAGGATGATATGGCAAATAAAAAGAAAGAAGAAAAAGGTAAACTGAATAATAGATAAAATATGAACTCATGATTCTGCAGTCATGCCTCCCTAGAATGGTAGATAGTATTCTGCAACTATAAACCAAAATTAATAACTGTGGTTCTTCTTTCAGCTAACCTGACACATAAATAAGCATGAAACCCATATATAATTTTTTCTTTTCTAAAAACATATAAGATGGTATAACACCTGTTAAATTTTTTGATATCAGACATTAGTAATCAAAGCTAAATGGATGGTGGTCACTGAAATTCAAATTCATGCAATCTATCCTCAAGCCAAAAAAAATTTTATTGTAACACATGTTAGTAATTTTTATGAAACTTGGAATATCAGTAGCACTACATAACAGTTGTTGGGATAGTTGTCTATTTCAGTTTTTTTTTTTTTAAATTTGATATGTGTAATGCCTATCTGACACACCAAAGAAAAAAGAAACATAATTCAAGAATTACCTTCATCAGGTTGTCCTATGTGTCTGCTTGTGTGGCATTTTCTTTTTATTTCTGTTGATATAGAGGGACCAAAACCACCCTGGGCAGTGCCTTCATTAGCCTGGGCTGCATAGCTGAATGTGAACTTGAAAGAATATCATGAAGCAGCATTCTTCAGAGGTTCTTGAATCTACTGTTTAAGTTTCTTTCCTACCTTCTCTTAATGATAGCATGTAACCTGTCATATTAAATAAGGCCCCTTTTTCCCAAATTGCTCTTTGTCAGGGTATTTATCACAGTAAAAGTTATAACAAGAACAAAACAAACTAGCTCAATGTGTTATTTTTAGGTGGAAATCTAGTTCTAAATATCAGGTAATGTGGAAGTGCTAACTTATGTTTGTTCTACTTTCAAAACCTCTATAGGTATGCTAAATTAGCTTACTTTTATCCACTCAGTTTCTTCTTTTACAGTAAATAGACAACGTGTAAAAGAAATAGAGATAATGTGGACTGAACATTAGTGACTCCAGCCAAATTCATGTCTTGAAATGAAATCAAATGTGATGTGATAATATTAAATGTTAGGGCTTTAAGGAAGACATAAAGTTATGAATGCTCTTTCCATAGCTAGGATTCATGCCCTTACAATACAGGCTTACATGAACTCCCTTATCATTTCAGTTTATCTACAGCTGCAGCATGAAAACGTTCCTTGAGTAAAGAGGCCCTCAGAAGGCATCACTTTTGATCGCTTGTTTTTTAGCCTCAGAAATTTTTGACCATCCATTTCAATCATTTATAAATGTATAAGAAGCTGAAGGGATTTTTGGAAACGCTAAAAACAGAAATTTGAAGAGGGAAGGAGAATAATAAAAGTGTCATAAAAAATACTATGTGTACTAGGTATACTGCAACAATAATATCACTCTGTGGTACTGTAAACAACTGAACAACAGGGACAGCACTCAACACATAGAACCCTGGCATCGGGCAGAATCCCTATCTTATGTTACCAATTAGTAGTAATGAAATTAATCTTAGAAGGTATGTTTCAAGCTGAGCAGTGATTTAAATGTTTTACACATTGTACTGAGCCTCTCAAGGCCCCATTTTGCTCACCCCTAAGTTAACACCAGTATTGCCATATCTCAAAGGGTATAGTGATTTATAATTTAGTAAGGCTTCTAAAACATTTTGTATAAGAATTCTTCATCAAAGTTTAACTTATCAAGTTAAACTGAGATTTACAGTTTGCATATACTTCGGGGAAAAAAAAGAGGAATGTCACAAGTTACTAACTCCTCAATATATAAATAACTTAATAATATGTAATTTTAATACACTGTTTCACAGAGTCCTCAATTTCAATTAAAATAACTCAGCCTTAAATCTGAAATTTATTGGATCAAGTATGTAACATTTAACCAAATCTTACAAATAGGACAAATAAGTACAACCATAACTACCACTCAGAATTATTGGAATAGGTGAGTAACTATAGGGCAGTATAAATGCATTTCAATCTATAAAGCATTCCTATTTTTGGCTGGCTATTAAATCTAGTTGCAGCCTTTTTGAAACCTTTCATCCAGAAAGAAAAACCTCTATGGCTTTGATGGTCATTCACAATTGGTCAGAGATCAAGCTTATTGCTCTAATAATTATCTTAAATTTGACTAGTCATATTTGTTGTTTGCTTATTTCAGTTACCTCTGGGATACATGATATTGCCAAATGTGGAATTGTTTCTGCCAAATAATGTAGCTCTATAGTTTAACTCTGCTCTCCATTCATATCACTGTTAGTATCTATAGATTTCTGTCTTTACATTCTTTATACATTATGATCAAATTCTCAAATATTGTTATTTTGTACCATATTGTTGAACATATTGAACTGTCTCTAAATATTTGGGTAGTCTGTCATACTCCTGACAAGTAAATTAATCGCTAGCAATTTACAAATATTCCTATCTAGCAGCTTACAGCAGAACTAATGAAAGTGACAAGGATCTTCTGCCCTGGATGGCCCAATAACAATATTCTGCCTTTTAAAGTCAAGTTCTTTTAATTCATGATGTTATATTACCCACAGGACTATTATGGAATTGTCTTTTAAAATTAAAAATAACACTCAAAGATTTGATTGCCATGTCATGTAACAGCCATGGGGCACTCTCAGTTGCTCCCTAGTCTTCTGTCGGGCTGAACTAAGGAGGCAATGACTTTCAGATCAGAGTTCATGATCTCTTTTTATTTCTATGGGGTCGCTTAAGAGGGGAATACTGTTGAAAATATTTTATATAAGTAAAACATGAAAGATGTGATTCTAGAGGTGGGCAAGACGGCACAGGAGATGATGCCTAAAAGTCATTGCAAGTCTAAAATGAATTACAAAACAGTCAGATGTGCAGATACAGGCGAACAGAGTGCTGGGAGAGCACTCATTAAACAGGAACAACGTGATTCTATTTAAATCTAGATATCAGAGAAAGCAGCTTAGGAGAAGAGTGTTATTGTAAAATCCACTGCTGTGTCTCCACAGCCAGTAGCAGCTGAGCCACCATATAGGAATTAATTGACTTTATGTCTACCAACAAGAATTTGCTGAAGCAGAAATCACAAAGCACCGTATTTTGCAATGCACGAGCATAGTGTATGTATGTATGTATGCACACATACAGTAAATGTATGAGAAATGTTCAATACAATTATAAGAAAAGGAAATTAAGTTAAATGTTGATACCATCACACCCTGTCAGAATAGCTATTAAAAACCAAACCAAACCAAAACAAAACAAACTCATAAAACAAAATTAACACATGTTGGCAAGTGTTTAATGATAAAGAAATGATTATAAATTTTTGGTAGGAATGTAAATTAATCTGGTTATTATGGAAAAAGTATATTATGAAAAGAGTAGATGAATAATAATTATTATTATATATAAATACATAATATAATACCACAAAATATGATCCAAAGTGGGAACTATGTCCCAAAGTAATGAGTTGATCCGAGTTATGGTGGTTTGTATAAGAATGGAACCCATAGACCAATACATTTCAAACAACTGGAAATGAATCATCTATGTTATTGAAGTATGTAGCCCTTTGTAAATAGACACAGGGTTACCATATGGATGAGACCTGCATGCCATGTGTTGAATATATGTGGCTACTTATAGTATTTTGGAAATATAGACCTTTACACCACATTTACTGCAACATTATTCATTATTAGCAACATTAGCTAGTATATGGAATAATCTCATGTACCTTTAATGGATAAAGGTCACATGGTCAACAAACCATGCCACATGGTCAGACTTAAATGAAATAAATTTCTGTCACAGCAGAGTGGATGAAAATAGAGACTATCACTTACAGAAAACTCACAAAAATCAAGAAAAGGATTGCCTGTTCTCCTGTGTGGAAACAAGAAAAATTTGACCTTCAAGGAGGAGATTACCTGTGGATGGAATGGATTGCACAGTGTGGCGGTCTCTGGATGATCTTTCCTTTAGTCTCTGTCCCTGAATATCCTTTAGACAGGGATAATTCTGGGTTAAAAAGTTTTAGATGGTCAGTTACTGGCCAGACATCCCAATGAGCCTCCACACTTGGTTCCTGTAAGCAAACTTCTCTTGACCAGGCCACAGTGTTGGGGTTGGTATCTGCAGACATATGCATCCCCAGGTGAAGTCACTAATGCAATACAATGGAGCCAATCATCAGAATGAACTCAGGGAACCTGATGAGGGAGCTGAGAGAAAGGACTGGAGATGCAGAGGGTTGTGCGACCACATTGAAAGTACAACATAGGCTGGACTGATTACCCAGTTCTCCCAAAGTCTAGACTGGCAACCAAGGAGTGTACCTCGAGAGATTCATGGCTCCAGATACATATGTAGCAGAGGATGGCCTTTCCTGACAACAATGGGAGGGGAGGCCCTTTGTCCCCAGGAGATTTGATGCTCTAGAGTAGGCATATGCTAAAGTGGTTGGGTAGGAGAGTGTGGGTGATTCAGGGAGCACTCATATAGGCAAAGGGGAGGAGGGAGGGCAGATGTGGGATGTGGGGGTTGGTGAAGGGGGTAACCAGGAAGCAGGATATCAATTGAGATGTAAAGGAATGGAATGATTAATAAAAAAATTTTTTTTTAGATGGGTGGGTGGCCACATCTCTCCACTGGTGGGTCATGTCTATCTACTGGAGGTGATCTATTAAGGCTCTATCTCACTGCTGTTAGGTGCTAAAGCACCCTCTTAGAGGCAAAGGGGAGCAGGAAGGGATGGGGTTTATGGAGATCAGAAAGGGTAATAACATTTGAAATGTAAACAAATAAAGTGATTAATAAATTAAAAAAAAGGGGGATTACCTAGGACTGGGAAGAGTGTTCAGGGGAGGGCCCTGGGGGCAAGAATTACAGATGTCTATAATTATCATTCAGCACATTTAGCATGGAACTATCATAGAGAATCACATTAAGCTTTATTTGTTATGCATGCGAATAGATAAATAAATAGTAATTATACTGATATGCAATGTAATACCACAAAATATTATCCAAAGTGGGAACTATGTCTCAAAATAATGAATCGAGTCAGGGTATGCTGGTTTGAATAAGAGTGGAATCCAGAGAAACTCTGTGTTTGACACAGTAACTAGGCAGATATTAGAATATACCAATGTTCAATATATGACTGTGTCAGTACCATTTTTATTCAAGTCATCATATGCTTTAAAAAAAAAACCAACCAACCAAACAAACAAACAAACAAAACAAGAGTTGCCCTGGTCATGATGCTTCTTTTCAGCAATAGAACACTGACTAAGACAAGCCTATTACACAACAAAACACTGAGAGCTTATATTTCTAATTTCTGAAAAAATTCCCCATTGCACATATTCTCCAATAGCTGTTAACTGTCCCTTTAGGGTGAATTGAGACAGCTATACCAAAACATTACTAACTTGATGGTTGATAGGTCATTTATTTGCTCACTCTTCTGGAGACTGAATATTTAAACTCAGTGTAACTTGCGCATACAACATGCATGTTTAAGTGAACTGGATTAGAGCCTACTCATAGTCTCTTCCTTAACATTAATTACCACTTTAAAGGCCCTGTCTTAAATATAACAGGCATTAGAAGTGTAACATCAAGTTTGAGTGTTGAGCACACACAATTCAGTCTATAACAGTTTCCTTTGAAGGTGATGTCCAACACACATTTTAAAGAAGAATGGTAAGTAAAATGATATGCACTTGGGTATCAGATATAATAAACTATGAATTAACATTGCCATTTATTAATCTGCTTTAATACTTAACAATATATAGTAAGAGTCTATATTAAAGTAAATAATCTTAGAAATAAACACATTTGTTGTGAAAATTCAGGATTAACTAAGAAGAAAAAGAGACTAGCATAAGACTTGGTATCTGACAACAGCCAATAGTCCACTTTGAAACTTACATCTGTAGCTATGGATTTTTGATGTGACCTCATGCACTGGGGATTCCTTTTGATGGAATCACCTTTGAACTACAAACATTGGTACCTGTTTACTCACGTCCATAATGTAATTCTTATAATATGGGCATGTCAGGATGCCTTTGTGATAGTAATTAACTTGCAATATTTGATTTAGATTTAGAAAACTATACTCTAACCCAGACTTACGTCAAATGAACACAAAGTCATCCATGTAAGCACTGAAACATTTCCTTTTAAAACTAGCCCACATAACTTTGGGCACCCTATATAAATACAGTGATGATGAATTATGATGTTTATTGTAAGGTTTGAAGATGAGTTCTGAATACATATACAGAAAACAGTGAGAAAAGAAACTTATATTCCACGTGTATTAGGCATAAAAATATGTTCATTAAAATAGAAGGGGAAAGGATTACTTTTAGCTTCATGGAACTGCACTGGTTTCTTAAAGAAGGAAAATGCCAACTTTTCTAAGGTTTAGGGATCAAAAACAATAAGAGAAGACAAACAAAGAATACAGCAAAAGTTATCAATAAGCATTTAATAGGTCATCAAGGGAGCAAAGGATTCGTTCTCATTCTTCCAGGTTTTAGTGACTTACTGCAGAAGGCTTTGCTCCTCCAGCCTGTGCCTCGTGAGCACCCAATCTTTCTCTATACAGAATCTCAGGAAATAGAAGTCACAATGAAAACTTGCCATAAAAAACTAAGAACTGCATCAAGAAGCAGACAGAAATGTGTACGCTAAAGTGTAGTTTAAGTAGTGAATGACTTCACTAAGGGGTGAACAATGAACTTACTAAATATCATCAATAACTGTGATGTCTCATCCATCTTTACCTGCTTAGATTAACTGACTTATTTTGTAGATACTTTACTTTTAAAAATATGCCATACCTTAAAGCCAAAAAGTGCAAATGTAAAAGATGTCCATTTTTTCTTATCAGAAGACTCAATCACTGAGATAAACATATTCATTTTTAAACCCTATAGGACAACAGCCTTTCAATATTCATAAAGCTTTTTTCATATTGCAAAACATTTCAGTAAAATTAAATTACAGTTTCCCTCCTGTGCAACATAACAGTGCCTAGTACACTAGGAGATCAGAAACTGTTTTATGACATGCCCTAGATCAAAATCCAGTGACACACATTTCAACATGGAATACTTAATCCTAACATCTAAGAGCTCTGTAGTGTTATTGAGTAGAAAGCCCATATTTTAAAAATACAGTTAAAATACACCAAACAAGCATACTTATTCCTAAGGCTAACAGCCTGTTTTTAAAATTATTTTTCATGTGCCTGTTAAACAATGCCCTTATTATTTGATAATCAGCATTGCCAAATCAATGACATCATATCAGCTCCTAATGGTGCTTTTATCTTCAGTAATATTTTCATGTAAGACTTAAAAATAAACAGGCCATAGTAGACAATTATAAACATGTTTATTTTTCAAGACACGGTTTGTAAAGTTTATTTATTCAGTACAGCAGATATACTGAAGCTGAGGTGATGTCTCTACACTTGAGGGAGAAAGTGCACACACAGCTTCTACGTGGAAGCATGACTCTTTATGAAAGTTGCCCAGTAAGCAAAGAGAATTCTTAAACACTAATTTGATCTTGAAAGAGAAAGCATATTGTTATCAATCAACTGTAGCCAGCATTGACTTTGAACATTATCCAAATTTTATAATGCATATTCAGGTAGATAAAACAGTTGTCAAAAGTAGTCTACTTGAACCATAGTCTGTCACTGAATCTCAAACTTCAATTTGTTGTGGTTTTCTTGGTTATTATTTTGCATAGCTGCATGGGCTATAGAGGAAGTCAAATATGTCTGGCTGAATTAGAAGGAACAGAGAAGAACTAGAACTGAAATATTGATTTATAAAACTTAAGTAAAAGCAACTGGCTTTATATCCATGATATGAACTGGTAGGTACAAATTTTATGATACACCACTGATGTAGAACACGGCTTCTCAGATATAATAAGCTAAAATCCTCTGCTAGTAGTCTGAACAGACAATCTCTGATTTGGTAGATCTGGAACAGAGTCTGAAAATCCATATTATACTACATTTTTGTATGATGCTAGACTATAGATCACAGACTAATGGTCCAGGGAGCAATCTACACAACATCCCATGAAGCTCTATAGTTTCTTCTGAATATCCATGAATTTGGCAATCTAAGACAGTCCTAGCTATATATTAATTTAACGTTATATGAATTCTTTGAATCTTTTCTATCCATTTTTCTTATAGTCAGTAATAGGATGATGTTCTAAAGACAGGTGTGCACTAAAATCGGCAAAGTTATGCAGTGTGGATAGGGGCTCTTATTAATATCTACTCCTACTTCACTGGTCCCTGCTTTCCTAAGAGCTTGGTATTGCAGTGGTCAATGTTTCCTCTTCTTTTTAGAAGACTGCAGTGTAGACCTGATCGTGCACTTACATAATAGCCAATTGCTGAGTTCTCTCTTTCTTTTTTCTCTCTTTCTTGCCAATCCTCCCTCCCTAACTCCCTCTCTTTCCTTCTTCCTTCCTTCCTTCCTTCCTTCCTTCCTTCCTTCCTTCCTTCCTTCCTTCCTTCCTTCCTTTCTTCCTTTATTTCATCTTTCTTATCTATATATTTATTTATCTCGTTTGAGAGGGAGAAGAGTGTCTTTCTTTTGCCCTGGCTTTGCCGGAACTCCCTTTGTAGACCAGTCAGGTCTCAGACTCAGAGCTCTACCTGTCTCTGCTTCCCAAGTGCTGGGATTAAAGATGTGTGCCATGACAGAGGGTGCAGAGTTATTATCAGAAGTGATGCCAGCTAGTGTTTTCACCACAGAGAAAGTGGTGGTTCAGTTCATTGTTTTTTGTTTTCCTTCATTGCCTTCGTTTTGCACAGTATTCGGAGGTCTAGCAGCTTTAAGAACCTAAAAGAAACCACAAACTCCCAATTGCAGCTCTCCCTTCAGTATTTATTATTAAATCACTCAAGGAAATAGCAAATGTGAGCTGTTATATACAAGTAATGGGGAACAAACATTGTTTCTGTAGCTAAAAGCAGGAAGGCCCTTTCTAAAAATCCTTTTTGAACTTTTAAAACACAAGAAAATGAAAAATATTAACCTATTAGACAAATATTAATTAATTAATTAAGTATGTTATAAAATATGTAGCAGGCTAGTACCAGTTGTTCAACATGAGTTCACTGAACACAGTGCAGTTTCCCACAGACCCTTTATTATAGAGTCATAGCAGAACACTGGATCCCGGATCCCAGAGATGTCATTACTGCAAAGACACACAGCAGAGAGCTGATTCCCACAGAGCCAATTATTTCAAAGACATAGGTCACAGCATTTGTCCCAGCAGACCACTTTCCTCTGAATTAAAATGTCCATTGAGCCAAACTATCCATTCATTCAAGCTATTCTCATCAATGGAAAAAGATAGGCCATTGTGTTAGGTAAACCTTTCTTAGAATGGTACTCTCATCTTAGATTCCTACTCTGTTCTGACCCTTTATTCTACCACAGCTAGATGGATTTCCTTACCTACTCTTGAACCCTATTCTAGTGGATCTCTTCTATATAAACTTGTTCAAATTTGTTGTTTGAACATTAGTTTCTTGAGGGATGCAAAGAAATCCTAGGGCATAATTTATGTCTCCTGACCCTTTACACGACAGCAGGGAAAAATTCACGGCACATGATTACAGAAAGGTTTGGGACAGATGGAGTACCAATATATTACTAAGTAAGAATTATTTTTATCAAACATATATAAATCCTGATTTGAAATCTTGACTTGTTATTTTACAGAAGCTCTTTCTTATTATACAAACTTGAGGTTACTTTCCTCCTGAATTACTCTAAGAAAAAATAATATATTCGTGGATTTTAAGGTTTTCTTTTGGAAAATCTATGATCACTTTCTAGATATGGAGACTGCATAACTTATAGATCTTTCATATTTTAGAGAGTACTAAGGTGAAGTCTAATTACATATTTAAAGTGTAAATTTGTAAACAGTCACCCTAATTATATACCCACAATGAAGACAATGCAGCAGTTTTCATGTATTTTTATAAAAAGTAAGGCACATAGACGGAAATGAAGTTCTTGCCAGAATACGCTGGAACCAGCAGGGTATTCCTCAATTTCTACCTTCTGAGGTGAATTGAATTCACCTTTCAGTGTGGTCAATTTTGTGACCTGACACAAAGCGATAATTTCCTTCATAGATAGTCTTGTCAATGGTGGCCTTGATTGGCTGCTTTGATAATATTGAAATTTGTGTTTTGAAATGTCAAATCAAAACTAAACCCCTTCTTCAATCTTGTTCCTTAAGATCATCCCACTCTTAAAGATGAGCGGTGAATTTTAACATCTATGCCAAACGAAGATTCCTGTTTCCTTCTTTAGTAAGGGAAAAACTTTAGGAGTTGGAAAAGAAGAGATTCTTCCAATAAAGCACAGTAAAAAAATAAGAAGCAGAATAGAATTTCTCTGCGATATAATAAACATCCACAATCCTTGTATCTTGGGATAGAAGAAAAAAGACAAAGTGTATTGCTTAAGCCTCTAAGTTTCCAGAGCCCTGGTTGGACATGCAAAATCTGAAAAGGAAAAACACAATTATTTATTTTTCTAATAATCTAATTTAATCTTCTCAAAGATCAATGCAGAGTGGAGCCAAAAATCTAAGAAACTATGTATTGTCCCAGAAAGGTGAGTTCCGTAGTAAGGGTTCCTACTGCTGTGATAAAACACCATGACCAGAAGCAAGTTAGGGAGGAAATGCTTTATTTGGCTTAAACTTCAACATCAGAGTTCATTACTGAAGTAAACTAGCACAGACACTCGAACAGGACAGACATCTGGGGGTAAGATGGAGGCATGCTGTTTGCTGACATTCTCCTTCCGACTTAGTCTGCTTTCTCTCATAGAACCCAGGACCACCATCTCAGGAATGACAGCACCAAAGCATGCTGGGCCCTCTCCCATTGATCATTAATTAAGAAAACGCTTTATAAGCTTTCCAACAATCTGATCTTATGGGGGGCATTTTCTCACTTTATTTTCTCTATTCTCAGATGACATTAACTTGTGTCAAGTTGATATAAACTATCTAGCACAGAAATTTTGCAAGATTACTACTAATTTTTCATCTTTATTTTTTAGACAAATTTTCTTCAATTAGCAAATACAGAGTTGAATGCATCACTAATTTCATTTGATAAATTCAAAATCTCTGACATTCTTTCTCAGATAGTCTATTTGAAATTGCATACAAAGTAAACAGATGGTCTGTGAAGTCTGAATATCTAGCATTAACTTTCATACATGAGATATCTGAGTTTATTTATTGTCTATGTAAATGGACTTCATATAAAATAAAGGTATTAATACTACCTTTCTCGCCAGAATAAAGAGAATGCTGGGGGCAGGTGAAATATCTTAGTGGTTGAGACACTTGATGAGCAGGTGCAGACCTTAGCTTAGATCCTAGGCTTTATATAAAGTCAAGTGTGGTTATATACATCTGTAATCCTAGCACTCCTATGGAAAAAAACAGGCTGGCTAATCTGTCATAAGCAGTGCAGAAAAACAAGAGATCTTGTCTCAAGCAAGGTAGATGTAAAGAATTGACAAGCGAGGAACTTGTTCTCTGACCTTTGCACATGTGCACTCAATTGCACTCAGGAGCACTAGGACGGGGCAGGGTAAGTAGTTCATGTAAAAATGTTATGCATATCAGGTGGTATTCTGAAAATCAGTAAGACTGCTACATTACCTTCAGTGTTTGCCTTTTATCTTCTCTCATATGCCTCCAGTTTCTCCTCCTACCTCTTCTCTCACCCCCAACCCCCACATCCTCCCTTCTCCCTCAGTTCCACTCCTCCTCCATTCCCTTCAGAAGAGAGCAAGCCTCCCAAGAGTATCAATCAAATATGGCATAGCAAGTTGCACTAAGACCAGTCATCCCTGCTCCTATTAAGACTGGATTAGGCAACCTAATAGGAAGAAAAGGGCCCCCAAACCAGTCAATAGATACAGAGACAGTCCCTGTTCACACTGATAGAATTTGCATAAACAGACTCAGTGATACAACCCTGGCATAAATGCAAAGAGCTTAGGTCAGACTCAGGCAGTGTGATTGTCAGTTTAGTCTCTATTTATCCTGTTTGAGCACGATTAGTTGATTCTATTGATTTTCTTGTGGTGTCCTTGACCTCTCTGGCTTTACAATCCTTTCTCCCATCTCCCACAGAATGCCCCAAGTTCCATCTAATGTTTGGTTGTGGGTCTCTGCATTTGGTCCTATCAGTTTCTCATTGAAGCTGTTCTGATTATGATTATGCTAGGCTCTTGTCTACAAATATAGCTTACTGCCGTTAGGAATCATTTCATTTACTTTTTTTCCAGTCTTCTTCAGGTTTATCCTATATCTCTTGGCTATTCAGAGTTTGGTTCCTGGCTCTCCAGGGAGTGTCAGGTGTAGGCTCCTTCTTGTGACATGGGTCTAAAGCTGGACCAGTTATTGGTTGGCTAGTAAGAGGAGAGGATGATTTCTATGTGTTTTAAATGGTTCTTCCTATACTTCCAAGTGGATTAAATATGAAAATTTAAGACAACCCATGAAGATATGTAAAATATAAGATAATTTGTTTTCAATTTCAGTGAAGAATTGGATTGGAGCTTTGATGGTGATTGTATTTAATACGTAGGTTTCTTTTTGTACTGGTATAGAGGTAATTTTCATAGTGTCAATTCACAAGCATAAGAAGTCTTTTCCTCTTCTAGTATGTTTTCCTTCCCTTCTTTAGTTTTCATTGCATAAATCTTTTACTTGCTTCATTAGATTTATTACAACTATTTTAATTTTGAGACTTGTGAATAGAATTGTTTCTCATATTTCTTCTTAGTATTCTTGTCATTAGTCTATAAGAAGTTTGTTGACTTTTTGTGGGTTAATGTTGAACCTGCTACTTTGATGAATGAGTCTATCAGCTGTAGGAGTTATTTCATGGAATTTTTACGGTTTTCTAATGCATGGAATGATATGATTAGAAAATAAGAATACATTGCCTTTTTATTCTCCTATTTGTATTCATTTCTCTTCTGCCACCCCCCTTTTTTTGCACTAGTGAAAATTTCAAGCCCACTATTGAATAAAATATCAGAGAGTGGGCATCCTTATCGTGTTATTGATTTGGGTAGAAATGCTTTGAATTCTTCTTAATCCTAAAATTGCTGTGGGCTTGTTTAATATTGCCTTTAACATGTTACGCTATGTTCCCTGTATCCATAGATACTCCAGGATTTCCATGTTATTAAAATACATGGAATTTTATCAATTTTTTATGTAGCTAATGTAATGATCATATAGTTTCTGTTTTAAATCTCTTTAGATGTCAGATTACATTTATTCATTTATCTCAACATGATGAAATATCCATGCAGCTTTGGGATAAAGCCAACTTTATTATGGTGGATGATCTTTTTCATGTGTTCTTTAATTTTGTTTGTAATAATTTTAATGAGAATTTTGTTTTCATATTCATCAGAGATATTGGCACATAATTTTCATTAGTTTGGTTCTATAGTTTTGGTATACATTCTCATTGAAATTATTTGTAAATGCTTCTTAATTTATAGTTATATGGAATAATTTAAGTATTAGTATTTGTTCTTTATTAGAAGTCTTGTAGAATTCTGCATTCAATCTGTCTAATCCTGAGATTTATTTGTTTATTTGTTTTGAAATAGGTATTTTTATTACTGCTTCTAGTTCATTATATGATATGATAAATATGTTTTTTTTTTTTAATTTATCTTGTTAGGCCATGTGTGTGTGTATGTGTGTGTGTGTGTGTGTGTGTGTGTGTTTGTGTTAATTTATGATAGATTTTCAGCTTGGTGAGAGTATATATTTTATTTTATTTGTTTTGAGACAATATATCTCTATGTAGACCAGGCTTACCTTCCACTGGAAGGAATATGCCACCTTAGATGAGTGGGATGAACATTTTAACATATTTATGATTATATAATTTTTTTAAGTCTCTGCTCTATTTTTCTAACTTTTCTAATTTTTTATTTTCATAATTACATCAATTTATATCCTCTTCTTAATTTTATGATTTTTGCCTAAATTTACTGTGGAAGCTTTTTGAAATTGCAGACAAATATGTGTGTGTGTATATATATATATATATATATATATATATATATATATATATATGTGTGTGTGTGTATAATACATATGAAGTTAGTCTATAATTGGTTGTCAATGACCCTACTAGATATCACAAGCTAACAGATAAAATGCCAAGCACTGGAAGTAGTTTATTTACTTGGGGGTTGGCTGTGGTCCTCCATAGAGACAAAACCATTCTAGAGTAGTGACAATGATCTTAGTTATCCTCCAGAACCTGATGGTGACATTTTATGGTGATATCAAGGTTGTACTGATCTGGAAGCTTCTTTCTTACTAAATAGTATCATGGCATTAGAAGGCAGTAAACATACTAGCAGAGGGGTAGAGTAATAATTAATATTATACAACGGTGGAACCTGTGTTCTACAATAACAAAATGCCCATTGGTATAATGACAATAGGGACATCTTGAGAGTAACCAAGTTTCCTTAGTAGTTTAAATCCCACCTCACATCAGTCACCATTACCAGGTCAAGGGTCTCTGGATAGACATGCCATAGGCTTTAGAGGAGAATTTAGTACTAGAATTCTACTTAGTGGACATCATATTAACCTGACCATAGATTAACGCACTTGACAACTCTCAGCAGAGAAAATTCTCTTTGCAGTAGATAGATTTTTAACACAACAACTAGCAACTGGTCAAGGTGTTTAGAATAAGTAACTGAAATCTCCAGCCTTGAACAGAACATCTATATTACACTGTTCTACTCTCATGACTCAGAAGTCATTGCAGAGTAGGAGGCAGAACCAGTGTAAGAGCCAGAGACATTCTGACTAGACACTGTGATTTTGGGACTGAGCAACAGAGCTGTACACATAGACTTCCAGTTGTTAAGACCATGAGACCTGTGCAAACACAAGTAACACCAGGTTTCTGTCGACTTATTAATAACTTTGCTTCTATCACATTATTTCACATGCTTTCCGTCCATGTCATCATTTATCTGTGTTTTCTCTTTCCTATGATATCTCAGTTTTAAATTTTCTTTTAATTAAGCAACTGAAAATGAGAATGTATGTGCATCAAGTTAAGAACATAGTATGTCTTTGTTGGAATATTTTTTGTATTTCCCCTTCCTTCTTCAAAATCACTATATATAGGTTTGAAATTTCATAATCTTTCTAAATAATGCTAGTAAATTACTAATTTGAGGTAAAATCATGATCTTTATACTGAAAGCAAGTATTTAAAAGTTCAATTAGAAAGTCTCATATGCCAGGGACCCAGGGGGTTCCCAGGACCCAAAAGAGATGACATTAGCCGAAATGCCCAGTAAAGGGGGGAGAGGATCTCTAGAAAAGTATGTAGAGGATAGATATGGCCCCTGGTTGAGAAATGGGTCCACTTACCAATCTCAAAAATATTAATCCAGAATTGTTACTCTCAAAAGGAAATTAAGGGACAAAGAGTGGAACAGAGACTGAAGGACAGTCCAGCCAGAGATTGCCCCACCTAGGAATCCATCTCATCTGCAGACATCAAACCCAGAAACTGTTGCTGATGCCAAGAAGCACTTGTTGACAGGAGCCTGGTATAGCTGTCCTCTAAAGGGCTGTGCCGGAGCCTGGCCAATACAGAGCAGATGCAGCCAACTATTGGACTGAGTGTGCGGACGCCAATGGAGGAATTAGGGAAAGGACTGAAGGATCTAAAGGGGTTTGCAATCCCATAGGAAGAACAATAATATCAACCAAGCAGACACCCCTCCCCCAAGCTCTCAGAGACTAAACCACCAACCAAAAAGTACACATGGAGGGACCCATGGTTCCAGCTACACATGTAGCAGAGGAATGTCTTATCTGGCATCAGTGGGAGGGGAGACCCTTGGCCCTGTGGAGGCTTGATAACCCAGCTTAAGGAAATGCTAAGGTGCTGATGCAGAAGTGGGAAGGAGACTGGGGAGGGGATAGGGAGTTTAACTAGGAAGGGAGGTAACATTTAAATGTAAATAAATAAAACAACCAATAAAAATAAAAAAATCAATATGTATTTAAAATTAAGTGCAATTTACTTTTGTAATCCCAACAGGGATCTTAATGCAGGACTTCAAATTTATCCTGGTATCCTTGGCTGCAGAGAGAGTATCAAAAGACATTTAAGGGAGAAAGGGGACTTTAATAGCCAAGGCCAAGCTGTAGTTTAATTTTGGAGAAAAAATATGGTTGCTTCTTGACATAAAAAAATGTTATAGCCAACACAGAGTGCCCAAGGATGCTGCTTATATAAGAGTCACTTACATTGGTGAAAACAAACTCTTGTTCATGGTAATGTTGATTTCCTTTCTTCAGTGAGCAACTTTTTGCAAAAACAGTTTTCCCATACATATTAATGCTGATTTTACATAATTTTTCTTGCAAGTAGAATAGTTGTAATGATGTAAGCGCATAAGTACTGGCTCAAGAAGAAATTTCTCATTAAATTCATAGACAGAATACTGAGACCTACTTCCCTGAGACTTAAATGAAATTATGATGACTACAGAGTGCAGGTCAGGCCTGCTAACCCAATCTAATGAGACGGAGTTTCAGATTCTCTAAAGAAGAATGAATTGATATGAAGTGTTTAGATAGTGTTTCAAATATATACCAATAGAAATCTGTTTTCCATCAATTATAAGATAATAACAAACTGAAAGCACAGTGTTCTCTTAATTACTAAATATCAACATAAGAGTTAATTTATATTTTAAGTCATTTAATATGTAATTCTTGTATGATAAACTTCCATAGTTTCTCACATAGGGTAATATGTAACATTTATCTCTTTATTCTGCATAATTATTAGATATCTTCTCTTTCTTCTTATTATTAACATTTTCCAATAGAATATTTTGTATTCTCAACAGTATTTCCTGTCTACTATCAAAGAAATTGAAATAAGTTGGTCAGAAATTTGTGATAAATGAGAACACACATAGTTTTTCATGTTGGGAAATGGTAGAGTATCTAGAGATGAATTCATGAAGAAAATGAGGTTGAGTTGACATTTAAATATTAAGACAATTCATGAAGTAGAAAGGTCAGAAACTAAACAGGCAAATATGTGAAGCGCAAAAGTAAGCAAGCTCCAGTACTGACATAAAAAGCAAGGTTCTCAGCTGATTTTATCAGTTTTTCAGCTAATATATTTTGTCTAAACATTGAAAATATGAAACCCTCAAACTCTGCTTTGTGTTTAATCATGTATAGAAAATTTACAGGGAGAAATATGTGATTATTATTGATAACAACATGTGTAAAAAGTGTGGCTAAATGCCTCAATAAATGTACTTTTAAGTATTTCTACCAAAGGATAGAAAACGATTCCTCAGAAAATTGGACAGAGTACTACCGGAGGATCCAGCAATACCTCTCCTAGGCATATATCCAGAAGATGTTCCAACTGGTAATAAGAACACATGCTCCACTATGTTCATAGCAGCGTTATTTATAATAGCCAGAGCTGGAAAGAACCCAGATGTCCCTCAACAGAGGAATGGATACAGAAAATGTGGTATATTTACACAATGGAATACTACTCAGCTATCAAAAACAATGAATTTATGTAATTCCTTGGCAAATAGATGGATCTGGAGGGCATCATCCTGAGTGAGGTAACCCAATCACAAAAGAACTCACATAATAT